>NW_021680439.1:343099-418953 GCF_001412515.2 Diachasma alloeum | reverse complement strand
TTGACTATAGTCAACTGAAACCCATGCGGTTACACGCACGTATCATATAAAAATATGTTATGTCATCAGGCCCAAAAGTCGCGAATTCTTAATAATTAAATCGTGGTTTCTCGCGCCCAATGACATATAACAGATACCAAAACGATGTTTTTAAACCCGAAAATAATCACGTCACCAAGGTTCACTCGAAGATGGAAAATATTGATCATCAAATTTTTTTATCACCAGTTTTTTTCATATGCAAATACCGTAAAGACTGTAAATACTCGATGTGTCCTTAAGGTGTTTCTCCTGAAAAGTCAAAAGAATGAAACAAAATTGGAAAATTCATGAAAGAAAATTCTGAGTATGCTGCATCATTAAGAATTCTTGCACATTTTTTTCTGATCTCAGTCTCATAATGAAATTTTGATGTTTTTGTAACTCCTCCAGCTATAACCTCCGAGGTTACCCCACTCTCAATGGGGGAAATTTCCATGGCACCTAAGAAAATAATGAACTATTGATAAAAAACTAGTGGGTGATAAATTAAATCTTTCTTGAGAACACGTATAAGTTTCAGATTTCATAGGAAAGTTATTTGAACAAATGATTCGGAAAATTATGAGTTTCGGGGCAATTACGCCCTCACGCGCAGGCGCGTGATTCGAATGTCAGTGAGCATCATGGGAAAGGTATGAGTTGGATCATGGAATTGAGAGAGAAAAAACACTCGACAGGTTTACCAATTCGAAACGCATTTTAATATTATTTCAATAATTAGAAAAACGTCCAATAAAAATTATTTGACACCCGTAGGTGGTGAGAAACAAATTAAGCTGAAACTTGCGAAAGATTCGACAGCAGAAGATTTGTCTTAGACAAATCTAGGAGTGTACAAATGTTTTCTTGGTGCGAAAGAGTTTGTACATTACTTAAAAACATTTGTACATATGATTATTTGACTCTCCTCCACTTAAATAGTTACTTGAAAATAGGAAAATTTCGTGCTCAGCGATTGAATCAGGGCTCAAGAACAATAAGACTCCCTTTCCGTTTCACCCCCCTGTGATCTACAGACGAAACACCTTAAGAGTGCCAAGTGAATTTGAAAAAAGATTCAAAAAAAATTTTTTCTTTCCCTCCATCATTGGAGAAATATGTATTCATCCATCCGACGAAATTTCAAACCCGCAACCGGAACTAGACATCGAGAAAATAAATGCGGAAAATCCTCTATTTCGCGTGACGAACCTCGAGAAAGCATGGGATCAAATGGGTACGGCGGGTTGAAATATCTCTCTTATTCACCCCGGTACCCCATTGTTTTTTGTCGCCATCACATTGAACACATCATTCCCCATATCTTCAANGTTCTAAAATTTTAAAATTGTCACCGATGTACACCATCTGTCTATTACTATTAATTAAAAAAATTATAACTTTGTTGGTGAATGTCAATTTTCAAGGTCATCGCCAAATTCACTTGGCACCCTTAACTTGAAGCATGATTAAATAAAAATCAATAAATGACCCGCCCCTCTTCTCCATTCCAGGCCGTCAATGATTCCGCGAAGCTGCCGGAGCACGAGGTTAAGGTAAAGTTCGCCCGTGAGTTTACCGACGCGTCTCACGCCCCCGAGACCAACAGCATCTCCTCAGCAAGTAGCTTCCAAAGTCTCGCGTCCACAGTCTCTTCAATCCCCACAAGCCCGACCCGCGCAGACGCCTCCTACACGAATCTCGAGGTCTCCGGCCTCGACGACCTGATCTCAGCCTGCGCAGGGATCCGCCTCGAGGACACCCTCACCGCCGACCAATCCCTCTTCGACGCATCCTTCGCCTCCGCCTCAGACGAGCCCATCCACAACAGAACCACAGATCTCCCCAACGATGCGCCCCAGAGCCTCGGCGCCGACCTCAACGGAACTCAAGTCCTCTCCGGACGTTCCTCACCACTAGGCCTCACCGAACAACAGCTCAACCCTGAAGCCCCGCAATTAACCTGTCCAAACGTGACAATAACACTCCCAAATGACCACGTGAACTCCCCAGAATACCAAACAGCTCCTGAATCCCTACTGCAAACGTCTTCGTCCAACCCTCAGGGTCGAAAAACCCCTGAACTAAATCAATCAACCACCACATCATCAGTTGCTGACACAACATACCAAAAAATCAGCGTCGGTGACGTGACATTCGACTCTGAATGTCCATCCCTGCCAACTCTCCAGAGCATCTGCCTGAAGTCTAGTGGCGAGTTCAAAGAGCCATTTCCCGTGAAGGATCCAAAAAGAAGTGTCTCCCCTCAACCACAACCGCAACCAGATCAGCCAGATTCGTGTGCAGTTGACTCAGCCTCAAAAGCGGAAAGCTCAGCATCCCTGAAGATACCGGACACCTCTGGTCACTGCATCCCCTTCGTAACCGAGCCGACATTCGTCGAGGGTCAAAAGGCCCTAGAAAGCTCCAACGAGCCATCCCTCGTTCCAGAAGAGTCATCCACAGAATTCATCCTAGCCTCGACACACCAACCAATCGAAGCTTCAGGATCGCCCCCAGAGGTAGTTTTCACAGAGTCCCAAGAGCCCCCCAACACCCTAGAGGCACCTCTCGAGGAGACATCGGACCCCGAGGAGCTCGACAGAACAATAACTCTCCAGGAGACGGACGACATCCTCGACGTCCCAGAGTCCGAACAGTACGAGGCTTTCAAGCCCCAGCGTCAGAGCACTGAGACCCACCCCAGACCCTTCCCCCCGATTCCTACCCCCTCAGACTATCTGGACTTCCTCCCAAAACGCCAGAGCACAGGTCTCGACTACCTTCCACCCCCGAACGACTTCCAGTCCGCAGACAGCGAGGACAAAACCCCAACAGCAATTGACAACGACCAGAGGTTCTTCGACGCAACAGACGACATCACCCCAACGAGCCAGAACCCTGAGGAGCCCTCTGGGGTATTCGAGAAGCTTCGCCTGGAGGCTGAGACAATCGCCCACGAGATAATTAATGCCTCCCTCGAACTTACAGAGGACAACGACAACCTTGCGTCAGCAAATTCCAACGAATTATTCAGGGATCCATCGACCTTCGACTTCTTCGAGTCCCAGACGTCAGCCAGATCAACGGTTGATAGATTGAGGGAGTCGCTGTTCATAAAGTTCGATCCCCTGGTTTCGAATGTGAGTATGTTGCCTCAGGGGAATGCAGCGAGTCCACCCAATGACGAGAGGAACGGAGACAAGGACTCAGAGGCTCTGCCTAGTATCACAACCCCCAAGAGGAATCCTGCTATTGCTGCTATCGACAGACTGCTGTTTTACAGTCCAATGCCTGCTGCTGCGATCCAGAAGCATGAGGAGGTGGTGGAGAAGATCGAGGTTGTGGAGAAGACACCTGAGCCTGTGCCAGTCGTTGATTTAGCAATGGCGAAGGAGTTGGAGCTGGTGAGGTCGACTGTTCTTCAGCTTGAGGAGCAGCTGGAGAAGGAGAAGATGGAGAGGGAGAGGGAGAGGTGTGAGGCTGAGAAGCAGAGGGAGTCCTTCAATGAGACTGTCAGTCAGCTGCAGAGGCAGCTGGCGCAGGAAATTAAGAATAAGAATCAGATTAATGTCGTTGTGGATGAGTATGAGAAGTCGATAAGTCGGCTGGTGGCTGAGAGGGAACGGGATAAGAAGAGTTTGGATGGGGAGAAGGGGGTGCTGATGGAGGAGCTGCAGGAGACCAAGGATCATCTGATGGCTAGTGAGGCTGCTTTCAATGATGTTCATGCTAAGTATGAGAGGCTCAAGATTGTTGTTACTACGTTGAAGAGTAATGAGAGCGCGTTGAAGGAGAGTCTCGCGGAGAATGTGGAGATTATTAAGGCGTTGGAGAACAGATATGAACAGATCAAGAGTCATGCTGCTGCGCGGCTTGAAAAGTAAGTTGTTGAGGATTTTTTTATTGGAATTTGAATTTTAGGGTAATTGGGGAGGGCCGAAGGGGCGGGAGGAGGGGAGATTGATGGGCTGATCTGATTCGTTTCTATTTTGAGAGAAGGAGAGGAGTGCACTGAGAAAAAAACGAACAAGTTCTCGGACAAGTCTTGTTTGGACAACGAAATCGTTAGTTGAAAATTAGAAAAAAAAAAATTGTTAGGTTCGAATTTGAAAGTCTAAAATATGAATAAGTGCGCTGCTTTCAACAACAACGAAATAGTTGGCTCAAGGGGCGGATCATTCAGACAAGACCGTGACTTTTCAGGATAAAAATATGTTTTACAGAGGGAAGTTCTTTAAGAAATATTTTGTCTCCAAGTTACAATATTGCCGTCATATTATTATTATTTCATTTGAGGATATCCAAGTACTTTGGATATTTTATCTGCAGTGGAATGCTTTTCTACTTTTGTAGTGGAACATCAGAGCTTTCGCTTGAGTCCCATTTGACCCTAATTTTCTGGACATTTTACAATGATTTTTTATTTAAACTTTGCACCCTTGAATTTGAATATATTAAATCGTTAGAAAATATTGTCAAAATTTGAAAAAAAAATTCAAAAGTTTGCTTTTGGAGGAAGATCGATGAAATACTTTAAAAATTGCAATTTTTCAAAGTTAGGAGCATTTTGTAGAAATAATTTATAAACTATTCATTTGCCACAAAAAAATCGTTTATTCTGAATCGTACCAAATTTATTTGTATTCAGAATTTTATCGGAAATCGATTTTATGCCTAAAAAAATTCGGTTTATGAATGTTTAAACAATTTCAATTATTTATTTATAAACAACGAATGTTTAAAAAAAATATTCTGTGCAAAATGTAATTTTAATGACGCGGAATATTCATGATTTTTTCGAATTTTTCTCCCGCAATTTAATTGACAAATTTGATGATTGAAAATGGTTGAATCTATAGTGTACCCAGTACCAAACTGTAAAAGATACTTGGATATCCTTGAAGGGAAAGAAATCATGAAGAAATTCCAATTTTTTGAGCAGCAAAAAGACGAAAATTTCCCCATTTAAATTGAATTTTTTCAATGAATTGAAAATTCAAGAGCATATTTCCTAATTTTATGAAAGAATTCCACTGTAATTTGCATGGAAGGATTCTGCAAAGGTCAATGAATTCGATTATTTCTAATGAATGGAAAATTATGAAACCGGTATTTAATTGCGTTGGAGAACAGATAGGAACAGATGAAGAGTCATGCTGCTGCACGGCTTGAAAAGTAAGTTACAGGGGCTTTATTGATTGCAGTTTGGATTTAGGGTAATTGAGGAAGAGGGGATTGATTGACTGATTGGAGCCTTGTTTCTATTTTGAGGGAAGGAGTGGTGAAATGATCGGAAGTTTCTCTAGTTTTGGGGGTGGGGATATTTTCAAAGCATGGAAGGACTCTGCGAAGGTCAAACGATATTCGTGCAGGTTTCAAACCCTCACGGATGGGGCCCTTCTGTTACCAAGCATAATATGGGCTCAATACGACTCCCATTCCATTATTTCTAATGCATGGACAATTTCGAAAACAGATAGGAACAGATCAAGAGTCATGTTGACGCGCGGCTTGAGAAGAAAGTTATTGAAACTTTATTCATTGGAGTTCGGATTGTCGGGCTATTGGGGGGAGAGGTAGGTGGATTGATTGATTGATTGAAGCCTTGTTTCTATTTTGAGGAAAGGAATGGAGTGGTGAAAGGATAGGAAGTCGGTCTCGTTTTGGGGGTGGAAATATTTTCAAGGCATGGAAGAACTCGGCGAAGGTCAAGTGATATTCGAATATCAGGTTTGAAACCCTCACGGACGGGGCCGTTCTGTGACCGCACGTAATGTGTGCTTAATACGACTCGAATATTCCTCATAGATTTGAAAATAATTAATTTTGAAAACAAGCGTTCACACTCGCATGGGTCGATACGATGTATCGACCTCGTACACTTATGAAAAAATCGTATAGAAATTTTCTATATGGATTGCGTACAGAAATTTTATAGGATTTCCGGATATGATATTCGGATATTTCTATAGGAATATTTTCTATACGAATTATTTCTACACATAAATTTCTGTTTTCATACGAAAGATGTCCAAACGCTCCAGAGAAAAACAAACATTGAGAAATATCACAACTGCATACGAAATATTTGTGTACATGTGGCAGTGGGTCGTATAGGATCAAACCTATAGAAATCGTATAGAAATAATTTGTATAAAAATATCCGTATAGAAATATCCAAATATCATATACGAAAATTTATAGAAATTGGATACGCATTCCGTGCGGGAAATTTCTATACGATTTTTTCATTCGTGTACCTAGGGCGTTGAAAGTTTTGATGGATTTTCAGAAATCAAGTCTCGTAATGGATTCATGCTAAATGTTGGTTTATCAGTTAAAACTACATTTATCTGGGGAGAGCGTAGACAAGAGGGTATTAAGGAATATTTTTTGGGCATTTCTAGGTCTATCTACTCATTTTTCTTTTTGAGCTGAAAATTTTTGTAACTAGAAAGGTCTGCTGATGAATTCTCCTGGGAGAACGTCGAGTTTTTTTATCCTTATTAATTCATCTCGATAATGAGCAAAATTTCCAAAGGATTTTCTTTGCAACTGGAGGAATTAGCGACAAAATTCCCCTGAACAATTTCTCCTGAAATGAGTATTTAACAAGATAGTTTCATTACTACGCATCTGCGAATAATTCCTAAACTTGAATGGTTTTAACACTTTACTCGTGAGTTGAAGCAATTGGATATTGAATTAATCATCACTTGATTGAATCCTAATTGTTCCGTTGCAACGGGAGGAATTAGCAAGAAAAATTTCCTTCAATGATTTCTCCTGAAATAACTAATTACCGAAATAGTTTCATTACTACGGATTTGAGAATAATTTCTTAACTTGAATGGTTTTAGCACTTCACTCGTGAGTTGAAGCAATTTGATATTGAATTAATCATCACTTGATTAAATCCTAATTATTCCGCGTTCTAGTACCAATCAATGCACTCGTGTCTCACTTATTGATTGATGATATCTCTCAATTACATCAGCGAGTTATTAACCCCTTGCGTACGGGGCCTTTCTGTTACGAAGCCTGACGTGCGCTTAATATCACTGAGATTCGATAAATTCTGATGCACGAAAAATTATAAAAACCATTAGAAATTGAAGTTACACTATCCAGCTTTCGAATGGCGTTGGCGGAATAGGATTATCTGTCACAGTTTTGGAAATATCCAGTTTTGAACAGAATCATGCATTTTTGCTTGGGCCCATATACGTATATGGACCCTTCACTATTAGTTCATATTTTTGCGACTCCCAACAAGACATTTTAATCAATTAAATAATTTTTCCAGGGCAAATCAAGATCTCGATGTAATTCGCAAACAACACGAGTCCGAGATGGTAAAACTTCGAGCAATCCTGAGGAAGGAGGAGCTGAAGAGCAACTCCTTGACTGAAATAGTAGAACAGAAGACGAAAGAGAACAAAGAGCTCACACAGATCCTGGATGAGGTCATAGCCAGAGTCGGTGCTAAGTCCGACGAATGAACAGACACTTAACCCACCTTCCGCAAACAATTTGTTTATATTTTCTCACGTTTTTCTTATTTCACCAATGAAGCATGTGCTGAGCGGTGTACCCAAGTGGTACGTCATCATTTCATTTTGTTATTCGTGGAATTGTCTCAGAAACAAGTCATTCTGGGGCGAAACGTCAGGAGACTTTATTATCTAGAATCGCTGGTTCCTGAGATAATTACATAATTACCACTTCAATACAGATTTTTCCTTAAAAATCATCGTCGCATGTTCTTAAAAGAGAGATCAAGATATTAATGCGTAAACACTTCGAAATGTACTAAACTGTTGCAACTTTGTGTACTGTAAATCGATCCTTTTATATTTTGTACTAATTCGTTACTTTGGACGAGGAGATAACTCACTAATAATAATTACAAATGTAAGTTGAAGAGTCCCATTCCTGAGAGTGTAAATTAAATTTTTGCTTTGTTTGTGAAATGTAAACAAAGCTTAAGTAGAATATAAAAATTTCCACAATTTATTCCTCTCCGAAGTGACGTTATCTCATTGTTTATTTGTAAGTTGCAAAGTATAAGTAATTGAACTGTAATTGCTATATTATCGCTGATAAAAAGCCTTAAATCGATTCTCCACAGGTGCAAAGAGAAGCGAATGAAGAAAAACTGGAATTTTTTTAGTAGAGACGAAAGAGAAATGTTTGAGTAACTGAAAATAAAATGTAATAAGGAAACATTAATTATTATAAACAATTTTATATTATTTTTTTTCCAAAGTAGCGTCTTTTCATTGTTTATTTATAAGTTGGAAAATATACTATTTTATTGCTAATAAAAATAGCCTTAAATAATATAATCCATCCCCGTTTAATTATCTATTTCCTTTTTTTATGATTTTTGTTTTGTTTTGTTCTATCGTTAAATTATCTTTACAACTAGTTAGAAGCGCCAGTAGGAAGGTAACAGTCACACGTAAAATTCATCACCGAATTGTTATAAAGTCTTTAAGACAGTCTCGGATTTGCAACCAATTATTTTAGTAGGGAAGTTGTAAATGATAGGAAATGAGTCCGAACGAATCCAGGAAATGTCTTGAGAACTAGTGAGCTGAGCAAAACATGTCAGCTGATTTTTTTGGGCGACAAAAAGGGTCGTCTATATACTTTTTCCACCCATTCGTTTGCAAAATATAGTGAGAATTTTTTAATCCACGATAGAGTTAATGATTTTCTCCTCATGTTGACTATTTTGGAATCATGCATTCATCTGAAATAACGAAAGTTTTCTGGAGGAAATGTCTAAGTACTTGTTTTTCAGATAATTTTATGAACTAAAAGAGTTCTTATGACATTTTTTTCTAGCCCTTTCAATAGTTTCCACCAGATTCTAATAGATTGGAAATCATGTCAAGTTTTTAAGTTTCAGGGACTAATTTTGAAAGATCTTTTGGAGTATAAGAATTTTGTAAGACGAATGTTCGTTAATTAATTCTCTTGAAAGATGTTGTGCCCATCGTATTCAGATTTATCTATTTGAAATAGATTCTTTGTAATTATTGATTCATCTGGGTAATAAGTAATCGCAAAGTAAAATGTCGCAGAATTTTTCTGTAAAATGTCTCAATGATTTCTTCTAAAATCACTCGTTAATTGAATAGTTGCGTTATTATGTGGGTGTGAATAATTAGTTGGTTTGAATAGTTTCGCCACTTAGTCATGAATTAAAGTAATTGGATACTGAATTCACCTTCACTTGATGGAAACCGAGTTATTCCGAATTCTAGTTTCAATCGAGGCAATCATGTCTTGATTCATTGACTGGTTGAACAGCATTTAATCTGTATTCTATTCATTAATATCTCTCTTGATTTCAAAACTCTTCAAAGTTGTAAGGAAATTTGAGACGTTTTTTGTAGAGCGTTTTATGGACGACAAAAAGGGTTTTTTAATACCTTTTTATTCACCTCTAGTATGCAAAATATATTGAGAATTTTTTAACCCATAGCAAATTTCAAGATTTTCTCTTCATGCTAAGTTTTTTTGAATCATAAATTGACCTAAAATAACGAGTTTTTAGAAAAAAAAATCCGAGCACTTGTTGGGTAGATAATTTTATGGGCTAAAACGAGTTCTTCTGACATTTTCTTCTAAACTTTCTTCTAATAGTTTCATCGATCTTGTAATCCTAATGATAATGTAGAAGTGTCAAATTTTCAAATTATCTGGATGTTGAATTTTATTTAGCGAACAATCTCAATCCGTCTTTTTCCTGATCGAAAAAAATCTTAAACAAACTTTGTAGTGTATTTATGCGAATCTACTAGACTCAAAGACATTTGCAAAATAATTTTGATTATTTTTCCAACCCAAATATCGGGCAATATAATTGGCCTATTCGACATCACGTGGTACAAGCTACAGGGTTTTCAACTGATAATTTTTTGATAATTTTCTCTGGTAGTTGCTATATAAAAAACAAAACATCATGCAGTCGAATTAACCCCTCGTCAAACTGACAGATTGAATTCAATTGTGTCGTTGTGTTAATTATACAATTTTCGTTTCTCAATTATGAGTTTCGTCTCATGGGCCAATTATATTGCTCGACATTTGGATTGGAAAAATAATCCCTCGAATACCACACGAGCTTCAAAATTAATCGGGCATTTTCCTCAAGGTTCCCTGCATACAAACGAAGTCGTCAAGTTTTTCAGGAAAAACTTGACTCCTTCGTTTGTTTGCAACGAACGTATCGGAAAATGCCCGATAATTCTGAAGCTCTTGTGGTATTACAAGTGACAAAACTTGCCTAAAAAATTCACTTAGGATGGTTTAGCAGGCGTAAAGTGTTTGTTTTCCGCACGATATGCGTAAAGTTCAGAGGTTGTGCAAAATGTAAATTCTCAGAATTTATTTTATACAGTCGAGCACTAAAGTTCTTGAACAGCGTGAGCTTGCATTCTATGTATTCTGTTTACGAATTTTAGTGCTCGACTGTACACGACCTTGAATTTTACGCATTCCGTGCACAAAAACAACCACTTTGCCCCCCTGCCGTTCCGAACAATGAACTCGGCAGGCATTACAAAAAATAGGATAGGACATGTTACAAGTGCGTGCGAAAAAGTAGAAATTTACACACTAGTAACACAATATACACTTTCATGAAATATTTGGACTCATCCCCTCTTATTCATCACTCCTCTCCACGTTTCAACACTTAATTGTCAAATCAATCAATAGTTAAATAGTAAAATCAGCAATTCGTCACTGCGAATCAACGTCAGAGTGCTCATGTCACTGATAATTCATCAATAATTAATTAATAATTAATTTAATTGTATTTTTTTTGACTAACTGGACGCGGTCGGCTCTATGACGAGTGGCACGTAGGTTTTAGCCAGCTTGAGCATTCTGTCGGTCGTACTGCCAGGCTTCTTCGGGATATTTCTGTTCTCCAAGTCTGGCATGTATTTTTTAACGATTTTAGCTAGCTGCCCGGCGTATTGTTTGAACTTTGGGTGCCCCACCGATACTCCTTTACCTCGGAGTGCGTCAGAAACGGCGAATAATAATTTCTGCAACAGAAAATTACAAGAATATAATAATTCATTTGATTAAAAAAAAGTAGAGGTTGAGCGGAAGATATCTCTGAACCATTCTTCACTTTTAATCCGATACGCAATTTTGTTTTAATTACGCAGTCCGACAAAATTTGGATCCTGGCTCTCCTAGAGATGAGATTACCCGCATTAGAAAGATTAAATTCCGTTGCGCTGTTAGAAAAATTTTGCTGAAATTTACGGAAAAAGACGTTGAATTTCATTTAAGGGGAAAAAGTCAATGGAATTTTAAGTTTCTCTGAACATTCATGGGAAGTCCCAATTTTTAGCGGTAGGAAAACGAAAATTCGACAATTCACATGAATTTTCAACTGAAAATAAATATTCACTGTCAAATTCCCTTGAATTTTCAGGGAATTCATTTAAAATTCTTGGAATTACCGGAATTTTTGCAGGAATTCCTTGAAAATTTAGAGGAATCTGGAATTCAAGGAGAGATTTCTGGAAATTTTCCTGATTTTTCATTAAATTTACTGGAATAATTAAACTGCAATTTACCATTCTCACGGATTTCTCCATGAAATTATGAATATTCAATGACAAAATTCCTTGAATTTTTAATGGAAATATCACAAGTTAGAAATTTCCAAGATTCTTACCGGCAATTTCAGTAAAAAATTTTTAACAGTGTGACTCTGAATCCGTTAATAGAATTCCTCTAGGTCTTCTAGTTTTAAATTGCAGTTTTAAATTTCTACTTTTAAATTCTAGTTTTAAATTTTGAATCCCAATTATTCATCAGCCAACAATTGAAGATAAACTTTGTCGCATCCAATCCATATAGACAGATTTGAAAAATTGCACTTTTGGACTTCTCGGACCATAATGGGTTCATATAACACAAAAAATCCAAAACTTGCATTCGACCGATTACAAAGCTTCCATTCGGAAGCAAAATACTCTGGAATTTCTTCGTTATTTTGGAAACGTTGGGAATAATAACTGGATTTTTTTGTATTAATTCACTGAGGACGTTAGAGTATCCGAGAAGCGTCAAATTCCCTGGAGGAGAAATTTTGAAATGAATGCAGGCGGTTGGCAAAATAATTCCGTCAAAATACTTGGATATCCTCGATATCTCCTAAAACCACCTAATATTTTTAAAAATCAACGAAATACATAACACATACCCTTCGATTAATATCACTCATTTCACTGATCTGTGTCTGCGAATCCCTAGAATTCTCCACATGTGAGCAGTCGAAGCTCAGACTCCTCGCCCACTTGCTCTTTGGTCCCTCCAGATCCTCCTCGCTCTTCCTCTTCTTCGTCTCCTCCCCCTTCCTGTCCTCCCCTCCCGCCACCACTTCTTCCTTTTTCTTCGGAGTGGGAAACAGCGCCCGTTTTATCCTCTGAGGGTTACTGGACTGATGATTGCTGACAACACTGGGTCCAGCACGATCAGTGGGAGGACTCTGGAACAGGGCACGTTTAGACGTCTCCAGCTTGACCTTCCTCGGACTGGGTCCCTCCATCAACAATTTCCTAGCCAATCTCTTCTTCGCAGAGCCCCTAGGACTCTTCCCCCTTGGACTCTTCCCCCTAGGACTCTTTCCCCTCGGACTCTTCCCCTTCTTCATCCCCGGTTTCTTGAGATTGAGCACCAGTTGTCGTTTCTCAGCCATTCCCTGGAGATTAGCAGATGAGAAAGTCCTCCGTCTCCTCGCCAAGTGACTCAGACGTTTTCCCGGGCTCTGACCTATATTCCTTCGACCCAGCAAGCTGCGTTTTTTCACACTCGATGGGGCCTGTTTTGTGAACCATGGAGTGCACGTCGACTGGGTCTCGTTACCCACGTACCTCTGACACAGCCTCGTGGAGAGGTTCTCGAAGTCCTCCATGAATCTATTTCTGTTGAAATGCGAAAAATTAGGGGAGAGTCGGGCAAAATGGGATGTTTCGTGATCTTCTCTAATTGTCAATATTTTTACTTATAAATGAAGATATTGACAATTCCCGGTGGCTTGGCGCAGTGGGTAAGTTTGTTCCCTCACATGCGAAACGTTCCGAGTTCAAATCCCACCGCGGAAAATGACAGCTAATAGACAGTTTGCCACAGCGAATCAGATATTTGCAATTTCCACTTTTTTCAACTCATTCTGAATCTCAATTAAAAACGCTTTTTGAAAAAGTTCAGAATTTTTTCTATTTTTTAAAAATCATTCTATCATCATTTTTGGGAATTTCTACATGATGTATCACTTAATTGACAATTTTGGATTACGAAAGATAAAAAAAATCCAGATAACATCTTAAAGTCGATAACTATCGATATTTCGCAAGTCTGTCACGCCTATTCCTCATTGGTTCCCGTCAGATTTTCAGTTATGATTGTTACAATTACAGCGCGCTGTAGCACGCGTTCGGTCTCGTAAATGTCTAAGAGGAGAAACGGAAGATTAAAAAACAATCAGGAAGTCTTTTTTACCCACCTATTATAATGAATCCCTTGGCTCTTGTGCTGGTAGATAATGGGCCAGGGTAAAGCTTTAGCATGGCTCTCCTCTATCGTCTTAAAAATAGCTAGATGCTCCTCCTCAGGAACATCAAACGTCACTCGTTTAGTACTAACGTCCTTTATCACTGGTAAATTGCTCTCGGAGACTACGCTGGTGGTCTCACTCCCCTCGAGACTCTTCTGAACATCCCTGCTGAGATCTCTACTGAGGTCTGTCGTGCTTTGTACACTCGTATCGGCAAAATCTGTTGTGGTATTCGTGTCCGAGGTTTTCGTCGTCGATATTGAGCTGCTCGAGGCATCACAGGCGTCAAAGGCATTCGTTAAATTGCGTAAACCTCCTGGTCTACGGATCATCAGAGGTTTTCCCTCGCACTTTTGGGGACTCTTTACTGATTCAGGAACTGTCTCCAGACTTTTCTCGTCTTTGAACGGATTCGCCCAGAAATATTCACGATTTTGCTTAATACAATTTAGGAAATCCGTGCAGTCACTCTGGGAAATCGTGTGGGAGGGAGGGGGAGGGACTCCTGTGAGGGACTTGCTGATCCTTTTGAAGAGGTACTCGTCGGACCTCAGGATTTGTTCACTGAGGCTTGGTTTTCGGGGGGAGATGGTGATGCTGGGCTGGGAGAGGATACGGGTGAATGAGGAGTTTTTGGGCCTCGGGGAGTCACTTTCGGAGTCGGTGTTGAAGAGGTCAGGCGAGGTGGGGTCGGTGACAGTGGGATGGGTGCGAGGAGTCCCCGCGGGCTCCGAATAGCTACAGTCCATAGTGTCCTCATTTAGGTAGACCACTCGGTTCGCGGACTTGTAGGGGATGTACTCGGGCTCTTCAATACTGTCTTCAAATTTTTTTGATGTACCTGGAAGGCGATTAACGGATTTTTTCAATGATCAATTCTGTAGCGAAGTGGTAAAACGGTTTAAGGCCCGGGTGTACTATCTTTCGAAAGTTATCTGGATTTTTTTTATCTTTCGCAATCCAAAATTGTCAATTGAGTGGTACATCATGTAGAAATTCCCAAAAATTATGATAGAATGATAAAACAAAATAGAAAAAATTCTGAACTTTTTCAAAGAGCTTTTTAATTGAGATTCAGAGTGAGTTGAAAAAAGTGGAAATTACAAATATCTGATTCGCTGTGGCAAATTATCTATTAGCTGGCATTTTCCATGGTAGATAACAAAACACTGACTCCTCATGGGAAGTGACAGCTAAGTATCTCAATTTTCAAAACAGTGGTATGTAGTCATCTGCCATTTTTATGTGATAAAAGTGTGATTAAAAAATCACGAAATCAGTCTTCCCCCTGTATGATATCGGGTGACAGGCCGCCATTTGTCACCGTAAATCAGATACATTTTTCAATTTCTTGTTATTCAACTTATTCTGAATATAAATTAAAAATGCTCTTTGAAAAAATTGCGAATTGTTTCTACTTTTTTTTTNATGCTCTTTGAAAAAATTAAGAATTCTTTCTCCTTTTTTTTTGATTATTTATTCATAATTTTTCAAAACTTCTGCATGATGCAGGATTTAATTGACAATTTCAGATGACGAAAGATAAAAAAAAACATCGAGATAACGTTCGAAAGATAGTACACCCGGGCCTTAAGTCGATTTTGACTATTGACCAGTTTTTAGTGAATATCTGGGAATCTAAGGGAGATAGCAAAATTTTTGTTCAGACCTTTTTTGTAGCACTCAGTTTGCTCTAGAAAAAAGATTTGTTTGAGATGAGGATCTAATTTTAGGGTGGATGTGGGAGGTGTTGTTTCAGGATGGGCTGGAAATTAATTGAAGCGCTGAATTCTAAAAACTTCACTATATTTAGTGAAATCGAACCACTTCTTTAATTGTTATTTTTACACTTTGGTTTCAACTAGTTTGTTGAGGCCCGGTTGCACCATCGTCTGTTAACTAAACCGCCAGATAATGGTCTGTTAGTCCATAAGGATTACACCTGGATAAATTTATCCTGGGGTAAAAATAGCTAACAGGGCTCGGTGCAACCGGGCCTGAGTGTCTCAAAATATTAATACAGAGGTTGATGTACTGAATTGTTAAACAACTTTAAATGTCTTTGATAATTGTCTCTGATAATTCACTGATTTTGGGAAGGTGATGTACTTTCACGGGATGCTACAATTTAATACCCGTACGATCTTCTCATTAGCTAGATTTCAACTACTTTTCGGGATTTTCGCGATCCCGTGACTGCTCAACCGAAGGTTCCCGATGGTGCTCGAGGATTGTCGGCAGGACCGACCGTTTAACTGATAGATATATAGCTACGTTTCAAACAAGATTCTTACGAAAATTTAGTTATCTCCTTTAGATTCGAAGATATTCTTCAACAACTTAACTAAGGGATAAGTCGACTTAAACCGTTTTACCATTTCGCTACTGAATGCAACTGTTGTGTTTTTGGGGAGATCTAGATATTTTTGATCATCAAAAAAGATATAATAGGGAACTTTCATGAATTCTTTTAAATTTTATGATCTCAAGGTTTTACCTTAAGGCCCGGGTGGATTATCTCTCGAACGTTATCTCGATTGTTTTTCCATCTTCATAATGTAAAATATATCACAAAATTTCCATTGGATTTTATAGCACGAGTCCCTAAAGATTATGATTGTCCAATCAAAAAAAGTAGAAAAAAAAATGAAAATTTTCGAAGAGCATTTTTCATAAAGATTAAGAAATGAGTCCGATAGAGAGGAAATAGTGAATGGATAATTTATCATGGTAACTAACGATCTGACAGCTATTAACTACCGTGACAAATGGCGACTTAACAGCCATTAGATACATCAAATTATTAATTTGCAATTTCCTCCCTACTGGGTTTATTTTCCAATATTATTAAAAAATGCGCTTTGAAAATGTTCAGCTTTTTAAAGCATTTTTTTGATTGTACAATCATAATTTTTGGAGACTCCAGGGCTATGTAAAACTGCGTAGCAATTGGAAATCATTGCAGATTTTCAAAATAAAAAAAACAACCAAGATCACGTTCGAAAGATAATCCACCCGGGCCTTAAATGATTAATTTGCATTAATGATTGTTAGAAATATTGCTCGTTGATTAATAATTGAGTGTCAAGAGGTTGAAATTTCAAACGCTTTGAAATCGCTAATGACGTCACAAGGGTTGATTGACTGAATAAATCCATAGAGAATCCATAAATTGTCACAATTTTCCAAGAAAAATGACACTTTTTTCATTTATGTAGAGTGAGCTTCATATTTTCTTCATCAATTTTTATTTAAATTCATTTCGTATTAGCCTACTGTTCACTTTGAAATGAAAATCACGAACATTTTTCATCTATGTAGATAAAACAATTGTTTTATTTGTGAACATCATTTGTAGTTGAAAAAATTGTACGCAAATGACCGTCACAAGGCTGTCATTTTTTGGTCATATGACTTCATCCGAAAAAAGACGGTCATTTTGCATCTCTAGCTGCGCTAAACGTAATCACTAAGTGGAATGGTAACCACGACGGATCGTCTGTGGAAAGAACGCTGTTTCCCGTTCGGAAAGAGCAAAGAGCATGTACAACAAAATGCCACGGAAAGGAAAAATAGTAAAAACGGGACACGAATAACGATAAATGACGAAATAACGATGAATAGACTATTTATTTGCTTCTATTTGATGACATTGCGAGCACGATGATTAGATTATGCAAATAACAATTATATCACTCGATAAGCACTATTAGATTCTTCGAAATGCAGTTAATTTTATTCCCCTCGATTGTTCAAATATTCGAAAATATCCGTTTTGCCCCGCCCCGATTTAAAAACAAAAATATTCTCAAATAGCATTCAAACAAAATTTTAATTAAATGGACTGTTGAAAATTTTGGGTTGATATTTCCGGGGTATTTCTTGGAAATTGTTATCAAGTGACCGTTGTCCTGAAATTTCAAGTAACTTCGTCATTGAAATTGCTCAATTCGCAATTTGATGAACAATTGATTGGAAGGCGTCAATTTAAGTTCAATTATCCCTCGAGGGTTACTAGAAATCAGGAAAATTAACTTTAAAAACCCCAACCATTGTTTACAGAAATCTATTTTCAATCAGAACTAATTGAAAGGCGAAAGTAATCAGAACTCCAAGTCAATTGATTAATTTTTGTAAAATAATTTGTTTCATTTTCTCACGAAAATTAACGACAGAAAGATCATTAGAAAATGACAACTTCCCAAAATTTGCGATTGAAGAAAGAGCAATCAAATTTTCTCTGCAGTGAGCAGAGTTCTTTGAAGAGCATCTCCTTCCATTTTTTTCAATAGCATAACTCAGAGTCTCAAAAAAAAATCGTCAAAAAAATTTGCAGCAAATAACTTTAAAAACCTTAACAATTGTTTACAGAAATCTATTCTTAATCAGCACTAATTAAAAGGAGGGAGTAATCAGAACTCCAAGTCAATTGATTAATTTTTCTAAAATAATTTTTTTCATTTTCTCACGAAAATTAACGAAAGAAAGATCTTTAGAAAATGACAATTTCCCAAAATTTGCGATTGAAGAAAGAGCAATCAAATTTTCTCTGCAGTGAGCAGAGTTCTTTGAAGAGCATCTCCTTCCATTTTTTTCAATAGCATAACTCAGAGCCTCAAAAAAAAATTTGCAAGAAATGTGCAGCAAATAACTTTAAAACCCCCAAAAATTGTTTACAGAAATCTATTTTTAATCAAAACAAATTGAAAGCCGAAAGTAATCAGAACTCCAAGTCAATTGATTAATTTTTCTAAAATAATTTTTTTCATTTTCTCACGAAAATAAACGACAGAAAGATCTTTAGAAAATGACAATTTCCCCAAATTTGCGATTGAAGAAAGAGCAATCAAATCTTCTCTGCAGTGAACAGTTCTTTGGAGAATACTTTCTTATATTTTTTTCAACAACATGACTCGAAACCTCAAAACGAACTACAAAAAATTGCGAAGAATAACTTTAAAACCCCAACAATTGTTTACAGAAATCTATTTTTAATCAGCACTAATTAAAGGGCGGGAGTAATCAGAACCCCGTGATCCAACATGGCGGGTAATTCTCCTAACCTCGTGACGAAAAAAACCCCCGAAACCCCATCCTCACCCCCGGGCCGCCAAAACAAACCGAACAAACAATTCCCCGGGACAAACAATGATAATTATTGTCCAGATAATTACCGAGGGTCGACGAACTGAGGGCGAGATCCTCCTCCAATATGGAGACGTTGTTTACGGTGGACTGAACAGATGATATCTCGGAAGTATCGAGCTTCGACGACGAGCAGTTCTCCGTGTGCATTATCGCTAACTTTTATTCCAGATTTTCCTCCCAATGATGCACATACAATCACCAATAATCCTCACTCCACTAGTTACATTTTATCGGATAATTATCGGTCAATTACTGGGGGGGCATTATCGCCCGAGTCACTGGAGAGTGCGCAGTTCCCACTATTCACCAACTTTTCACTACTTTTCAGGGAATTCCCGTGAAAAAGTTGTTTATTTATATTTTCTTCGGATTTTAATTCACATATTTTCGATTACGTAAGTCGGAAAAGTCGAGGGAGATTCCGATTTTCGGGGGAACAGGAGGAAACTGTGTAGTACGTGAGCACGGAATGGAATGCACTGTAGTCGGCCCCCACGACGGTTACACTTACACATGGACAGACGTTATGTCAACAGGGATGGAAACTCCCTCGGTTTTGGGTTTCGAAGCGCTGTTTGAGGGGAACTCGAGTCTCCCGGAGAGTTTTTAGGGGCGGTTGAGGTATCCGGGGGTGGCTGAGGACTTTGTTTACAGCCACAGGTGTTTTTCATTGTTTTTAAGTCACACATACGCGGGAGAATTTTTTATGGAACATCTGATTGGGCGCGAGTGGGAGGGGTCGCATTGCGCAGGTCTGGATGGAAGGGGATTTAAACGGGTTTTTACTAGATTTCTTTGAATTTCAAGCATAACAGACTTTTAGTCCGTACCGTAAAAATAGAACAACAAGTTTTACGAGTGAGAAAGATATATTGAATGAAGGATGAATGAAGGAAATTTAAATTTCTCTAAATTGGCGGCGATTTCACGGAGAATGAAGTCATTTTCACATTTTTACATTCTTTGGACTTATTTTTATTATGAGAATATTTATTTATTTATTTATTTTATTTATTTACTCTGTCTTACAGGGTGGTCCTTCCTATGACAGAGGGGGGTTGCCAATAAAAATAGAGAATATATAATACATAGTGTGTATACAAAATTAACGTATTCGATAACTGAAAAAGAGTGAAACAAAAGAAAAATAGATATGAATAGCTCTCAAGAAAAGAATATACATTTCATAGTGAGCCGGACGCTGCTTAGAGCAAAATTAAAGCTAAATTATAAACATAATTGAGAGAGGCGAAATTCAATTCAGAAATCAAAAATCATTGATAGGAACAATAGGCAGGGATTGCAAGTATTTTGTGATTAACTGGTCAGGTTTCGCGAGGGTCCTGAATTTTTTCTCCAAAATGTCATCCCTAATTCTCAGCGCATTTAACACAAACAGAAATAATATTATGAGAATATTATGGAAATAATTCTACAGTGACTCATTGTTTGCTAATTAATTGTAAATGAAACTCTTCTTCGTTTGCGTTCTGTTGAATTAATAACATTTTTTGAAGGAAATAAATAAAAAAAGATTTATGAGAAATAGAGAATAGAAAAATAACCGAAATGTTAAAAAATGGAAGGGAAAATTGACCAAAGAACATACATTCCTTCCTCAAGTTAATCACGGTAATTGATTCATTCCTTTGCAATTTTCAGTATTACAGGCTAGAGTGTTTATTTTGATTACAATCAATGTATTTGTGTGAGTTTTATTGTAAAATTTAGTGACATTCGGTCATGTAATTTATGTTTGGTTTTCAGAGCCTGAAGAAGCTGCGATTTGCAGCGAAACGTCACGATTTGACAATAAATTAGTATTGCTGAACTCTTCCAACATCCCATTAATTATTCCTCTTATTCCTTTGAATTATTTTTTTATTTTTTTTATGGAATGAACGGAAGAAAGACCATCAGAATTGTTCGAAATCTACAATTGAAAGAGCAATCAATTTTTTTTTCTATAGTGAATGGAGCTATTTGGAGAGAATTTTCTCTTTCTTTCGTCTCAATAATTTCATGAATTCGGAATAACATTTATTAATAAGTGTGTTCTATTATTCTGCGCAAATAATTTAGAACACAAAAACAGATTAAAATAGCTCGGGAGTAATTGAGGATTGTAATGTCGGGTAAAACTCAATTCCCTTCAAGGGATAAACAAAAAAATATTCATGAGGAATAGAGAATGGAAAAATAATTGAAATGTTAGAAAATGCGAGGAAAAATTGGCCAAAGAAAATTCCATTCAATCCAGTTAAACACGTTAATTGATTCATTCCGTTAGATATTTTTTTTCATTTTTTTATTAAATGAATTGAAGAAAGTTCATCAGAAAATAGAAATTTTTCAAAATCTACAATTGAAAGAGCGACCAATCATCTTTTTCTATAGTGAATAGAGCTATTTGAAGAGTATTTTCTCTTTCTTTTCTTCGACGAATAAAATTGGACAGAATAATTCAGCTTTTAACACGAGCATTCCCCCATAAAACAAAATATCAGACAGAGAAAGCAATGATAAACCTTTAGATGATTAAAAAAATTATTTAAAGTACTGGAAGAGTACATGACGTACTAGGAAGGAAATGGCATTCTTGGAACGCTTCCACAATTTCACTAATTCGAAATAGCATTTACTAATAAGTGCGTTTTATTATTCTGCGGAAATAATTTAGAACACGAAAGACGGATGAAAAAAGCTCCAGAATAATTGCAGATTGTAATGATAGCGGATAAAACTCGACTCCCTTCAAGGAAAAAATCAAAAAGATTTATGAGGAATAGAGAATGGCAAAATGATTGAAATGTTAAAAAATGAAAGGAAAAATTGGCCAAAAACATGGAATGAACTGAAAAAAGATCATCAGAAAATATAAATTTTTGAAAATCTTTTCATTGAACGAGCGATCAATTTTTATTTCTATAGGGAATGGAGCTATTTGGAGAGTATTTCCTCTTTCTTTTCTTCAACAAATAAAATTGGATAGAATAATTCAGCTTTTAACAGGATCTTTCTCCCATAAAACAAAATATCAGACATGGAAAGCAATGATAAACCTTTAGATGATTAAAAAAATTTATTCAAAGTATTGGAAGAGTACATGACGTACTAGTAAAGAAATGGCATTCTTGATAAATGAAATGTTTCCACAATTTCACTAATTGTAAATAACATTCACTAATAAGTGCGCTCTATTATTCTCCCCAAATAAGTTGAAATACAAAAACGTGTGAAAAAAGCCCTGAAATAATCGAGGACTGTAATGCTGATGAATAAAACTTAATTCCCTTAATAACTAGAATAATAAAGAAACTTGAAATCGTTTAAACGCTACAAAGTTTCGTTTATTCACACTATAACAGTTATGTACATTAAAAATGGAAAGGAGTTACCTAATAATTCTACCACTAGCTCCGCATCTTCATCTCCAAAAGGTCCAAAACGAGGAAGAGATAAACGTATAAGAAATCAGAATCTACAAGTACAAATTGTTCAACCCATCAAACGTCTCCGTAAAGTCGATAAATCCATACGAATCCCCTTCGTACGTCAAACCTTCTAAAGAAAAATTGGAAAACCTCTCTCTCGTCATTCGGTTTTCCCAGGTTTTCAAAAACTAAAACTCAAATAATCTGATGAACTAAATCCTCATTTTTCTCGATAAATCGACTACGAATACTCATCACTCCTCCTCAGTTACATTATGATATATATTCCATGAAAAAATAATTTTTTTATTTAACGTATTATACACAAAGCTGACGATAAAGGTGTCGACATATATAAAAATTGTTCACTTGATCCACGAATTTACCCTTAGTATCCTATGCATGAAGATTGAGTGACAATACTAGACGACTCCATTCTCAATCATTCATAATCATTTTAGGAAGGAGTGTCAAAAAATATTCTCTTGACAAGATCCCTAACAAAAGCTTTCTGAGAATTTTCCATCACTCCTCTACCTAGTAGTAAACTCAGTAGTGAAGTAGTAAAACGGTTTAGGTCAATTTTTACTATTTCCTCAGTTTTCAATGAATATCTCGGAATCTAAGGCAGATTGTGAAATTTTTGTTACTACCTTTTTTGTAGATCACATTGAGAGCTACAAAAAATATATTCCCGAAAATTTCGCTATTTCCCTTAGATTTGGAGATATCCTCGAAAACTCAGTTAAGAGCTAGGTCGACTGCATTTCATAGATAGTTTGATGCTGATTTTAAATTTCTTCTGGAAAATCTTTCTAACACGTTTAGTTTTCATGGAAAAACATGTTGACGTGTTGTAAAGTGGCGGAAAAGTGCAATTTAAAAAATTTATATAAAAACGAATTTGGACGTAGTTTTTTCCATAAAAAATACAATGAATACAACCTCAAAAAAACAATACAATACAATACAATACAATTCGCAATTCCCATCCGCCATTCGCCATTTTTTTTTTGAAAATACAATTTGTTGACAATTAGTTGACGAAGTGAGCGAAAAAAATATCGAAAAAGTTCAAATTTCATGATTTTTCTTGTGAAATTAAATGACTGAAAGTTGGCTGCACACACTTTGATGCATGCCAATCTCAAATCTATCTGCACAGGTGTTTTTCAACTTTATTTCAGCAACTAAACCTCTCCACAATTGAGAGTGGCTTCTCATAAGGGCAATTAACCGATTACCCTGCAAAAAAGGCATCCTCAAAGTTCATGTTTAGTCAAGTCGAGGGTAATACACGGGTGTAGATAGATTTCCAATTGGCGTGCATCAAAGTGTGTGCAATCAGCTTTCGATCACTTGCTTTCACAAGAAAAATTACGAAATGGAGACTTTTTCAGGATTTTTTTTACTCATTTTGACTCAATCAATTGAGATGAAATCGAATCCATTGAACAAATCGCATTTTCATTAATTCAGAGATTTTTTCGACGGAAAGCTACGTTCAAATTAATTTTTTTACAAATTTTTCAAACTGTTTATTTTAGTGATTTTTCAACATTTCAACTTTTTTCTCCTCGAAAACTAGACGTGCTGACGAGATTTTTCAGAAGAAATTTAAAATCAGCATTAAAATATTTATAAGATGGGGTTGGTTTCGTTTTCGAGATCGAATAGTCCGAATTTTGTTAAACCGTGTTATCTCACAAATCTAGCGAAGTTCATAAAAAATCCTCCAGAGATTTCTTTTCTTCGGAATTCAGTAGCAAGATGGAAAACCGTAACAATTTGAATTTGGCATTCTTGGTAATTGTATAGATATCTCAAAAGGGTGTCATTTCAGAAGATAACATCAAAAAAATTTTTTATAACTGATGAAATTTTTCATTAAATTTTCTGTGACGTTTGCTTCTAATTTCACATTTTATCGAGGTATTTTGATGTTCGACGAAATGTAAAAAATCTAATTGTTACCCTCCACAACCTCGCTATCCAATTCAATTTCGTACAAAGAAAACTCTCTTGATGTTTTCTCCTAGAACCAAATATTTTGGAAATATTTTGTAGCCTAGCGCTTTCGGAAAGTTTTGCTATTGAATTGCGGATGAAATTCCATTAAGAATTATATTCATTGTGTTCCGATTTCATTTGAAAATTTCACAGTCATGTGGGAATTGTTTTAGAATAATTTAATAGAAAAAAAAATAAATAGATTTTGGTTCTTCTACACACCTAATTTTTTTAAGGGGGCGTAGGTGAATTTGAAAGTCTTCGATTGATGAAAATAACTGTCGAGCGACTTTTGATATATCACGAGTTACCAAAAAAACTAAAAAAAATCCGTACTCAGTCCATTTCACCCCGCACCTCAAGGCGAAAACGTGGTTTTTCGTGTTTTTTATTTTGAAATACTCCTCGCAGAACAATTTTTATCCGATTCAAACTTTTTTTTCAGTCTTCGTTAGATTCCATGGTATAAAACAAAGTTTTTTTCCGATTATTGTGCTTTTCGGAAGTAGTGATAAAAATGATATTTCTTACTTGCACAGAGAATACAATTTTTTTGGAACTACTGAATCTATTTTTGCGACAAAAAAATTTCATCTCGGCGCACTTTTTGCATATTTGATATAAAAAAATCCTTTTTTGATAACTTAAAAAAACCGTACATTTCGTAATTAGGTCGAAAAAAAACTTTTCTGGCGAATATTGATTTGCCATCATATGAGCTAGAAAAGTTTTTTTAGGCCATGTGACGAATAATATTTTTTTGTCATAAAGTCATAACGTCATATTTTTTGTCATACGGCCGGAATGATAAAAAATTTTTTTGGTACTAGTAAAACTCGTTTTGAGAACTCTTTCGTTTTTTCTCAATGTAGAAGTTCACCTTCAATAGATATTCAATAGAATTCTATTGGAATCTCAACAGAAAGTCAACAGAATTTTCCATAAAATGCGCTAAATTTTCTACTCATTTTCCTCAACCGCATTCCCAAGATATTTCCGGAATAATCCTTACAGAACTTCTCTTCTACCCAGTTCTACATGAAATGACTCCCAATCAATCTCCAATAAGTCCAAACCCGCAGAGTCGACCTCAAAAGCTCGCGAACCTCCTCAGTCGTCTTAAGGGGAGACTACTATGAATTTTAAAAGTCGCGGGCTATTGGAATGCAATTTCTTATGCATTGAAGATCGATTATATATGTCTAAAAATGAATAGTGATGGCAAAAAAATTAAATGTTTATTGGTCGTTTACCCCCCAGACACTTAAAATGTTAAAAATAGTCCAGGGCCTCCAATTTTTGAGCTACAGAGGTTTCTTCTTTCTCAAAATTTTTGAACAAATATATGCAATAACAATTACGAATTAATTTTTTGAAATTCAACTCCAATTTAATAAAAAATTGCACCATTCATGTAAAATAGCCTGAAAAATGTTTCTGAAAGATCCGAGAATATATTTTAAATATTTTAAGGATAATTTTTCTGCCTATTTTACATGTATGACGCAAATTTTTATTTTAAAGGAAACGAAATTAGCTGCGTAGGAGTCGAATTTCGAGAAACTAATTCGTAATTACTATTGCCCACATTGTTTCACAAATTTTGAAAAAAAGGAAACCTCTGTAGCTCAAAAATTGTAGGCCCTGGACTATTTTCAACATTTTAAGTGACTGCGGGGCAAACGAGCATTAAACAATTAATTTTTTGCACTAACAAAAAAATTCAATTTCACTTTTAGACCTATATAATCGACCTTCAATGTATGAGAAATCTGACTCCAACCGCCCTTGACTTAAAAAACTCCTAGTCTCCCCTTAATGGCGCCCCAAAATGGCACAAGTAATCCCCAGCCCTCAATAATCACCCTGTCTCCCCCTCAACCTCATCACCACCCCCCTACTTCCCTCCCCTAGTGTCCCACTACTACGTAGTCGTAAAAATCTTCGTCCCCTCAGGCAGTATCACCTCATCATCCACATCAGTCAGTGTAACCGTCAGAGGCAGGATCAACGGCATAAGAATCTCCTGATGCTGAATGACCTGGTGCCCCACCTGATCCGGCTGCCTGGTGATGGTAATCGTCTTGATATTCTTGTTCTGCACAACCTGCATGGTGGGTCCCATGGTGGGGCCCAACCTGATGGTCTGCGCCTGATTCTGCTGTTGAATCTGCACTTGTTGGACTTGCTGCACCTGCTGGACAGTCTGAACCTGCTGGACTTCGTGAATCTCCTGCACCCCTTGATTATCAATCACAACCGCCTGAATCTCCTGACTTTGTACTTGCATCTGCGCCTGCGCCTGCCCCTGCGCCTGCCCCTGGGCCTGGCCCTGTCTTCCTTGGTTCTGCAGGAGATTCTGTTTACACCTCTTCGAGTGTGCATACCTGCTCCCATTATTATTGAACCTCCGATCGCACGTGGGACAGGCATAGGGTCTCTGCCCAGTGTGAATGAACACATGTTCCTTCAGCGACTTCAGCCTCCTGAAGTTCTTGGGACAGTATTTACAGTGGTACTTGGCCTCTCCAGTATGAGAAGTGAGATGATTAGCCAGAGTGTCAGCCCTGGCGAAGGCCCTCGAGCAGAACTGACAGCTGTAGGGCCTCTCCTGAGTGTGCGTTCTCATATGCATCTTCAAATATGCATTCGTTGTGAAAGGCCTTGCACAAACCTCACACACATAAGGTTTAATCCCATTATGCGCTCTGAGATGAGCTACCAGGGTTGTCGACTGCGTAAAACTCTTGGAGCATATTTCGCAGAGGAACCTCTTCGACGTGGAGTCAGTCTCCTTGTTCTTCTTGAAGGTTCTCTCGTGTTTAGTCAAGTGCGCAGCCAACTGCTCCTCCTTGATGAATCGCTTGGAGCACCTCGTGCACTTGTAAGGCTTCACCATGTTGTGCTTAGCCACGTGAATCTTCAGGTGTTCCCTTCTGTAGAACTTCTTGGGGCAGATGTCGCAGAGATACTTCTTCCCCTCGTGCACCTGAATGTGCCTTAGCAATCCTTTTCTGGAGGTGTACTGCTTGTTGCATTCTGTGCATTCTAGCCCGACGATATCTGTCCTTCGTTTTCTCGCGATCTTCTCCCCTGACTTGCGATCCTCAGTGCTGGGCTCCAGCTCCCTCAGGTCCTCTTCAGTCAGAATCCCCTCGTCCACGTGCTTAGCCCGATGCTCCTTCAGGATCTCGTTGTTCTCGAAGGTGTCACCACAGATGTTGCACTTCCTCACTTGGTCTGGATTCTTCTCAGAACACTTGTCGTAGTGGGCCTTGAGCTTGTCCTTCCTGTAGAACTTCACGTTGCAGATGTCACATTCAAAGTTGGGTTCCTCGTGCAGTAGCTGATGTCTCAGCAACGACTTCTTCGTGCTGTAACGCTTCTTGCAGGTTGTGCACTCATGAGTGTCCATCGGCCAGTCCAAGCCACTCTCAAAGTCGTCGTCAGAGTTGTCGTCAAAATCCCTGGGGAAACCGACTCCACAGGTTCTCTGCATCGAGCCCAGATCGTTCTGCTTAACCTTCAACTGATTCGAGTCCGGCTTTTCGTCCTTCGAGTGCAGCTCCATGTGTCGCAGCAGGTACTGCTTGGAGCTGCATCTCTTCCCACACGTGGCGCATTCCAAGTCTCTTCGGTTCGTTCTTTTTGACGACTTGTCGTTGGACTTCTGGTCCTCCCGAAAATCTTCGCCATCCTCCTGATCAGAGTCCTCCAATCCATCCTCGGTTTTTATTTTGTCGATTATCTTCTGAGCAGCCTTGGCAGCCACTCTTTTTATCCTCTTGTTCGGATCGTACTCCTCACCCTGATGTATCGTCTTGTGATTAGTGGCAATCAGATGGTTTCGCAGGGTGAGTTCATTACCGAAGACTTTACTGCACTGCGTGCACTTGAAGGACTTTACCCTCGAGTGCTGCTCAGCGTGCTTTCTCAAATGATCCTTCTTCGTGAACTCTTGGGTGCAGAGTTTGCACCTGTACTTGGTGCGCTCGTGGGAATCCATGTGTTTTATCAGAAGCTTCTTCGACATGAAGGTCATGGAGCAGCTTCGACACTTCAGGTCCTTGTCGTCGGGGTCCAGTCTGCCCAGAGACTTCTCTTCGTACTCTTTCGCACAGATGTTGGACAGTTCGTCACGAAGATCTTGCTCGGAGAGGACGCCCTCCATCACGTGTGTGGAACGATGCTCCTTCAGCTTTTCTGACGACTCGAACTCCAAGGAGCAGATGTTACATCTGTCTGTTTCTGTCTGATTGTGGTGGAGAGTGTGACGTTGGAGGTCTGTCTTTGATGGGAATTTCTCGTGGCACTTGGCGCAGGGGAAGATCTCCTGAGTCAAGTCTGATCCTTCGGTCTTCACTGGACGATCCGAATCGTCAGGAGTCTCTGATCTATCGTCGTGAATCACCTCGAAGGTGTCGGTATTGTCGAAGCCCTCGGAGTCCGAGTCCTCGACGTTTGACTCTTGCTTCAATTCGTCTTCGTTCTTCTCGTGCTGCTTGATGTGCTTGTTGAAGGAAATCACGTAGAGGTACTCTTTACCACAGTAGGGGCACTTATTCGCCTTCTTCCCCGATGGTTGGGACTTCACAGTGGGTGTGTGGGGCTTCTGAGCCTTCTCCGGGGTCTTCTTCAGAGACAGTGTCTTACGAACTTCTTCGTGAGAATGCATGTGCTCTTTTAATATCACTTTCGACACGAATTGCTTATCGCAGAAGTAACACATGAAGAATATTTTGTCTGATTTTTCATCGTCGAACTGCTTCAGTCTACTGCTCAGGTTGAGATTCTCAAAGTAATTGTCTTCCGAGGAGTTTTGGTCTGAATCTTTTCGAGATCTTTTGGCTTTCGAGGGCAAGGGCTCTACCTCGAGGGGTTCAGTCTCTTGGGGCTTGGGGTCAAGGGCGATTTCGGGCTGCTCTAGTTCTTCGTGCAGCTCCTGCTCTTGCTCCTGAGCCTCATTCTCAGCAGCTTCAGCCTCCTCAGGGTCTTCATCCTCCAGCATTAAAGTGGGGAAGTCCTGGGAGCCATTGTCGTCGTTATCCTGTTGCATTAGTTGCTGCTCCTGCTCGTTCGTCAGAGTGTAGCCCTGCTGGACCATGTAGTTGTGCTCGTCGATGGTCATTTCCCCTGGGTTAAGGCCTTCCGCCTTTATGTGGCATTCATCGTCAGGGGACATGAGGATCTCGTGGGTGGAGGGCTCAGAGGGCTCGTCGAGGTAGTCCTCTTGGGATTGGAGGAGTGGCTCCTTGAGGGGGGATTCTTGGATCCGGTGGTGGGTGAGTTGAGGAGGGTGGGAGGCCTCCTGGATCATTTCCGAGTGGCTCAGGACGTGATCTCGCTCGGCGAGCTTCTCTACCTCGAGGAGCGCCAGGTGGTCCTTCAGGAGGGTTGACTTCTCGGGGTCAGAGACGTTCAGGGCCTCTGATGCTGCGTCGTATTGGGCGTCAACGTCCATCTCTGCGACTTCATCGTGACGATCGTTCTCCAAGTGAACCTCAACCTCGTTGAAGAAGAGCTCTTCTTTTATGTTCAGACCGTCGTATCGCTCGTGGAGGACGCTGTCGGCCTGCTCCACCTGGAGTTTGAACTCGTAGGCGGACTCGAGCTTCTCCGCACAGTCGCAGCAGACTTGGCAGGGGAGACCGTCTCCTTGGATCATCTGAAATGGACATCAGGTTGATAGATAAATTTTTGGTAATTCAGTAGCGAAGCGGTAAACCGGGTTAAGACGATTTTGATTATTGGCCAATTTTCGACGAATATCTCGGAATCTAAAAGAGATAGAACATTTTTGTCACGGCCTTTTTTATAACCCTCAATTGGCTCTACAAAAGGGTCAAAGAAAAGATTGTGACAATAGTATATTTGCTCTTTGATGAGCGGGAGGAAAGTGAGTACTTTTCGCCCTAGGGTGGAAAGTTGCTCCGAAGGGCGGAAAGTCAAGACTTTCCTCCCGCTCAGAAAACAGAAAAAAAATTTCTATCAAGACCCTTTTGACCCTTCTGTAGACCCAATTGAGGGTTATAAAAAAGGTCGTGAGAAAAATTTTACTATCTCTCTTAGATTCCGAGATATTCATCAAAAACTGACCAAAAGTAAAAAACGACTTCACCCGGTTTCCCGCTTCGCTACTGAATTAGAGTATATAACTAGAGGAGGTTGGGGTAAAACGGACACTTTTGAATTTTTTTTAAATGTTCATGAGGGCTTGAAATGTTGGTAAAATTTAATTTTTTTTTTTCAATGCAAAGAACATTTCTTTCCCTTTGTGGCGAGCCTGAACTGAGCTCAATTGATAAATTTGTTTCTGAGTTATGAATAATTAAAAAAAAGTCAAAAGTGTCCATTTTACCCCACCCTCCCCTACTCTAACGAATTTTTCGAGAAAACTGAATTAATTCGTCATTTAACAACAAAAGAAATTAAAATCAACAAGAAGTTTGACTCGGACTCAATTAGGTAAAACAACTTGAAGGGACGACTGGGTCAAATTATGACCTTTGTGGGGATCTTACCGGCTGCGTACCCTGGGTAATGCGAGGAATTTAAAAAACTGTTTTTTTTAGAAGGAAAAGCGTAGAATGGGAGGTCCCGTACATCTACATGAGCATCCACGTTACCAAGTATAATAGCCCACGGGGGTTAAATTCATTTATAGCAGCCAGTTTCCGACACAATATACGTCGATTACTTCAAGATCACATAAAAACTTAATATTTACCTCTCAATATTCCGAAAAAATTGGAGTTGCTATATTAGCTAATTACCACATTTTTTGGGGATTTGTGAATTTCAGTTTTTTGAGCGAAGAGCTTATGATATTTTGGTAATTATATGAGGGATTTCATATAACTTATTGTTAAATTTTCATTTTATTATTTATGGAATATTCAATGAAAGTAGGAATCGTCACAGGGGTTCCATTTCTCCTTAAGTCGACTTAGTTCTGAACTTAATTTTCGAGGAATATATCCGAATCTAAGATAGCGAAATTTTCGCGAAGGCCTTTTTTGTAGAGCTAATTCAGTGCTACAAAACTGACAAAAATTTCGATATCTCCCTTAGACTTGGAGATATGCATTGAAAATGGGCCAAAAGTCAAAATCTACTTAAACCGTTTCATTCCTTTGCTACAAAATTTAATATTCCCCTTAATTCTTGGATTCTTCTTCGAAACAATGAATTTTGTTCTAAAATGTCAGAAGCCTTTTACTGCAGCCAAAATTTTCCACAAAAAATGCCCTTTGAAATTACCCCCATCAAAATAATCCTGAAAAAAACAACTCTTCAATTCACCTTCTCTCTTCCTGAACGTCCTACGTTCCATCCCAAACGAATAAAACCAGGACAGAAGAAATTGTCCAGGAGAATCATTTCCCCCCAAACCCATTGGACTCAACCCCCTCTAAATTAAAAACCACAACAGAAGAAAAATGGACTAAAACCCCTGAGCAATCCAGAATCAGATGTTCCAGACGAATCGCCAGCCTCTCCGTCAACACCACGACATCCCCCACCTCCTCACCTTAACACTGGCGAAGCTCATGGCCTTGCTGGACAGCGAGACAACCTCACCATCTCCAAACAAATCTCTCATCATCAAGTTGCCGTGTAAACAAACCCGACATATTCCCACCGCCGATTCAACAGGCTCATCGTCCTGTGACGGCTCCGACGTATCAATACCCACGGCGTCCATGTTTTGTTTGGAGTGGATACGGGCCTGGCCGTTCCACCCACCACCTCTCAATCCTCCTCCTCCCGCACTTTCCTGAATCCCCGGAAGATTCAACCAACAATCCCAAGGATCGTAATTTATCCCGATTAAATTCACTCAATTGGGTTTTAATCACTGTTTCGACTAGAAAAAAATGTGCACCTCAGGTCTTGTTTTGGGCGATTTTTGCCCCCCGAAAGTTCTCGCTACTGGCGCCCCACAGTGGTCGCATTGTTGGCGATCATTCGATTGATCGAATAGTGAAATCGCGATTGTTGATGACTTCAGGGAATTTACCACGACCGCCGCCCAGTGTTGCCAGGTATTTCAGCTGGAGATCGTCGCCAGTGAAGTTTTGCCAAAAGAATTGCCCATTTTTTATGTAAAGATCGAAGGCGCGCTCCGCGCGCCTATCACTATGATCAGGATTGGGCGTTAAATTACGTTGGTAAATTACACCGTTTTTTACCGACGTAATTTACGTAAATTACCTCGACGGATTTTTTACATTTTTTACATTCCTTCGAAAAGCTTGCAATTTTCGATTACTAGAATGTTTTATTTTATTCCGAGTGACGAAGACGCAGTATTGGACACATAAAAAAAAGTATATTATGGCCCGAGGACAGATAAACAGCGAATTTTAATTTCACTTTGTTCGGTTAGAACGAGGTTCTCGATACTTGAGGCATAAAATATCATTTTATGTCCCTAGGATCGTAAAACTGCGATTCTAACATCGATTTCCTCGGTTAAATCGCGGTTTTCGGGCCCAGAGACATAAAATATTGTATGCCACACGGCGATAAAACTATTTCCTGACTCGAGTGATTAAAATCCTCGATTACGAGGTGAGACCCTCGTGGTTTATCACCCTTGCGAGGTATAATCTTCGCGAAGCTTCACGGTTTACGATAAAAGGTAACGTCGGCTGGTTTTTTACATTTTTTACATTTATTACGTAAATTACGTGTTTTTTACAATGTCATGTAAAAAACTGCGGTCATCGACAGATGCCCAACGTTGACTATGATTGATTTCACATGATTAGTTTTTCCAATCGAATTGCGACCAATCAGAGCGCAGTATTTGAGGCAGTTTTATTTCGGAGATTTTCTCCTAGCTTTTGAATATTTCGCAGTAGTTCTTCATTTTTTCTACCTGAACGTTTCACAGTAGGCACAGTAGGCACACATTTTTCGGCTCATTTCAGATAGAATCTTATATTTGACAATCTATGGAAATCGGGGTATTCTATTAACATAATTTGTTTAAATTTCCCCCGATTCAGCTCCTGATGTTGTCCACTGCACTCTGCTTGGCCAAAATCCGAGTGGGAAAAATAATCCGACAAATACCCCTCGAGATTCAAAATTAATCGGGTATTTCCCTCAAACTCCCCTGCAAACAAACCATCGTGCCAAGTTTTGCAAAAAAATCCCTCGTGCAAACGCTCGGGGTTTTTTAACGTGCAACACTTGACACCCTCATTTGTTTGTAACGAAGCTATCGGAAAATACCCAATAATTTTGAAGCTCTTGGGATATTACTACTGATTATTATTGTAAGTTGATTTGAATCAATATGTTATTTCACGTATACAAATTTCTATAATATTACTAAGGAGAAATGGAAACATGGATAATGATGAAAACTTCTTTTGAAAATCCATGAATTTTTTTTTTATTGAAAAGGGATAGAAATTTCTATCGAGAATCAGTGAGACATACGTCGAAATCCATCAAAACTTCAATTGGGGATTAATACATGTTCTGTTGGACATGATGTTGGTATATAATGAATGACATTGAATAGAAAAAATCACCAATTGGAGACTGAAAATTTTTAAAAAGACATAATCGGCTAGAAAATGAAAAAATTTATTTTTCATCATTTGTGTCAGTGGAAACTTGGAATGACTGTTTTTTCTTGAAATCTGGGAAGCCTATGAATGAGAAGAAATGAAAAAATGCAAAATAATCGATATATTTTTTCGAATAATAAAAGAATATCCATAAATTCGATTTCTATCCTTGTATTTCGATATCTTGGTAAAACAGTCCGATTATTTCCAACTGGGTGATAAAAAATGAATCCGGCGTTAATGATGTCTCTGTCTTTGCCCGTTAAAATCCGATTGACTGATAGGTAGAGTTTGGAGTTTGAGAAAATTATGAGAATTAATAGGATCAAGGGTATGTGGCCGTTATCGTCCGATTACTTTCCAAAAAAGTGGTTGATAGATATCATTTTGCTCATATAAATCTTTAATATTTATTACTCATTTAAATATTTATGTACGTAATATGAAATCTATCAACCACTTTTTTGGAAACATGCAATCGGAATTTAACGGGCAAAGACAGAAACATCATTACCGCCGATTCATTTTTTATCACCCAGTCGAAAATAATCGGACTGTTTTACCAGGGATAGAAATGAATAGAATAAATGACAAAAATTAAGAATTGGAAACTACAAATTTTATGCCATAAACATATGATTATTTATATGTTATATTATTATTATTGTTTAATATTATTTTTTATTATTGTTTGTTTGTCAATATTATTGTTTGTACTATGTAATTTTTTTCCTCGAGTCGTAAATATTACGAACACGCCAAATTATCGTCAAACCGTCAACGTCCGTATCTAGACGCCAAAGGAACTTTGAAAATCGTCCATTTGGCGGCAAATCGCCCAATCTGGCAACTCTGTCGCCGCCTCGACGAGGTCCCTTTTGACGGCGGTCTCGCCTCGTTTGTGTGGTTAGCATCATATTTTTGGGATTTCATTGCAATCATGGCGAAATTCGATTTGACATCGAAGATTGGACAGTATCTGGACCGTCACTTGGTGTTTCCTCTGCTGGAGTTCCTCTCGGCTAAGGAGGTGAGCTGGTTTTTCGGTTCCAGAGTAACATGTGGCTTTGGGGTTATGCGTGTGGCATGTGCAACTTATGGATGTTCAGTGGTGGAATTTTAGAGGGGATTATGTTCAAAATTGTCTGCGAGAAGACGTGGAATTATCGTGATGTTTTAATTAGGAGAGAATCAATTTTGAATTCAATATTTTTGTTGATTATGTGATTTTTTTGGGGAGGGAATGGGTCCATCGGAAAATGTCAGATCTGTTTTGTGTGTAGAAGAAGAAGAAGACTATTTTATTTCCTTGATGCTACTGTTACAGTTTTACATCTACACAAGCCAGTCAACAAATATCTCCATAACACTCCAATAAATTGTTTTTGTCAATAATGTCTTTAGGGTGTAACAGATGATGGTAATATCACAGTATCACAATTTGAGCACTTTCGCAATTTCTAGTTTCTTAAAATTTCTTTTCGCTGTAATCTCTCAGCACTTTTTCTATCTTAGCTAGTCCTACACACAACGGTACATTTACTTCTCCCGCTAGGGCATTTATTAACTTCTTCCTCCAGCTTCTTTGATTTGTCTTTCCTCTCCAGCCTGTCCACCAGTCTCTATCTGTTGCTTTCAGTCTTCTCATCACCAGCTCGCAGCTTATTGCGTGCTCTATAGATTCTACAGAGTCATTGCATGCCCGGCATTTGGTATCCATATAGTTGCCTTTACCCTCTCTCACTGCATTGCCACATCTCCATCTAGCCCAAGTTTTGTATGTAATTTTGAATAAAAAGGTCCTTTCACGTTTTGTCTTATCATCACTCATTCTTGATATGGGGGAGACGAGGGTAAAATGAACCGTTTTAGTCATCAATCACTTACGTTCGAGGGAGTGAAATTGCACAATTTTTCTTCGTTTTCAAAGTAGGGAAGGGTGGGGTAAAATGGACACTTTAGACTTTTTTTTAATTACTCATAACGCATAAACAAACTTATCAATGAAGTTCAGTTTCGGCTCACCACAAAGGGCAAGAATTGCTCTTTGCACTGAAGAAAAAAATTATTAAATTTCAACACTATTTCAACCTGTCATTAACATTTTTAAAAAAGTCAAAAGTGTCCATTTTACCCCTCCCCTATTTGTTTAGACTTCAAAATGCGATCATGTGATTCATTCCAATCGCACAATTCAGTCGAAAGATGTTGATGGCTCAAAAGGTCCATTTTACCTCAACTTCCCCTACATTTATAACAAAGTGGCAGATGAGTCGAAGGGATGCCAAGTCTTTTGATACCTGAAATACGATCGGTCTGTGGTATTAGTAAAAACATTCATGATTATTTTAATAATTCTGTAATAATCTTCTTCACAGATTTATGATGAGAATGAGTTGCTCCACGCCAAACTGGCAATTCTCAGCAAAACCAATATGATCGATTATGCTATCGATATCAGAATGCAACTGTATCCAGATGTGGAGGTTCCAGAGGTATTTTACTACTTTTCAATTTATCCATTGGTTCATTCATTGATGTAGTGGAGCCGTTATTTTAATTGTTTTCTCCAAGAGGGATGGCCATCAGTATTAATTTCTTCAATATTAAAAGGATTTTTCCGACTTACATAGAACAAGGTTTAGGCCCGGTTGCACCAAGCCCTGTTATCTAAATGAAACCCAGGGTAAAATTTATCCTTGGGGTCAATTATATCGTAGGAGTCATCATTTTTTTATATTTGACCCGAAGAATAATTTTTTATTTATGCTGTAGCCCCATTTGAATTAACACTGATTTAACCTTGGGTTTACATTCTATTTTTTCTTCCTGGGATAAATTTGAGATACTCTCCAGAGTAAAATAATCCATCGACCAGCCAAATTTACTTTTTTTCTTATCTCACGTTTTCGTTACCCCGAAGCTGGTGCAACCGGACCTAAATTTCCAATTGATGAAATATTAAAAAATATGGAACTATAAATTTTCTATTAAGTAGATGATACTTAATTTCTTATAAGGGCTTTCCGATTATCCAAATAATCGTCAATCTTCCTACCTCGATTACTGATTACTGAATAATTCAAAATTTGACTATTTAAATTGATGATTACTTCAATAATTAAAATTCAAAAGGTGATATTAACTACTTTTCTACTTAATAATTTAACAGTGATTATAATTGATGGATATGGCTATCCCTGCTCCAAGATTATTCGAACTGTTTCCATTCATCGTAAAAAAAACTTCCACTTCTCAGCCATTAATGGTCATCACAGCAATTTTAATAAAAAAAAAACAAATTGTTTTCTTTTTTTTTCAGACATTGAAGTCTCGTCGTGCTGAAGTCGTGCAAGAGCTTGGAGTGCTCCAAAACAGTGTATCAGTGGTTGTGTCAATTATGAACAACGAGAAGGCGATGAAAAAGATGGAGGAAATGAGGGATTCAAAGGCCCTGAATAATTATTTAACACAAGAATTAGATTTCCAAATTGAGATGTTGGATAATCTTGTCAAATTGGCTAAGTACAGATACGAGTGTGGAAACTACTCCATCACAACGTCGTACTTGTACTTCTACATGCTTATTATGCCACCCACAGACAAGGTAAAAATATTTTTCGTCATTAAAACATACCTCGAATTAGCTATACGATTGGGTTGTTGCATGATTTTTTTTACTGAATAAAATAATGAAATCAGAAGATTAGATGAAGATTCGATGAAGAACATTAGATATATATTTTTTTTATTCCGAAAAATCACGAAGAATAAGAAGTTACAGCCAATTAAAGAAATGTCTGCGTTGTGACGTCACAATACGAACATTTTGGATCGTCTACAACTTATTTTGAATCAATGTTTAATTGGTTATAAGCTAAACCTTGCTATTTATCGAAATGAAAGAAAGTCTCCATTTATTTCTCTATTTATATTTCTTCTTTTATATTTATGTCTCTATTTATATTTTTCGTTGAATTTACCTAATTTAGACTGAATTATTATATCTTCGTGTTGATTATTTAAAAATAATACAATTATTTTCATATTTTCATTTTTGGAGTATTCCACTACGTGAATTATCAATTTAAAAGTAAATCCCATAAGAGCTCGTGTATAATGAAAACATTGTTCCTCTCATTCCTGCACTGAAAAAAAACTAATTTCTAGGATCAAGTCATTGTTGTGACGATCTTGTTCTCCATTTGACGTCGAAAAGGCGTAAACGATTGAAGTAACACGAGCGACGCTTGTGACAAGAATGAATAATTTACAAAGCAATTCGAGTTTGTCACAACCGATTATCAAGACTATAAATTTTGTTAATCAGACAAATTTGTATAATCTCGACCGTTGATTGGACTAATCCGAATAAATTTTTTGGCAAATTATTTATTCTCATCACAAAAACAGTTTCATTTATCTCAATCTTCGAAGGAAGATTGGTGGTCTGAATTTGTTTGACCCTAGATTTATAAAAAAAACATGAAAAAATGAATGAAAAAAAAAAATTGAAAATTAAACATAAAAGATGGTTAAACATCCTTGATTGGGCGAATCATCGAGAGACATTTTTTGTACCTCATAAATTCACACCAAAAAACTCTCTCCACACCACTTACTCCCAAAATTCTCAAACCAATCATCAAAAACCAATCTCAAATCAACTCATTGAAATTATCCCTTCCAGAACTACTTGAACGTGCTCTGGGGTAAGTTAGCCTCCGAAATCCTCGCCCAGAACTGGGACACAGCCCTGGAGGACGTGAACAAGCTCCGAGAGTACATCGACAGCAACGTGATCGGCAATTCCCTCCAAGTTCTCCAGCAGCGAACCTGGTTGATCCACTGGAGTCTCTTCGTGTTCTTCAACCACGCAAAAGGCAGGGACCTGATAATCGAGATGTTCCTGTACCGTCCCCACTACCTCAACGCCATCCAGACCATGTGCCCCCACATCCTGCGTTACCTGGCTGCTGCTGTTATCGTCAACCGCTCCAGACGTTCCACCCTGAAGGATCTCGTCAAGGTAATCCAGCAGGAGTCCTACACGTATCGCGACCCAATCACCGAGTTCCTAGAGCATCTCTACGTGAACTTTGACTTCGATGGGGCTCGTCAGAAGCTCCAGGAGTGCCAGACAGTGGTCTTCAACGATTTCTTCCTCATCGCTCTTCTCAATGAGTTCGTGGAGAACGCGAGGCTCATGATCTTTGAGACCTTCTGCAGGATCCACCAGTGCATTTCCATCGGAATGCTCGCGGAGAAGCTCAACATGAAGGCTGACGTCGCTGAATGCTGGATCGTCAATCTCATTCGTAATGCCAGGCTCGACGCAAAAATCGACAGCAAACTGGGGCACGTGGTAATGGGGGGACAGCCTGCCTCACCTTATCAACAGCTCGTGGAGAAGATTGAGACGCTGAGTGTCAGGAGCGAAGCTCTGGAGAACTTGATCGAGAGGAAGCTGAAGGCTAAGAATCAGGAACCTGTCAGCATAGTGTGGAATTAAGGGCAAGGGCTGCTGCTGGGGTTTGTGACCTGATGAGTTAATTTAAGATTCATAATGTGGAATTCAGGGGGGGAGAACGATGATTGTCTTAATAAACGAATTTTTATCTGTAAAATCGAAAATCAGTTTTTCTCTTTGGGAGTGGAGTGGGTTCGGGTAGGGTGGGCAAAATGGAGCTTGTAGACTGAGAAAAAAATTATTTTTGCCAAATATCCATTTTCTTAAGAGAAGTATTTTTTTTAATACCGTATTCCTCTAGATGAGTCATTCCCAGGTTTCAATTAATCCTCATTAAGTTTCAATTATGTCAATTAGATTGGTTTAGAAGATAATCATGTTAGTTATCAGATTGAATGAACTCCTTTAATTATTGTCAACATTAAAAAATTAATCCATATTCTTCTCTCTAGAAAATGAGAAATTTCGGAAAAATGAATAATCATTAGAGGAGTTCCTCCAAGGTCATGTGCAAAATAGTCACCCCCTTGAGCAATATGATTGTTATCACTGAAACCTAATCAGGCTCGCCTGGGCATGACTCGATTGAAGAAATACAATTTTGAAAATATTAATGTTTCTCTCAAGTAAATGAATATTTGGCAAAAAACTTTTTTTCTCAGTGTAGGTTTTTGTAGCTGATGAGTGATGAGAGGTGATTTTTTTTATTGTCTTGAAGCAGAAAGACTAGCTTGGTGGTGACGTCGAAAAGATGAGAAGTCGATTTTACTGTTGGAAAACCAGTACTGAAATTTTGAATATTGAATTTGAAATTACAACGATTAATTCGTAGGAGATTTTTTAATACATATCATAATTTTACAAACAGTAATTTTTAGGTTGATGTGACAATGAAAATCGTGAAAATTCAGGTAATTATTAGTCTTATTTTTCAATCCATTGAAAATTCCGTTTTTTTTAATTTAAAGCGTACAAACCTATAGAATTACTCTGCTGATGGAAAATTGAGTTGAATAAAATTCCATGAATTAACTTTCACTTTGACTTAATTTTCAATTGATTTAGGATTAAAAACATTGAAAATTGGAATGCAAATGCTACTGAAATTTAAAAAAATTTCTAGCAGTTTCTTTATTCATATTTTACTGGATATGGATTTTTTCTAGAGAGAATGATCTTGGTAAAGAATACTGAAAGCACATCTCTTGGTTGAGGTTTTCTCTTTTACAGAAAGGCTTGGGTAGTTTTCCTGAAATCATTTGTGTTCGAGATAAATTGACAATAATTATTGTTGAAAATATTAAATTGATGTATTATGTTCTGCTACTTCGCAGCAAATGTAGAGTTGGTAAGTTTTTACGAATTCTTACGAACAAATACAGTAGGCAAGTACGAAAAGTATCTGCTCAATAGTAAAAATATCTGCTGGCGAAAAATCAGCAGGAGAAACATGGCAATGAAATTTTTATCGAGGAAGCTCTCCGAAAAATTTGTGTTTCAAATCTCGGCGTGTAGGATCACTCCTTCCTGAGGTACTTATGAGGATTGTGTGAATAGAAACGAGTTTTGCGGACATTTCAAATGTAACTCTTTTTATTATTCAATACTCAATATTTAAACTCTTATCATAAAAATACAAAGTGCATTATTCGGCGCAATAATACAAGAGGAGGAGGACTTGAATTATCTAGATTCAATCTTATTTACATCCCTTTGGTTGACACGTTCAGAAATTCCATCTATCCTTTATTTCCCATGACTTTTAAGTATAAAATAATTCAGTATTTTGTCGATCTTTTGTGGATAAAAGGACATTTTTTTAACAATTCCTTCTAGATCAGGAAGTGGAAGAAAAATTATTTGCGATAGAATAAAAAGCAAATTACATGAGGCTTTAATCAGCCTTTTGAACATGAATTAAAAACACTGACTCAGAGATAATTACTCCTTGGGAATTAGTGGGTTTAGAGGAAAATGTCATAACATACATTTTCATCACGCTGTGACGAAAAGTGAACTTCCGTTACATTGTGATGAAGAATATTGTTCGTAACTCGTGAAAAAATGTTTTTTAGCTCGTGGGACTCGCCTTCGGCTCGTGATATAAACGTCCCACTCGCCACTTTTTTGCACTCGTTACGAAATATACTATTTCGTGGCTCATGAGATTGTGAACAACAATGTCGTTCAAGGCTCCTCTCTAAACTAAATTATAAAATTCTTGATCACATCTTCTTAAGCAAAATAAAAATACACAGTTGATTCTTTCAACACTGGCTCATCTCTCAGAGACGCAAAAACAAAAAATAAAAATCAAATAAAAAACAGAATTTAATGTTACCTAAACTAGCTTTTAACCAACTCACTGTATTTTTTAATCTTTCTCGTCATTCCATTTTTCATGAAATATCTCTTCGTTCCAAGTACAAAATTATCACACATGTCCTGGTAGCACTCTCTTATCGTTACAAAACAGTTTCTCACCAAAACTTCGAAATGTCGAAAGCAATATTTTATGTCACTGGGCTTGAAAACGGCGATCTAACCAAGCGAAGCGAGCAAAAGAATTCTGCCATGATATCCTCAATCACCCCCAACATTCTCATCCAGATCGTTCCCCTCACCGCCCTCCTCCTGCCACTTAACAAAATTACACCCAGTATAACTGTCATTCCTAACACAATACATGATCACACTCCTCCAGTAAGGATCCCCCTGCAGCAACACCGGATTCCCAACAATAATCAACAACGCCCTTGCCCTGGTGATAGCGACATTGAGCCTTCTCGGCGAAGCCACGAACCCGAGTGCATGCTTGACATCGTCCCCCACAAAATCCCCCCCCGACCTGACAGCAGACAGTATGACAACCTTCCTCTCTTGTCCCTGGAACTCCTCAACACTGCCGACCTTGGGGACCGCCACCTCCAGCTCCATCAGCAGCTCCCTGATCCTCTTGACTTGCTTCTGATAGGGAGCAATCACCCCGACGTCCTCCCCCGTGAGTCCAGCACCATAAAGCCTCAATAAGTACAGATAGACCTGCGTAGCTTCCGCAGGATTGTACCAACTGGGGCTATCAGGATCCTGCTTGTCCTCCCCATTGACTCCATGGAAAACAATAGCAGGAGGTTTCCTCGGCGTCCTCTCAGGGAGCTCCTCCCTCAGCGTCTCCAGAAGCTGAGCTTCCTCACTGTCAACTGCAGACAGACTGGCTTCAAGTTCCGAATCATAGAACAGAGAATTCGGCAGTTGCAGGATCTCCGGAAGACTGCGATAATTAATCACCAATTTCGTTACTAATCTGGGGTCGTACCCTCGTGCGAACCCCTCGGGATCCCTCTGATAGGGGAACTGCTGGAGTAGCCTCACAAGAAAGGACTCCCCCAGTCCAAAGGAGGACGCAAACCTGCTGTTGACCACTGGCCCCAGCTGCATGGGATCCCCAGCGAGGATGATCTGTCCCTGATGGGCCTCGATCAAAGTCAGGGGGACGAGTATCTCGGGCTCTGTTGCCTGGCCAGCCTCGTCCACCAAGATGTGGGAGAAGTGACCTCGAGGGAAGCCCATGTGGTACAATTGCCCCAGTGCTATGCACGTTCCAATCGTTATCCTGTGTCTTCCAAGGACACTAGTCGTGCAGTTGACCTTGGGGCCCTCTCCGTAGTGTCTCGAACGTCCAACTGAACTCTCCGAGGCTAGGTTGCCAGTTGCACAGTAGGGGAGCAGTCTCTCGGGGATGGAGTCGTCCTGGAGGCAGTGGTGGGCGATCAGTCTCACTAGGTCGCCGGGTTTCAGGGCTCCAGAGTCCAGCAGACGCTCGGAGATGAGGTTCGCTGAGGAGTTTGAGGGGGTGGCGATGAGCAGCCGGCTCTGGGGGAGGGTCGTCAGGATCTGGAGGATCGTCTCGCAGAGGGTGATGGTTTTTCCTGTACCTGGGGGACCGAAGATCACGTAGGGGAGGGGACGAGCTGTGCCCAGGAGAATGTTCTTCACTGCGATCTGCTGGTGAGTGTTCAGGAACTTGTTGAACCAGACGAGTTTTCTTCTCTTCAGGGATTTGTCTGGGGGGAGGTCTAGGGGTTTGGTGGGAAGTTTGGATTTAATTGAAGGAATTGTTTCAGTTTCCTGGTCGTATGGAGGGGTTGGAGGTGGAGTCAGTTGTATTTTTGATATTCTTTGAGGATTTTCATTGCATTTGTTCGAATCGTTTTGTGAAGAGTTCTCTGCTTCAGGTTCTACTTTGATTTTTCCCAGAGTTATCTGAAGTTTTTCGTTATTTAGTGAAGTGGACGACAATCCTTGAACGGTTTTCTCATCCTGATTGGCAACGATATTTTTATTCAATTGGCTCAACCGTCCTTTCCCTAATTCTTCATCAACTTCGATTTTCCCCTTTCCCTCTTCAATAATATTCTTATCCCCCAAACTTTGCTCTTCAACTTTTCCCATCAAATTTCGTTCTCCTCGTCGTCCCTCCTCTCCTCCCGTTCCAATCTCCTCCAGAATAATCTGAGGTTCTTTCTCCTTGACACAAGTAGGAAACAGAATCTCCCTCGTCAGATTCCCCACCGCCAGATCCACAGCATTATGACACTTGGAGATCGACGAGTAAGAACTCTTGAACGTCACCTGACAGTCCTCCCCCTGATAATCGTCGTGGAACCTCTGATTGAACTTCATGAACACCTCGCAGCTGGTCACCTTATGGATGAACCCCTCGTACTGATAAGTCCCCCTGGAAGAGTCCCACCTGAAGGACACCACAGCCTTGTCCCCAATCATCAACGAGGGCCTCTTCTCGGACAGCCCTGGCACTTCCAGAGCCAAAAACTCGTCACTGGCCCTGAGTATCGCGCTCTCCATGTCGTACTTTTGCATGTCAATGCTCAAGCTGATCTCCTCCAGGTACAGAAGACTGTGGAACCGATCTCTGTAGTTGTCAATCGTCAGTCCCTCATTGAGACAAGGAATTTCCTCCGCAAGACTCACTTCTGCTTCTCTCTGGGGCGTCCTCTCATTGACAATCGACAGGATCACGTCCCAGAGTCTCCTGGGGACCTTGAACGTCCTCTGCTTGACTGCCATAAAATTCGGAGGCTTGTAGGGCCTCACACCGGGAACATAATTCTCCTGATCACAGTCGTCTCCCCTGACGATGAACTTCCCTCGTCTGCTCCCTCCAATGATCTCCGAAGACCCCGCTGGCATCTTAGCATTCACTGTTATCTTGAAAGTCCTCCCAATCTTGAATCCTCTGAACGAGAAGATGAAGAGCTCCTCGGTGAACCCCACGAACTTCGCTTTGACCTTGAAGACGAACTTGAGGGATTGGGAGGGATTTATCGTCTGCGTCTGGTCGATTTCAGGGGACAACAGGGTCAGTTGGGACTGGGACTTCTTGGACATGAAGATCCCCCTGTAGAAAACCTGAGGAGAGGCCCCAGAGTTCCTGACAAATACCTCGAGAGTCTTCTCCTCCCCGACTTCGAGGAAAAGACCCAAGTCTTCGGTGACCCTCACCCCATTCTTCTCCTTCATCAGTAAATCGTGGTCTTCAAGGGCTTTCAGATCTCTTTTTTCTTCTGATGCATCGCAGATGTTCCTGATGTGCAGGGGAACCACCGAGAGGCACCTCCACGTGTACTTCCCCTGGTCGCTCTCGATGCAGTCGCAGACGACTTTGTCTCCCACCGAGGGAATGTACCCAGGCTGGCAGGAGACTTTCGAGAAGATTGTGTCCAGTTCGACCCCCCCAGTCCCTGTTCTAGCGTCGAAGTGGCTGACGATCCCGATCTTCAGGTTGGATCTCAGTGGCTGGAGTTTCTCAACCTCCAGGACCACTCCCCCAAGGTCTGGGGACTGCTCGTCGACTTCGACGAAGCACTCAACCCTCACCCAGTCCCCCACGTAGGGGACGAAGGTCGAGTCGATGCTGTCCAGGTTGATGGTGATGTTCAGAGGGTCCAGGAAAACGAGTCTCCCCTCTCGTCTGATGACCTTGGCTACTATCGCTTTCTTCATCAGTTGGTTCTGGACAACTGGCGCCTGGGTCTCCTCGACGAAGCTGTCCCAGGCGTTGTCGTAGACGCTCAGGATCCTCCTGACCTTGATCTCATCCTTCGGGGACTTTTGATAGGCCAGGTAGTGGACCTTGGTGCCCAACTGGAGGTTCGGGACGTCGCAGTTGGTCGGATCGCAGAAGTAGACGTCGTCGATGAGGAGACTTTCACTGGCGATGGAGGTGACGGTTCCTGTCTTGTAGAAACATCCGGTGGTGGGGACTGAGGCCTCCTCGGGGTCTGGGGCGCTCGAGAGGCCGAAGGTGTCGACTGCTTTGGAGAAATGGGAGATTATGCAGTCCAGGTCTGGGGTCGGAGGGGGCGTCGGAAGGAAGAGGGATTTCAGGGAGTTTAGAATTGAAAACATTTTGGAGGGATTTCGATAGATTTTTTAAGGTTTTAGATTTTAAGTGTGAGTGTTTGAGTTTCTAGAGATGCAGGTGGAGGGAATGGGAGATTTTGGAGGGCAGTTTGAGGTCTGCAGTGGAGGAGAGGGTACGGAGGGCGTCGACGGGGCTTGAGAAGCCTGGAAACATTTTTGTGGGGTCGTCGATGGATCCAGGATTAAATAATCTAATCTTCAGTGTTAGAACTGGATCTTTTGGGAATTGCAGCCTCTGAGAGCGCAAAAAGCCAGAGTTTTATGGGGTTTCTTAGGGATATTCACGCTTTTATCGAATTTTTGCAATCTTGTGGTTGATTTCTGCAGCAATGTGCTTTTTATTCCTTTAAAATGTGTCTTATTCGATTTTCCTCGATGGAGTTCGTTCTCCAAATTCTGGTTCGATTTTTGAAACCAATATTCGAGGTTTTTATTACAGGTGTTGAGAAAGAGTTTTGTTTTAGGTGGTGGGTTAACGAAATTCCCGGTGATGATCTCGAGCTTCTGAGGATGTTGGAATTCTATTTCTGTTGCTTGTTTCGGAGTTCTTTACCTTCTAATATTTGGAGAAAGTGCGAATTCAAGCAGTTCAGGAGGATTCAGGAAATTTTTTTAATTCTCAGGACAAGTGTTTAATTTCCTCGAAGTTTTTATAATTCTGCTTCTTCTTTTCAGTACTTCACTTAGTTTCTTTAATCGATGTTGGAGAAATTCCGAGGGAAAATTTGATGAATTTTGTGTAGTGGTGATTAAACTCCTGGCGATGATCTCAAGCGTCTCAAGGTTTTGAAATTCCACTTCTGTTCCTTCTTTCGATATTTGGAGAAAGTGCTTTTGGCGAGTGGAGGTGGTGATTGTCCTCCAGACCCAAAAAATTATGTTCAGGGGAATTCAAGCAGTTCAGGAGGATTCAGGAAATTTTCTAAATTCTCAGAACAAGTGTTTAATTTCCTCAGTTTTTATAATTCTGTTTCTTCTTTTCAGTATTTCACTACTTCCTTTAGTCGATATTGAGTAAATTCCGAGGAAAGATTTGATGAATTTTATGTAGTGTTTATTAAATTCCTGGCGATGATTTCAAGCTTTTCAAGGTTTTGAAATTCTATTTCTGTTCCTCCTTCAAGCAGTTAAGTGGGATTCAAGAAATTTTTCAAATCCTCAGGATATCCGTTTAATTTTCTCGAAGTTTTTATAATTCTGCTTCTTCTTTTCAGTACTGCACTTACTTCCTGTAATCGATATTGGGCAAATTCCAAGGGAAAATTTCATGAATTTTGTATAGTATTCATTAAATTCCTGACCTGTCCTTCAGACCCAAAAAATTATAATGTTTGGGGAAATCTAAGCAGTTCAGTAAAAGTCAGCAAATTTTCCAGCTCCCCAGGACAAGTGCTCAATTTCCTAAAATTTTTTTATAATTCTGCCTCTTCTTTTCAGCACTTCATTTACTTCATTTAACCGATGTTATGCTCAAAAGAACGAGTTTAGCGTTTGGCCACCGAGAAATCATAAATACAAGAGTAATTTCAAAGCGAAATCTTATTAATTTTATATCGAGTTTGGTGTGTTTATTGAATTTCCAAAGATCTCAAGCTTCTCAAGGTTTTGGCATTCTATTTCTCTTCCTCATAAAAAATAATTGCAACGATCTGATGTGTTTTGAAGAAAAATTATTGACATCTCAGAATAAGTCCTCAACTTCCTCGAGCTACTTCAGATTCTGCTTCTCCTTCAGTAGTGGATTTATTTCACTCGGTCGATCTTAATCATTCTAAGGAGCGAATGTCGCATTTGAAAATTGACAAATTATGATGATTCGGGGAATTTCAACGAAACATTCTATGGATTCTGAGGAGTTTTCGGAGTTTATCAGAATCCCGAAAGTTTTTCAATGATTCTAGAGGTTGAGTCAATGATTCTAAGGTCTTTGAAGAGTTTTGTGAAGATTGCAGGGTAGATTTGGGGTTATTTATAACCATCAATAGCTTGGTACCTCCACTCGGTTGCTTTCAGGTAATCCAGCTCCTTTCGAAGGGACGAGACTCGTTTGAGATGAAGCTCCTTTATCAGTTTCTTCTGCTGTTTCTGCACCTGCAGATCCACTTTCATGTGGTTGAATATCTTAACCATCTGGGTCCCACTGGTGCCTGAAGAGGAGAGACCGGAGTCCTGCGACTCACTTCTACCGGAGGAGTTACCTAGGGTTGGTGGAGAGAGCGTTGAGGAGTTCATTTCAGTGAGTTTAGCCTTGAAAATAATTTTTTTCGTCGTTTTAACGGGGTTTGTGGGATTGGCGAAGGATTTTGGGGTTAGGTGGGAGACTTACCGGCACTGCTGGGCATTGGAGTGTTGAATTGTGATTTTTTAGGGTTTCTCGGTGTTGAAAAATTGTCTAGATCCCTTTGGGAATACTTTTGCTTCTGTGATTTTCGTAGTTTTTGAGGTTTACTGAATTCAGTTTGAGAACAATTTGACTTGAGTCCTGTGTGGAAACGACAACAACAATAGCGCGATAGGGGCAGGTGGGGCAATATGGACACCAGATTTAAATAATCAGTTGAATAGGGAACTTGCATCATTTTTTTTCAATTTTCCAATCTCAAGTTTGGGACCTGAATAATTCATTTTTCAGTCACAAACGTTTGAAATATTGCTCATTAATTGATAATGAATTGTTTAAAGTTGCAGATTTCAAACGCTTTGAAATGGCTGATGACGTCACACAGGCGGTCGAGCACTGGACCAATCACAGATGGCTCGAGCCGACCTAACCCAATCTTGAAGAGTGCCTCGGCCAATGGAGGACGGCAACTCCGCACTCTCTTCTTCATCGGCCAATGAAACGTTAACTGACCGTCTTTGTGACGTCATGACCGAAAAATTGGTCTCGAAAACGACTGATTTTCAAATAATTATCATAAGACATACGAAATGTGTGAATAGGGGAATTGGAAAGAATTGAGCTTCATGCAAGTTCTCTATTGGATCAAATCTACTGTTCCGACTTCATTTGAAGTTTATAAAAATGAAGTTTATTATCGTAAGACTGCGTTGTAGGAGTTGTCAGGTAAAGCAAAAATGGGGTAAAATAGACACCTCAGTTTCTTCCTCAATTTTTTGTACTTCAATGATGTTACTCAATTTCTGAAACACTAGTCATGACTGCGATTTTCAAATTAAAGAAACAAATTCATTTTTTACTTTTGTCGTGGTACTTTACGCGGTAAAAAACCGGATTTAAAGTTCCACCAGTCGACTACTACCTCAGATCTTACATGCTAGCTAGCGAGAGACTCTTGAAGGCTAAAACAAGATTCGGTACTAAATACTGTTCAGGACCTGAACTAGAAATGGATAGAGTTTTTGATTATGTATTTAACTTCGCCGAGACATTTGCCGGTTCTCCTTACTTCGGATTTTTTTGGACGAATACGGTGAGCCATAACGATGTGAATGGACTTTCAACAGTGGACGATCACCTCTTAGGGATGTTCGAAAAATTTGAAAAATCGGGCGTCATAAAGGACACTTTAGTGGTGTTTTTGAGTGACCATGGGATGCGGTGGGGTGAAATGAGAAAGACGTTCATCGGGTGGTACGAGGAGAGACTGCCCTTCATTTATTTGAGACTGCCAGACTGGATGAGAGAAGATACCAGTGTAGTTGAATCACTCAGAATCAATGAGCATCGTCTGACCTCACCCTATGACCTTTATGAGACGTTCCGTGAGGTTCTCATCGAGTCTGCAGGTGAAGCCAATGCAAGCACTGGGTGTTTCACATGCCAGAGTTTATTTAAACCAGTGCCAAAGGTGAGAGGCTGTGCGGACGGTGGGATCTCCCCTCACTGGTGCACCTGCACTGCCTTCAAGCCTTGGAATCCTATTGATGAAATTCATCAGAGCAGCTGCTGAAGTGTTTCTTCAGCATGTAGAGAAGGCTGTTGAAGATTACAAGGACACGAAAGGGAGAAGGCTCTGCCCCAGACTTCAGATTAAGAAAATTTATACAGTAAATAGGATCGTAGATTTTCGTAAATTTTCCGATAATTCGGTCACTGGTGCATGGTATTTTTATTCGATAGAAATGACCCCTGGGGGACGCATGTTTGAGGTGATCATTGGAATTATTGAGAAGGGGAATTACAGTGTTTCTCGAAATGTTTTGCCATTGTATATAAGTTTACGACTGATGGAATTAGTCCACAAATAATAATGGATGCCGTACGAGACATCATTAATGCGAATAATAAAGGACACATCTTGCGATTTAATTCTTCCCAATTCAGGTTTTTAAGAAGCCTGATAGAAACATTACGAACTAAAGTAAAACAAACGTGTACATAATTCGCTCCTAAAATGTAGTAAATGAATACTATCTTGTGATGTCCAAAATTAACTCACGTGAAATAAAATATGAGCCTCTACTCTGTAAGAGTGAGGTGAGGCGACTCATCTCTCCATTGGACAAGACTATGTAGATCTAAATGATAAATCAATTAAATTGAATTGACCGACCCGAAGTTTTTTCTTTTGTCTAGAGAAAATAATAAGCGAATGACTTACAGAATAAACTTTATTACTTGCAGTACAATATTTCAAAGTATATTTTATACAATCAATTACATAGTGAATATATTTTACATTTTAGTTAAAGAAAAATTTTGAATAGCCGAAACTGAAAATTCATACATCATTAAAAGAATAGTTTTGATCAATTTTTCTCACGGATGTGTGGTTGTGAAACCGCCAGAAGACGAGGGTTGTAATCATATGACCCAGAAAAGTTTTTTTAGGCCGTGTGACGAACGATATTTTTTGTCTTAACGGCTGTAGGTAGTGATTCACGGACGCGTAGTGTCCGTGAAGTGCTGCATTATAGCCGGAATGTAAGAATTTTTTTTTCACGACAATGTCCGTAAAATGTAATTTTACGGACATTGTGAAGAAAAATTATGTTCGTCACGCGATCGAAAACTACTTTTCTGACTCGTGTGATAACGGAAAAAAAACATACTTGAATTTAGTATAGAATATACTTGAATCAAGTATACTATATACTTGATTCAAGTATATAATGTACTTGAATACAATATATTTTATACCCAAATCAAGAATAATGTACTTGAATCAAGTATATTATATGCTCGAATCAAGGATAATATATTTGAATCAAGTATATAATATACTCGAATCAAGAATAATATTCTTGAATCAAGTATATATTTTTTTCCGTGATTGCATTTGTCGGCTTCGTCTTAGTCAGCAACCTTCACAATTGTCAGAAGTGTTTTTCGGCGCTGTGACAAAAAAAAACAATTTTGCTCCTTTGTGACAGGCCTAGGTTGAGCTCAATTGATCAAGTCGTTCATGAGTTATGCCAAGTTATGCATTCAAAAAAGTCAACGATATCCATTTTGCTCCATCCTCCCCTATTGAGTTAAAAATCCATATGAAAAAATCAGTAGATATGACTTTATGCATTTGCACTTACATCCAAGAAATCTGTAGTGGGATTGGTTGATAGTCTCTCTTCCATAAGCTTTTCAATCAAGTCTTTGTACGTCTCAACTGTGTTTTTCAAACGTTCATGCTTCTGTTTTAATAATGCATTTTTAGTATTCCTATCTTCATAGAGACCCAGGAATCGATTCCAGGTTACTTCATCCTTGAAGTCTTCTCGACGAAGTACTCCGGAGTCAGGTACAGTGCAACATCTATTCATTGGGGTGTTGAATTCATCATCGAAGTGAAATTTTTCGAAGACGAAAAATATGATTTCAATAATTAATCGAAAATTGCGATAGGTAAAAATCAATCAAAAACAATTTAGAAATTTAGGAAGAAAAAACTTCGTTACCTATTTAGCTTCTCGGTGTTTTCAGCTTGTGAAATGTTCGTGTTTAACGAATAAATATGATCTCCAAAGTCTGCTGAGATGTTTGGTCTTTGACGCTCAAACGAATCATTATTTTGTTCGGCTTGTACACTAAATTCATATTTAAAAAAGTATATTATGATTTTCCACTATATCTATGATAAATATGAACAGCAAATCGTCCAATCACATAGGGATTTACGAAATGTAGATGTGGCAAGGCTGCAAAGGATGGCTGATCGTATGAAAAAGCTTGGAGAATTTTTCCGGATTTTTAAAAACAATTTTCGAGCAGCAGTATCAATTTAAGGTTTGACTGAAAAATTTGACCCACTGAAAATTCGTCGTTATCGAGATTGGTGAAAAGTCAAACGGCTTTATGCCGGTCTCTTTTGTCAGATGACAGGAGCGTCAATAGGTGAAGTACCTGCGTTCATTCACCCAACTACCGCGATCGAGACATTGGAGAGAATATTTCGTTCTTACAGAGCGACTTCAAGTCAACTTCTGAAAATAATTCTATACTTTTTTAATGTTTTCATTAAGGGGAGACCGCGGTGAAATTTGAAAGTCTCTGGGTATTATAGAGACCATGGTAAAAGTTTATATGTGTTATAGGTGAAAAAAAAAGTGAGAAAAAATCGAACTCCGAGATTTTTGCAAGGTCCTAAAGGGTCGAAACGGGTCAAAATCTACAAAAACGTCCTAGTGCCTCGATTTTCAACCAATTGAGCTGAACTTTGGATTACACACAGTTGAAATATGCCCAAAAAAAATTATAGACGGATTTTAAAAATATTGAATTTTTATTTGTATTTATTTTTTTTCTCTCCAGGGGTATGCCCTAATTTGTTATATAATATGGACGAAATTTAAGTCCATCTACTATCTTAATGGTGACACGTCTAAATATTACGGTAAAAGATATCATGCGTCAAAATATCACAAAAAAATATTATTGACAAAAATATCACAGGCCAAAAATATCACAAATCAAAAATATCACGTGATAAATTATCACGCGTTAGAATATTACGCGTTCGGATTACATTTATATTTGCACATCTGTTACCGCAANATTTTTTTTCTCTCTAGGGGTATGCCCTAATTTGTTATATAATATGGACGAAATTTAAGTCCATCTACTATCTTAATGGTGACACGTCTAAATATTACGGTAAAAGATATCATGCGTCAAAATATCACAAAAAAATATTATTGACAAAAATATCACAGGCCAAAAATATCACAAATCAAAAATATCACGTGATAAATTATCACGCGTTAGAATATTACGCGTTCGGATTACATTTATATTTGCACATCTGTTACCGCAAGAACTCTATATATTGATTTTTCACTGGGCGATGGCTGATCACGACTATTATTCGAGGTGGGCTCCTGAATTGTAAACACGATGACACAGTTAGTACTCAATGGTCAGTGCGATAAGTAACCACATTTGGGGGATATTTTGTCGTGTGATATTTTGTCGTGCGATTTTTTTGTCGTGTGATATTTTTGTCGTGTGATATTTAGACATGTAACCATCTTAATGAAGTACAAATTTTTGCGAATTTTTCCAACTATTTCTTCACTATTTTAAAAATGTGTTGATGTTGATGATCGAATTGACATTGCAGTATAATATTTTATCAATATCACTTTTACAAATACAAAAAAATTATTGGTAAAAATCTGAAAAAATTTGTAATTTATTAAGATAGTATGTACTTGGATTTCGTCCATATTATAACAAATTAGAGCATGGGCAGAAAAAATATGAATACATATAAAAAATCAATATTTTAAAAATCCGTCTATAATTTTTTTCAGTGCCCTTTTTTTTCACTTACGTTATAAAAAGCCCTAGTCCCGTTCGAGGAAAGGTCTGGTCGATTGGCTGACCCTCCCCATTTCAGAAATATAGCCTTCACGATAGCACTGAGTAATACATGCACTTACTGTTACCCAGAAAATCGATAATTTTCTTTGCATTTTTCGTTAATTTGTAATAAGACAAAATGGTTTTTCGTTTTCGACTTAGTGTATTCTGAAACGTATTAAGGCGGCGTTGAACACCTCCGTGTTGAGCAAAATTCATGGTTTTCTACTCGATAACAAATGATCGAAAAAACGTGAAAAAATATGGGCCTCCTTCTTGCCCTTTCTGAAGATAAAATTCGACAGATAATATTTATGAAAATAAACAAATAATGTTTATAATGTCCAGATAGTGAATATTAACTTTTTCACCTCCTCCACGGGTATAAGGCCATAAGAATTTCCAAAACTTGCTGCAAGCCAAAAAAAAATTGAAAAATTAAAAACAAATTCACCAAAAATCTTCATACGATCAACTGTCGTTTTCGGCATTGACACATCCAAATTTCGTAAATCTCTGCTGTTTTGGGGGACTTAATGATGTTTAGAGGATAACTTAAGGCTCTAACTATTACCTGTCTGAAGTATCGATATCCTCAGTGGATAAGAAATCATCTGTTAGGATCTCAATATTCACATACTCAGGCTCACTTTCTTCATGGGGAGAATTTTCTTGTTCTAGAGTATTTGCGTCATCAGAAACATTAGAGGAGGCTAATGCATTAGCCGCCCCCAAAAAACGACGATTCCCATGTTCATTGTTAATCGTATTGTTAAGATCACTGGCCCCATTGTCACAGTCTTGTGTCTTTCTGCAGAAATAAATTTACATGATTCTTCACTATTAAGTATCCTTGGATTCCTTGAGGAATACTCAGAACAAGGTTTTGGTCAGTGACATGTGAGGGTATGAACAAGCTTGAGGTTCTAATCTAATGATCAGACAATCTCAGTACAGTCTGAGGGTCTAGATTACATCCTGTGCATCGAACTGAGGGCTTCGTGAAGCACAGGTAGCTACGCGAACTGAAGCGGCCGATTGTTTTTAGGAAAACAAGAATGAAAACAGGAATTACAGTGAATTCTCCCTGAGTTCTCCGGGAATTAGAATTTTCTGAATTAGCACTTATGGAAGTGCCTCCATTGATAGGGAAAGAGAGAAAGCGCTGCAGTTGGAAATTGATGTTAGGCCGTTGCAGGGTGAAAAGGTCACGTCTGAAAAAATCGTATAGAAATTTTCTATACAGATTGCATACAGAAATTCTATAGGATTTCCGTATATGATATTCGGATATTTCTATACGAACATTTTCTATACGAATTATTTCTACACATAAATTTCTACATAAAATTTTGTTTTCATACAAAAGATGTCTAAACGCTCCAGAGAAAAACGTTGAGAAATTTCGCTCCATACGAAATGTTTCTATACATGCGGCAGTGGGTCGTATAGGATTAAAGGTAGAAATCGTATAGAAATAATTTGTATAAAAAATATCCGCATAGAAATATCCGAATATCATATACGGATATCCTATAGAAATTCTATACGCAATCCGTATAGAAAATTTCTATACGATTTTTTCATACATGGTGACCTGTGTTTTCTTTCCGGACATTTCTTCTCTCCCCCAAATTTTCCTCGTACCATTTCTTCCCCGACATTTTTCCATCAAAAACTCATGCTAACACTAATGCATCATATCCGATATGAAAGTTCACAGAAAGTGAAATACAAAATAACGTAGTACCTCGCATAATTTTGAGTCAATTGTTTTCTGAATGCAGATCCTAAAAACTCCTGTCGTGGGACAGCATTTTTTTTTAGGAGTGGATGAAGAGCCCACTCACGATAGTCTTCAGGTTTGAAATGACTACTGCAGACAATAAGACTTTTGGAAATTTTTACATCATTTTTCTTCAATACTTCGATCCATTTTCGTCGCATTTCTGGATTCGTAGGCAATCTAAAAGTGGAATATTACAAATATCTGGATGAATATAAATATTTCAATCAATATCTGCATTTGGATGAAAACGTAATTTTCATCACGCTGTGCAAAAAAGTAACTCGCGTGCCTAAAACGTTCCTTTTCCACACATTGTGATGAAAAATATCGCTCGATACTCGGGGGAAAAGTGTTTTTTGGCTCGCGGAATTATATCACTCGCCTTCGGCTCGTGCTATAAACCTCCCACGAGCCAAAAAAACTCCTTTCCGCGCTCATAACGAAATATACTATTTTGACATTGCTGCTACGCTCACCTCGTGCCGAAAAGTGCCTTTTCATTTACCTGTAGACGAAAAGTCTTTTTATTTACTTGTGAACAAAAAAAGCACAGCTCGGCCACTCGCTGAACGTAACATCACTGTAAAAATAGTATATTTCGTAACGAGTGCAAAAAACATTTTTTCACGAGTTACGAACAATATTTTTCATCACAATGTGGCGGAAATTGGACTTTTAGGCACGCGGAGCGTGCCGAAAAGTTCACTTTTCGTCACAGCGTGATGAAAAATATTGTTCGACACATTTGGGACGGGAATTTTCAGCTCGTGTGATTGGCACTTCACACTCGTGAAAATTTTGTCTCACTCGCAGGGTTGGGCAAGTAAAATACCATCGGTATTTCACCAAGTTTTCTACATGTAAAAAACCAGTAATTTACCAAGGAGGTTTTAGAGCTATTCGTCACTAGGCCGGATAAACCGCGATTTAAAGTAGCTCTACCTCTACGGCTGGACTCGTTGAGTGCTTTTGAAAAAAAAAAGATTCTAACAATAATTTTTTTGATGTCTAAATTATTAAAATAATTTATACAGGACATAAGCATAAGAATTCTTTCATTATTAATTGTTTTTAGTAGAAGTATGAATAAATAGATTTTCAATTGACTAGCTTGGACAAATTAGTGGCAACACTGTAGGATAATGTGACGGGTGAGAGAGGTGAGAGAGGTCCCGCCAAGTGACAGCGGACCAAGCCGTCGTTGCCACGTCTACTCCTGTTCACAGTTTCCCGTGATTCTGGTTGGAAATTGTTAATAATAAAAAAACAAAACAATAAATCGTTATCTAGCAGGTGCCAATGTTTTTTATTATTTTTTTCTCGTTTTTAGGAAAAAAAATAGATTTTAATCTTTGTTTTAACCGGAGCTGTGTCAAATTTAGCGTTTTTCACATAAGACCCTGTGTTAAATAATGAATTTTCAACATTTTCATTTATAAAAACTTGAACGACAATTAAATGAGAAAAAAAATTACGATTCCAAATCACACAGAGTTTTTAGGCGATTGGTTGTAGTTTTAAAAAATCTTTGAATTGAAATATAACTTTCTAAGGGTAGAGCTACTGTAACCGAGCAAAGCGAGGCCGAATGACAAAAAATATTTGTTTCACCGCGTGTGTGCGTGATTAATAACAACAATAAGTTATTCTGGTGTGATAACAATCCCGCTGACAGAGTTGCAAGGGTCACGCCTCACAAGGGGTAAACATCGCAATGATCATACCTCGTGAGGGTCAAACATCGCAAGGGTTATATCTTGCGAGGGTCAAACATTGTAACGGTTAAACAACAGAGGTAGGCAGAGGACAATCTCAAAGTTCAAACGATAACAACCGGGGAGGCAGGAAAGACAGTCACAACGGTCCACGATTATGAGGGTCAAAAAAATGGAGCAGGAAGGAAAATCGTTCAGGGTCTAACAGAGAAGACATGATCCTCGCGAGGTAGAACTCTTGCGACCTTTGAACCTTGCAACGTTGGCCCCTTGGAAGGTATGACCGTTGCGATGTTTGACCCTCACGAGGTAGGATCCTTGTGAGATATGACTTGTGCCACATTTGACCCTCGCGAGGCATGATCTTTGCGAGATATGACCTTCATGACGTTTGATGCTTGCTAGGTATGAACCTCGTGACGTTTGACCCTTGGGAAATATGGCCCTCGCGCCATTTGACCCTCGCAAGGTATAATCCCTCGTGAAATCCAGTCACGAAAATCACTGCAGTGATGGTCGGGTCAAGAGGTTTTCTACCAGTTACCTTTTTTACCATTTAGAGATAAATTACCAGTATTCTACTATGTACTGTAGAAAACTCCGATTTTCAGTGAACGACCTAACCCTGCTAACTCGTATCGAAATATACTAATTGTGTATCATACTTATGGAAAGTAAGATCTGCCGTCAACACCGATCGTTCAACACCACACACACAACAAGAATTCACCATTCTAAGATTTTTTCAATTTTTTCAACTGTCATAAACTATTATAATAACGAAAAAACACATTATTTTGTTGTGAGAGGATGGTGAAACGGTCTTCCATGGTTTCCACTACACAGTTGAATTTTTACCCCCACTCTATAGCATCTCCACTCTCTCTCTCTCTCTCTCTCTCTCTCTCTCTCTCTCTCTCTCTCTCTCTCTCTCACAGCACTGCTGAACAAGGATAGGTATAAGAGACTAATATGTCTGTCCCTCNGCACTGCTGAACAAGGATAGGTATAAGAGACTAATATGTCTGTCCCTCGCGCATGTGGAGTGGGAAACTGCCAGACTTAGCCAAAGAGAGAAAAACCCAGTCCCAGCCTATCCTTGTTCAGCAGTGCTGGAGTGAGGGGCTGATTACGCAGCGTTGGGCATCTGTCGATGACCGCAGTTTTTTACATGACATTGTAAAAAACACGTAATTTACGTAATAAATGTAAAAAATGTAAAAAACCAGCCGACGTTACCTTTTATCGTAAACCGTGAAGCTTCGCGAAAATTATACCTCGCAAGGGTGATAAACCACGAGGGTCTCACCTCGTAATCGAGGATTTTAATCACTCGAGTCAGGAAATAGTTTTATCGCCGTGTGGCATACAATATTTTTTGTCTCTGGGCCCGAAAACCGCGATTTAACTGAGGAAATCGATATTAGAATCGCAGTTTTACGATCCTAGGGCCATAAAATGATATTTTATGCCTCAAGTACCGAGAACCGCGTTCTAACCGAACAAAGTGAAATTAAAATTCGCTGTTTATCTGTCCTCGGGCCATAATATACTATTTTTTATGTGTCCAATACTGCGTCTTCGTCACTCAGAATAAAATAAAACATTCTAGTAATCGAAAATTGCAAGCTTTTCGAAGGAATGTAAAAAATGTAAAAAATCCGTCGAGGTAATTTACGTAAGTTATGTCGGTAAAAAACGGTGTAATTTACCAACGTAATTTACACGACAACTTACATACAACTAGTTTCTCCTCTACATAACAGAACTGTTGGACAAAGAAGAGTTCGTACTGATTTGTCTCTCTCTCTTTTTCTCTCTTACTCTCTCAAGTCTCGTGTTACATAGGGAATTTAATTCACTTGAGAGAAGTATTTATTTTTTCAATACTGTATTTCTCCAGTTGGAGGATAATTCTCAGGCGAGCCTGGTTAGGTTTCAATCATGGCAATCATCTTGTTCTAGAGGATGACTATCACATGACCTTGGATTAACTCCTCCGAGGATTATTCATTTTTACTAAATCTCTTATTTTCTAGAGGAAAGAATTTCGTTCAATTTTTTAATGTTGATAATTAAGGATGGAAAAAAAGATTCTCCCTCAATAACTAATTTCATTTTATTCGTTGAAAGCCCCCATAAACAATATGTGATATGTTATATTAGCTACTACAATATTAATTGCCGGTCTTCATATGAAAAAATTTTTATTCACAATTCATAACACCCCTCCCTATTGAATCCATTCTTTCATTCGAAATGAATGAATATCGCTCGTATTATTACTAGTAATAATTAGCGGTATGTATCAATTTTGTGAATTCTATGATTATAGCTGTATTAGAGTTGCATTTGCCTTCGGTGATTATCAAAGTTGTAATAGAGATTCGTTAAAAATCATGTTCCTAAATTCAAAAGTTAACGTCCGATTCCAGGGAATTCGTTAATTACCTTTCCTTTGACTGTAAGGGTAATTATAGGAGGTTTCCCCTCTTCGAATATAGTCATTACTCCCTCGCCCGGACCGTCAGGAATACCTGGTGGCAATTTCTGCATGGGAAACATCCATTCGTTTACTTCGAAGTCTGCGCCCTGAATATCCAAATTTTATTTAATTCATTAGACCTGCGATAATTTTCGTTTCTTTTTTTTCCTAGAAAAATGAGCTGATTAATTTGTAGGAATCTTACCGATTTGATTGGACATCTTTTGGGGAACAGCTCCTTTGGTAGGCCATGTGCAACTATTCCTTCACCAATTGATTCATCTTCAAGGAACGCACACAGTGTTGATTGATAATTGACCATTTCATTACCATCCAAACCTATCACTATGCGTATCTAAAAATCATAAGAGGATAATTTGAGTTTTTGAAAAGCAAAAAGAACAAAGTGTATATCTCCCGATGGAAAACGGTGCGGGTTGCACGCATTGAATATGTACAATTGATTTCGATCAATTTCATCCCTCGATATTAAGGATAATCCGGCGAGGAGGAAATGTAGGAGGTGAGGCGGAGGGATTTCTATTGTTTTCCTGCAGAAAACCAATCGCTGAGCAAAAAAATTTTTTATGCCACTCATGCCTGAAACCGGCTGGATTACACACTCGACGCTTCGCGTCTCGTGTCTAATTCAGCCGGTTTCAGGCTTCGTGACATAAAATTTTGTTCAGTACTTATTGGGAAATTTCGTCCTTAACGTGTGTGGTTACATCACTCGCCTTCGGCTCATGCTGTAAACCACACACACGTTAAAGACGAAATTGCCCCACACGAGCTGAAATATACTATTCCCATTCGGGTTCAAAATTCAGGCAATATTAGGGAGTATCTCCGGTTAAAAATTATTTTTGGAACTAATCAAATTTATTTGTATCTGTTCCACGCATTGAATGGTTTTCCGATTGTTTTTTTTTTAATAAATGAAAAAATATTAATCCATGCGAATAAGTGGCAACATTGTTATGTCCTATCCAAGTTACTAGGAGGACAGTAGCGCCATTTGGAATATTGAGCGCCAAACTTTGAAGTGTGGATCCGTTAGCCGCTAAACCTCTGATGAGGACTCCATCGATGTTGACACGTTCAATGATAGGATAATTGGATTGAAGGTTTATTTGTGAATAAATCCAAACACCAGTGCTTAGGAGAGCACATTAACACTTTTATTCAAAATAACTCTTGACTCAAAAATCTAAAACTTGGACTACAAACTGGATGAACTTCTAATAAACTTATAAAAACTCATAAAAACTCTGAAGAAAAACTACTTGAAGAGAGAAGCTTGAAAAGTTGTCGGAACAACAGGCACGATGGGACTGACTTCAACTTAAGTTTTAAATCTAAGGGTTGGCTCAAAACACCTTCGCTAGACCAAAAAGTTGCGCGCGCAATCCTGGCCCAGAGGAAAGGGAAGAGGGGTATGCTAAAACAGAACAGGGGAAATGAAAAGAGGGAGGAAGGGAAAGCGTGCGACGTCGCCAGTTTTCCTCTTGAGGGGTCTCAGGCCCTCCGCGTAGGAATACAATGAACAAAGGAGAACCCAAACACGTGTGGACCACTTGAAACAGAGAAACTTTCGAAATATACCAGAATTGAGATTTTACGATTTTACGACTGTGACCGATGTGTTTATTTTTCTCTCTGAGTTTAGAATTTTCAGGAAAAGCCTTTCTGTAACAAATTTTGGAGAGTAATAAATTGAGAACTCAACTCAAGTACTTGACATTTACGATTGCTGGCAACGGTTTTTCTTACACTCGTCAAATTATTTTTTGTCCATTGTTCATTGTCCTCTGTTCGACCATTTTCTTGGCATTCTCAAATTTCAGACTTTTTATATTCATTTTGAAATAATAATTCAAATCTCGCGGATTAAAATGGCCGATAAATAGTACCATCTATAAAATTCAACGTCGAGACGTTACAACATCGTCGGTAGTTTTTTTCTCACCAGAAGCTGGTACCACTGGCTCGAAGGAGCTCCAAATCACAACGCTTCATCGCTCACTCTCAAGAGACGTTTAAATTGACCGCGCTACCCCCACCCGATCGGTACTTAGAACGCTGCTGTTCGTTTGGGCTGCGTGCGGAAAAATTTCATTTTTCAGTACTTTTTTAGCTATTATTAATAAACAATGCTCGTAGGCGACAATCTTCTTCACTAAAAAAATCATTGATCACATGTTCTAAATGTGTCTAAAGTTTCATGACTTTGGCTGCATTTTTTCCTTGGGTTTTGCAGTTTTTTTTTGTGATTTCCATAAATCACGGGTTAAATGACCACTTTTTCAAAAATTCGTAATAAATTAACCATGCTCCCCAGCAGTCTGAAACTTTGCACACGCCTTTTCCATCATTTAAAGAATACGTAAAAAAAAAAGAAAAAAATGGCTGCTTTTTTTCTAATCCTCCGGGCTTGCCCGATTATCCTTAAATGGAATCGCAGTTATGAATACATTGGGTACATTGAATTTTAATTTTCAGAGTCACATTACGTTTACGAAGATCTGATCTGAGTTCGAGAAATATTTTCTGGCGGAAAATTTTTTAGGACCAATATCAACCTTAGTTTCTGAATTTTTTTTCGAGAAAACGATTTTTGAAAAAATGAAATTTAACACATTGCGCCCGTGCTAGAAGTTAGACCAACGGGAGTCAAGTGTGAAATTGAATAAACTATTGTTCACAGAATTCACTGAAGAAATTTCCGAAAAAATGTATTCAACAATGAAAATTGCGAAAAGGTATGGGATGGAAAATTTTTGGGAAAAACTGAAATATTGCTTGAAAAAAAGTTGTGAATTTGAACGGAGTACTTGGATACCCTTTTAAGAATCAATTATATAATTTTATAATTACTTATTTATAATAGTTATAATTTTCTCCGTTGCATTGTGCATTGAATAAATAAATAAATCCCAATAAATTTTCATCAACTTCTTTCCACCGTCTGACAAAAGTTGATTAATAATTCATTAATAAAATGTTAGAGAGACATTTTATCACTTTCCGTTTTCAAATAATCTCCCTGAGCAATCCTAAAAATAATTCCTTGACATGAGGATATTTTAGGCTCTAAAATTTAGGGAAATGATAGATGTCATTACCATCATGTGACTCGGGAGGTCAATTTTAGCTGGTGTTGTCACTGTCAGTTTTTTTTCATTTGATCCCGTCAGGCTCGCTGTCCAAGGATCGAAAAATGGATTATCATCTGTTTTGATATCAACTTTTTCCAGGATAATTTGTGTTGTTGGCTGCAGGAAAGTCGACAAAAATACACATAAATTAAATATTTTTTAATTAAATTGTTAAGGGAAAACACTACTGGGTCTCAAAATTTGTATAGTGAGTACCCCCTTAACGATGCTGAAGCAAGGAGTAGGATATTCTAAAAATGCAGTTAATTTTATGAAACTTTTTTCACATGTTATTTAATCCACTCAGGCACTTCTTGCAAACTTTCAGAAACCCCATGTTCAGGACAACAACAAAAATGAATTTTAAAGTTGCTGTTTGTAAATGAGGTTAAATGGGTCATCGATAATTTCAGTATTTCTTCCACATTGCTAACTGGTTGATAGTGTAGACAAAATGTACGAGTTATCAAGGCTCCCTTTAACCTCATGTATACGTAGCAACTTTAGAATTCATTTTTATTGTTGTCCTGAACGTGGGGTTTCAGTAATTTTGCAAGAGGGTTTCAGTAATTATTGCCTAAATGGATTAGACAATATGTGAAAAAAATTTCATGAAATTGGCTGCATTTTTCGAATATCCTACTTCTCTCTTGAACATCGTTAAGAATATTCAAGTATCTTTTACAGTTTGGTACAGACCACACTATAGATTCAACTGTTTTCAATCATCAAATGTGTCAATTAAATTGGGTGAGACCAATTTGAGAAAAATCATAATATTCAGCATGATTAAAATTACATCTTGCACAGAATTATTATTTTCTTGAACATTCATTGTTTATAAATAAATAATTGACATTGTTTAAACTTTTGGAAACGTAATTTTTTTAGGCGAAATCGATTTCTGGGAAAATTTACGATTAGTTGGTTGGTTTATGATTTATTTTTTTATTTTTTATATGACTAAATTTTTTACAATTCTGAGCAAATGATTTTTATGGTGAAAAATTGATTGTTTGTAAATTGTTTATAGAAAATTCTCGCAATTTTTTAAAATTGCAATTTTTCAATTATTTAATTAATCTTCCTCCCAAAGTAACCTTTCTATTATTTTTTCAGATGTTTAAAATATTTTCTAACAGTTCCATATCGAGATTCAAATTCAGACATACAAAGTTTAAATAATAAAATCATTCTAAAATGTCCGGAAACTTTGGGTCAAATGGGGCTGAAATGAAAGCTCTGATGTTCTACTACAAAAGTAGAAAGGGATTTTCCTGCAGAAAAAACAGCTAAAGTACTTAGACATTCTTAAAGAGAAAAAATGGAGAAAAAAAATCTTACATCCCCACAAACAGCCCCTAGAAACGTAATCACAATGAACAGAGTACAATAAATTGACAACATAGTGTACAAATTTCGAACAAACGAAGAACTCACTCGCGGTGTAACTGTTCAATTCGTATTCCCGCATTTATATAGAAAAACCGTCATAAGTTTATTATCCATTTGCCATTCATTATTTTCATGTATGTAATGGCGATATACCTAATATCATTAGTTTAAATCACTTGCGTGTGATAAATTGACGATACGTGTCACACCTGACGTGGGAAATTGATAATTAAAATTGAAGCAATCATAGTGCAACAATAAACTAGAAAATCACGGAAAAATTTCTACATAAGAACAACAGGAAACATTTTATTGCTCCCACTTCATAACTGATCGAATGTATTGAAAAACAAGTAAATAAATAAATGATAATGAAATAAATAAAAGATGAAATGATGAAGGTATCACGGACAAAAAAATTTAATAGAAAGACCTATCGAATTCTTTAGAAAATTCTATTGATTTTCTATTGAACTGTTCAATAGAAAATATTCAGTAGAAAAAGTCAATAGAAATCAATTTGTCTATATAACTTATTCTATTGAGATATTTTCTATAGAATTTCCTTGGCTCAAATTTTCTAAGTTTTTTCGTTTGATTTTCTTGATGAGAAGAAGAGAAAAATAGAAGGAAAAAAACTTGGAAAATTTGAGTCGAGCAAATTCTATAGAAAATATATGAAAAGAAATGATATAAAGAAATCGAATTATGTTGACTTTTTCTATTGAATGTTTTCTATTGAACATGTCAATAGAATCAGCCAAAAACTAATAGAAAGTTTAATAGAAATTCAATAGGATTTTCTAACAAATAGGGTTTTCTATTAAATTTTTTTGTGCGTGATATGCGTTATAAAAAAACTAAAATAATTATTTTTGTAAACAACACTCTGCCAAGGAAAACTTTGGTATTAACTATGTACAGATTTCGGCATTGGAATTGTTACTATTTTATTTTCTCTGTGTGGAGTGTTCCAAAGCTTTCGATTCAAAGTTTTCGATCGGCATTTTAAAGTAGTATGGTCACTCTCCAAAGTGATCGTTGAGTGTCCGTCAAGAAAATCTAAAAAAATTAATCAAAAAACTATGATTTATAATCGAAAATTCTCTTTGTGAATTATAAAATTTATGAATGTAAGAATTAATCGATTATTTTTTATTATTTTTCAATTATTAATCAAATAATGTACATCCTTTAACTAGCATCGTTTTATGTGTGGCAACGCTGTAACTTAACAGCCTAGGGAAACCGAGATTTGCAATGCCCGCTTGTCCCTACTCCACTAACGCGTCGTTGCCGCATCTACTGGACACGCAATTTCCGAACACCGAGGAGCAGAAATTATTTATAACTAAAGTCCCAAACGGTCAATAATTTTGGTCGATGGTCGTAAATTTTTGTTTTTTTTTTTTGCATTTTTTGGTATTTTTTTTACAATTTAATCTTGGGTTTTTCATAAAAAACCACCCAAAAATGTGATTTGCCCATAAGACTCTGTGTTAAAATCTAGTTTTTCATTAATTCTTATCAACCATACTAAATGATGAATGTACCACAAATTGCACCAGGAGGTTTTTATTGATATTAACTTTCATAAAAAAATTATTTCATATTTTAATTTTGGAAATCGATCCGTGACCATACTACTTTAAGGATTCAAAGAAGTGGAATCCTGTGCCGAACTTCTCTTTGGCGCTTGACTCTAATAGTTTTGGAGATACAGCAGAAAACATTTTTTCTACGTTTTTAGAAAGTTTCATTATCGTGAATAGACTACAAGGTAATCAGTTTGTAGATAACTCCCTTCCGGTTTTTTATCATAGTTCCAACTATTGGGCTTATTCTCTGTATATAAAACTTGATGATGATTGGTACTATATGGCACTTAGAGTATAAAAGAAGAGAGTGAATAGTGACCAAACTTCAACTTTTTTTTAACTTCAAAGAGTCTTTATCGACGTCAATCCAGACTATAACCTTCGTCTTCTACACATATCCAACTTAATGGATATGAGTTTAATATCAAATAATGTTGAGCGGTGAGAAACATCATGGCCGATGGAGAAGAGTGAGTAAAAAATCTATTTGGACAGTGATCAAAAAGTTTTAATTTGGTAAAATGAATTTTCACTGTACCTCGATAAGTGGTGGGGTAAAACGGACGTTGTGCGTCAGTGAATCCTTGCCTATGGCCGTCGCGAGATAGTACATTACATGCCCGAGCCTTGGAAAACAGATCACCGTCCCCCACGTGCAAGATTGCCTTCCGAGCTGAAGGCGAGGATGGCAAGCACATGGGGGAGGGTGATATGTTTTCCATGGCGAGGTGTGTATATTAATTTTCAGGTCCCGTGACACGAAAAAAAATGTTTGTCACTCGGTCGAACAAAACTGTTCTAGCCCATATGAATGGCCTTTGAATTCGACTCATGCTGCAAACTCATATTCCCCATCAGAAGTTTTTTTGCTTCCGAATGGAAGTTTTGTAATCGATCAATTTTTCGATTCTCCAATTTTGCTTGGAAATGATGTAGAATGGTCTGAAACGTCAAAATACAAAGTTTGAGGACCATGTGTGTATGTGTGTCCGGAAGTGTGGGTCGATTTTTTCGAAAATTTTTATAAATCACGACAAATAAAGGACTAAAGTTGCAGCTAAAAATCTGAAATTTTGTCACATAATTGGTATTACTTTGGAGCATTTCTGGGCGCAGTTTCAGCTCAATCGGCCCAGTAGTTTCCGAGATACAGCAATTTCTCAAAAATCTTTGTTCCTCAATATCTCAAAAACTACATGACCACATTGAATTTTTCTGACGCCAAAATTTTCGTGATAATATCTATCGGATCAAGTCATAATATTGCCATATAACTATCGAAAGTTTGGTAATAATTGGCATTTTTCATTTTTATGAAAAAATCGTTGTGAACACGATAGCACCCTGAAAAATTAAGATAGAAAGTTGAAATTTGGTACGATTGTAGTTTTTATGATATTACAGGATGGGATTGTGGATGAGCTGAATCGGATGAGTAGTTTAGGAGATATTCAACTTTTTGTGAAAAACTGTAATGCTCAATATCTCCAAAACTACTGGTTCGATTGACTTTTTTTTTCAAAATATTTGTCATGATACCTTCTATCAAGATCAATCAAAATATGCATACCCTCCCATACAAAGTTTTCGAGATATCAGCGTTTTTCTAGTTTTTCAAATTAAAATCCAATGGGGGCTCTATAATGCGCGTTAAATCTGGACTAAACATCTGAGATTTTGTGTATAAAATTTTGTGTCAATCGATTCAGTACATCCTGGCATAGAGTAATTCATCCAAAACGCTTTTTTTGTGAAAAATCACAAATCGTTATTTTATCAATGTTTTGCATCTGTGCATGACTTCAAAAGTCCTATAATACAAATTCATGTTTTTTTTACTCCATATAATCTAATATTTGTTGGATATTCGATAGCCATAGTTGTAGCAGAGACAGAGGTTGGCGTGGTCATATCCATTTACACTCACCCGTATTTGTCACACTGAAACTAAAGAGCGAGTGATCGCCACTGATTGTTTATGTGTGAAATTGGAATGGCTTCCATTCCGAAGGTTGTTACCAATGTAATTGGTAAAGAGAAAAAAAAACACATGGAGTAACGGTCACATGACTTCTGCCAGATAGGCTTCTACCCCTGCTTGTTTCATACGTGTTTCCTTGGTATAATAAGTCAAATTTTTTCAAAATAAATATTCACGCTCTTTTCCCGAGAGTCGTCGAGAACTGTCGCCAATTTCTCTTCTCTTTCACAATATTCTAGGTCTTTTTCCCTATTTTCATTGAAGTTCTCAGCTCCGATTGGAGGGGAGTGCACCCTGCTGAGTCACGATCATTACCTGTTGTTCATTCGGATTCGAAAAGAAATTCGATTGTATACATGGGAAACAATGATTAATACCTGTGGAAGATTGTCCTATTTTGAATATTACGAATTTCATTTTCTTTGATCGTGGGGAAATACGTAAAGACAATCGTGGGTCATTTCAGCATGAACAGAAGGATTGAGCTCGATTATGCACATGCTCTACTGCAGATTTCTAGCTCAAAGCTTTAAAAGTATCTGAAACGATGAAAAAAAAATTGGGGAAAAAATAATTTTTGGACAGAATAGAGCGGAGTTCCACCTTAATTCTTCGATAATTTCTGTAAAGAAAACTATTCTAACGGAGAGAAAGAGAAAATCGGCAATCAAGATGGGGGAAGGCGGTACAATGCCGAATTTCAACGTCACTGTCAATTTCAGAGAATTTTAAACCATTCTCTATCGGAAGAGCGGATAATTTACGTCTGAAATACCTATTGAAGACCAAAAAGATAATTTTTTATCCCTTCTAAAACAAAAAAAATTATTTGAAAATTCAGAAAACGGAAAAAATGACTTTTTGTACGTAATGAAGTTTTTACAAAGTTGATAAAAATCTTTTGAGGTCTTTTTAATGTCGGGAGAACCCGAGAAGCATTGATAAAATTAACATTTTGATTTGCAAAACCGGACCAATGATTGACGAAATCACTCACGTAGAGAGTAAAGGAAAAATATCATGGCTGTCCGAATCCAGGTAGTGACTGTAACTCTACGGGGCGTTCTCCCCTTGCGAGGTCGACTTGAGACCTCCATTGTAAGGTTGAGAAAGTAAGATTGAAGGATCTAAAAAATTATAGTAGTTTCAGAAAAACATAATTCCCGAAATTCTTAAAGAAAAAAAATTATTTCTAACGGAGATTTTTTTCCCCATGTTAATGAGCAACAGGAGACTCCTGATGTTTAAAATTTTTGAACAAATTTCCTGTCGAAAGTTATTGTGATGTCCTAAATTTAATTTCATCAATTTCGGTACCCAAAAATATTCCCTGCTCTTACATTGAATTCTTTCAATCGGCATATTGACCCCGATCGAACGAATTCAATGGTGAAACGCTCAATCAGCAAAACACAGCCGACTTGACTACCATCAGAATGCAGTCATATTGTAAACTTGGAGTAATACATCGCCTGAGGACCCACATTATATGTTTTCAAATTATCGCGAGATGTCTACATCGACACTTTTCTTGATCAATCAAAATTTAACACATTTAAAATTGTCACAAACCACCCATGCCCCAAGATTTGATCGAAGCTTTCGTGAGTCGTTAGCCAGCCTTTGGCAAATTTGGAACTTCTCTCGTAGAGTAAACGGACGGATCGATAGCAAGAGTGGAATTAGCTGTGTTAGACACAATCGAAATCGAGGTTTTCCGGAAACGGTTGAAGGGGAAGTTTTCATTCAAATTTTGGTGCGATTTCCGCGTGTGTCGTCCTATTGGCTACGAACTCATTTTTCTAAATTCTAAACAGACAGCAAAATTATAAATCTCTAGTGCAAACTCATTAAAAATTAGTGGAAGATAGTCTACTTCGTACGTTAGTAGCACGAATAGGTAATGGAAACCAATTAAATTCCGGCGACTGTGTGAAACTCGGGAATAACGCACTCATGAATCCACAAAAATCATATCTGAAATAAGTGAGAGACCTATGAATCAAGAATTAATTGTAAGAAATTTGGTTAATCATTGGACAGTATTTTGGAATTACAATTCAGAAAAACCGAAAACTGTGAGTACAAAAAGACATCTAAAATCTCTTTCAAGAAACCATCCAGAGGCATAATTCAAATTAAGTAACCGAAGTATCAGTACTCGCTTTTTCATTGCTTCAAAAGAATGTTATATTCAACCTGTTTTATAAATATAAAAATCTGAAATCCCAATCAAGCCTCCTTGTTTTGCTTCCGACTGGAAGCATTGTAATCATTGATTTTGACGATCTTCTAAATTTGCCTGGAAATAACGTACGCCATGAAATGGCAAGATATGATGTTTTTAGAAAATGTGTGTATATGTATGTCCGGATATGTGCGCGAATTTTTCGAAAAATGTAGTAAATATTTGTGATACGGTAAAGACTCATTAAAAACACTCGCTATTTAACAATTTAAAGAATGGACATTCGTCCGTGTATTGTAGATTCTTGTTGTAAATACAAGATGAGATATCAAGCAAACAATTTAGTGATCAATGATATAATTTTGTGTCTCAATCGGTTGAGTACTTTTGCTCACGGCCCACGGCGAACTGTCCACGGTCCCGTTCAGTATGAGGACCTCAAACCCAGGTTCGTTACTTGTTTAGACTAAATCGAGATCTACGTCACTAACGAATCGGTTGCTGAGAGGATGTTTACGCTAAAGTACGCCAGCACCTCTCCGAACATACCATCTCAGTCCCGAGTTATGATCATTCAGTCCCAGTATTTTAAGTGTGAAAAATCTCTTCACAAATTTTTTTATAAATCTTTACGAAAAAGGACTAAAGTTGAAGCTAAAAATCTGGAATTTTGCCACATAATTGGTATTAATTTGGAGCACTTCTTGGCGTAAGTTCAGTTCAATTTTAATCTACTACTTATGATAAATTTGTGTAGTATTTTAAGGATTTTGGGATCCGTTGTTTTCAATAAGGGGGTGATTAAGTTCGTAAGAGGAACTTTAAATTGTTTCAATTCTCTATGAGTGTTGACCTTTCTTTGCTCAAAGTGGGACACTACCACATAATGAGGTCGATGTCTTGACTTCTGTATCCACGAAACAAACTTTCGAATTTCATTCGTAAAATGCATGAAATTGTAATGTTTTTAAACAAGAAAACTCTTCATTTCGAATGAATATTGTTTTTTACTTGAATAAAAATTTCATATGAAATAAATAAATTGTACACTCTTCCTCATTATTTGGCTTGTCCCAGTTCATCCATGACCGCCATTTAGTTTTATTTATTGAATGTTCGAATATTTCGTTCGGGATTCTTCAGCTTTCTTTGCATTTACATATTGTCATGGTCATTCGGTCTCTGTCGATCCCTTAGACGTCTTGAAGCGCGGGACCTTCTTACCTGAAATGTGTATTGTCCATCAAGGGACACGTGGCAATTCCCTCTCGCTACCCTTAATGACCACCGCCTTCCAGGTGAATTATCGATGTTCTGGCAAATAGTTCGTTGAACCCCCTCTCAAACCTTGATGAATGCTTGACTAAGCGGGGAGTTGAACAGAAAATACTAAATTTTAATCATTCCTAGTCCAAGTGTGGAGTCGGAAGGATCTAAGCAGAGAACTATAAGTTCGAGAGAAAATTCGTTGTTAACAATTATCAAGGATTGTAAGTTAGAGAAATGTTTAATTGTGAATTATCATTAATTTGTGCAATTGTGAATAATGAAAACTCGAGTGACAATTTTTCGAATATTGAATGAAGTACAAGACTTATGTGTGTGACCTAAACCTGTGTTTTAAAACTTATTTCAAATAAGGTAAATGTACCTATGCTCGCTCAGATGCTGCCGGCTATCATATTTTAATCATTTTGATAGTCCCAAGAATCTATTAAGAGTGAAGTACGATTGGAGTTATTATTTTAGTTAATCAGGAAAGTTATAGACACCAATGAAGGATGATTTATTCAATAATAAGTAAGAAAAGTCCCATTCACATCAACTTGTGCTACGACAGTGAATTCTTCAGCCACAAGTTAAGGGGTCTCCGCAGTACTTTTGAGTAAAATATGACAATGTGCTTGCGAATTAAATACATCATATAGTAATCAAAAATGTTAAAAAGGTATTTGTAAGAGCAATTCTAACTACTTTTATGGTTTCGTTCGTGTTTAATTAATTATTCAAATTGTGCCTTATACACAACCTTTATGGACGCTACTTTGTCCCATACCCCTCACACTGTTGACAATGTGCTAGCCAGCAAAGGAAGCTAAATTGTTCTATATTAAGCCCTAAACAATATGGGTATGAAGTTCCATTGGATTTTATCGTTGATTTGTTCAATAAATTAATCATAAAAATACTATGGCGATGTCTGTCATTATCCATCATACGCCATGTTTGATGTCCCGTCTCTCTCGAAACTAACCTCACTAACTTGACTATTTCACACCCCACTCACCCGCCCGCCCATCGCAACTGCGGAGACCCCTTAAGGGTGCCAAGTGAATTTGCCGATGACCTTGAAAATTGACATTCACCAAAAAAGTTATAATTTTTTAAATTAATAGTATCAGACAGATGGTGAACATCGGTGACAATTTTAAAGTTTTAGAACTTATGGATATCGAGAAATTAAATAAACAAAATCAGTCTTATACACGGCTTCTTATGGAGTTTTGATTAAATTGAACATTTCAATCCCCTAGGAACTCAAGAAAAATTTGAAAAAAATTGAAGATATGGGGAATGATGTGTTCAATGTGATGGCGACAAAAAACAATAGGGTACCGGGGTGAATAAGAGAGATATTTCAAGCCGCCGTACCCATTTGATCCCATGCTTTCTCGAGGTTCGTCACGCGAAATAGAGGATTTTCCGCATTTATTTTCTCGATGTCTAGTTCCGGTTGCGGGTTTGAAATTTCGTCGGATGGATGAATACATATTTCTCCAATGATGGAGGGAAAGAAAAAATTTTTTTTGAATCTTTTTTCAAATTCACTTGGCACCCTTAAGCTACTCACAATTTTAAAACGTTGATATCTCCGTTGCAATAGTAAAATGGGATTAATAATCTCTTAACTAAGGTTTCGAATAGTTAAAAATTTGACACAAATGCATAAATTATAGTAATATCCGATGAAATATCGCCAATTAAAAGAATAGATATAATGAAAATGGCATTGATCTTATGTTCGTTTCACAACCAACTGTTAACTGATAACGGAGTAAATGGATGAAAAGATCATTTAAAACGTTAGACTGCGCAATGGAAATATATTTTTGCCCCCGAGATATTATTTAATCATAAAATAGGATACTCACGATGTAATTAGTTCGGATACAACCTTTCCATATCACTCAAATCACGAGATCAGGATAGGGACATGTGTCAATGACAAATGAGCGAGCGTAGGGACATGAGACTTTTCACATTTATAGACGATTATTTATTAAAAAATAGTAATTATCATGATTAACATAAATAAATTCCAATTCTGAAGGTTTTACCTTCTGATAACTATTTAAATCATCGCATTTTCACGTTCATTTTGATAGAAATCTTGGACTAATGATGTGTTCACCTTAGCTAGACGAGAGTAGGATCATTTACCTTATCCCACGCTCACTGAGCAGAGTACTTTAGCACTCCGTAAGGTATGATAAACGAAGGTCATCTCTTCTTCGCCTTCTTTTTCTTCTTCTATTTTTTTGGCACCGACTACAATTTCTTGATGGCGTTAATAGAGGAAGACAATGTCAAGTGTTGAGAAAGAAATGTAGAGGAAATGAGAAAAAAGTTGGAGAAAAACTACCGAACAATTCAAGTATTCGTGGAACAAACTGGATTTTCAGTACTTCACCTTAAAGAGTAGAAAAAGTGAGATTAATAGCGAATTTTACTTCGTTGGCCCGGAAAAATTGACGAACGTGAGAATGATTTTTAAGGGAGAATGATTTTTACTGAACCCATTCGATAAAAATTCACTTCCGTTCGTCCCCATGACCTTCAGACCGGTACAAAACAAACAATACCCTACCGGTATGGGAAATTTTACTACACGGAGAGAAATGTTCAGTAAAAATTACGAAGCTCACAGTTCGCTCATTGATTACGGAATCGATTCGAAAAATTTAAGTCACGGTAGCCTAATTTTTCACAGACGATTCAGCTAAAAATTATGGAACGCTCTGGAAAAATTCCGTGACGGTTCCGTAAAATTTCCTACAACCATATCTCGCTCCACAATTACGGAAGAGATACGTAATTTCTATTGAATATTTCTCGCCGTGTAAACAGGAGAATAATTTTTGCATCAATAGAAATGTTTTTTTGCCCAGAAAATCGTAAAAAATCCACTAAATACCAGTATTTTTTCACTGAATTACATTTCGCTCCACGATTACCATTCGTATAGTAAAATTTGTCATGATTTTCTAGCTACTTTTTATCTAATTTTCTCTCCGTTTAGTAAAAGAAGACGTGTGATTGCGATCATTACACTCGTTTACTTTATTGATAGGAAATTGATTAAATTCACAGTATTTCTTTCACACATCTAATATTTAATTTCAGATTCCTATCAGAGACGGCCAGCGACGCTATCGTTATTCAAAATTTGATTTTGAAATTTCAAAAAGATGAGATTGATATTATTTTCGATGATGAGCCAGGACTTTCTAGAAGAAGGAAATTTAGTAATCGAAGAAAGAAGAGAATTCAATTGACAAAAAAAAGGTATTTCATCGAGGAATTCACTAGTTGATGCTCTGGGACCGTATGCGGCATAGGGGGTGCAAACAAGCTTTCAAATATGATACGACGCTATTGGTTCAGGACTACCGCCTTCGGTGTCCTCATGGTCTCAATTTACTTCATTTTTGGGTGGTACATGGAGCCCGTAGAGTATTCGCTGGGCGAAAAATACACTTTAAAAGATGGTGAGTTCGGACGGAAGCCTTCTGATTTATACAGTCACAATACCATCGATTTTAATCATTGATTTCAGGTCATGGGATAATAGAAATGAGTGTATCATACTAATTAATTGTTAAATCGGATGGTTTGATTTTTATCAAATTTTCCTGAGCACATCTATTCTATATAATAAAAAATAAGGAGGTTTCTATTGGATTTATGGGTAGGATTGAATTAATCAATCTGTGAATTTAATTTGACTGTGACTATTTATTCAGTCGCACGTAGAAGATGCATCTCGATCTTTACTCTAAACTAAACTCCAGCAATCGGAGACTAACTTCAGAAAAATAAGGACCGCTACATTGGACCACTTGGAATGCATTTTCTCTTTATCCTTTGTTCTATATTTTGTTCATAGTATTCGTAGTCGCCCGCCATGCGGTCACCACGTAATATAAACACAGTTCTAAGAACCTCAGTCTGAAGAATTTTGTGGTGACACTGAAATGGGTCGAGCTGTGTAGAGTTCAATTTTTGAATACTATTTCGTTCCATGAAATCCAATAGTTTCAAAATTCAGGAGACACTCCTGGTTCTGATCTTTACTGTGACCCTAATTCTGACCCTCATCTGTGACCCTGATGATGCAAGTGAGAATGAATTATTATATTTATTTCATATATGGTCATATGAGCCTAAAACTCCAGAGCCCTTACTCCATAGCTTCGTTTCAGGGGGCCTATTCTCGAGTGGATCGGAAATATTTTTGTTTATGGAAGTGGCACCGTATACGAATTGCGTATAGGAATCACATAGGCGTTCCGTCTGCGGAGCCACGTGGGAGCTCGGAAATATTTCCGATCCACTCGAGAATAGGCTCCCTGGGCTCAACTACGCCAGAACACCTCAAGATAATCAACTTCATCCAAAAATGTAAAATTCAAATTTAGAGCGTACAACCGGAGACATGATGTATTAAATTTTCAACAAATTACATGTAACTATCGCTGTAAATAATCCTGAAAGATGAATACATTTAATAAATTAAAAAAAAAAAATACGATCATATGGGGATTATCTGGGTGTCATATGGGGGTCAAATTCTACGGGAGTCAAATACTTCAAAAATAATAAGAGTATACCTGATACTATTCTATGCAAATAAATGGAAAAATGAATGGTGGAGTTTCACGACAAACGGCGTTGGTTGGAGCCTTTTCTAAATAATAAAAATCTCAATTTTTCAAAGGAGGTAAATCATTCTATCAATTTTTTTTCTATTATACGAACACCTAAACATATCCAAGTAGATGGGCGGGG
>NW_021680439.1:286374-343089 GCF_001412515.2 Diachasma alloeum | reverse complement strand
CCCCCGGGGTCGGCGAGCGAAGCGAGCAAGGGACATAGCCCCCTAGTAGTCCTAATGAATTTTAAGATATTTATGGATTTGGGTTGTGTTGATGGGTCGCAGCGGAATATTGATGACTGCAATGCTTGGAATTTTTCAAGTCATTTGTATTATGAATTTGTTTTTGTACGGAAATGTGTAAAAATTAATTAGGACACATGATTGTTCGACTTGAGAAAACATTCGAAAAAGGAATGTCAATAGCAATTGGCATCGAACAGATAGAATTCTCGGGAGGATCTCGGCATTTCTTGTGAAATTTTCCCACATGCAAAGGAAGCGTCAATAAGAATATTGTATAAGTTCATTTGAATAAGTAAGATCTTTTTTAGAATGACGATAATTTTTTTCATTATTTATTTTGCAGAATTGACGAATGAATTCCTTGTTTGGAGTCCGAAATGCCACATGTTGTCGTTGAACCCTCTGCATTCATCGATAACTCAATATGTAAAGAAACTCAGATTTGAACCATGTTCCAACGGTCCTTTGCTGAGCTCCATAAAGCGGGATGCGAATGGATTATTCTCCCTAGTCATTGATGAAAATGTTGCGACACGTTATGATGATCATGTCTGCTGCTGGGCCCCAATCACAAGACCTGTCGCCAAGAAACCTCTGACGGAATATCCGGACGATTCAATCGAGTGAGTATCTCTCCGATGTCAATGAAATAAATTCCATAATGTGGATTAAAATGGCTACTACAGTCCACTCTCGGAATGAAATGCCTTTCGATAAGATACCTCGCGCGCTCAAGGATTACTGGGACTCTCTGCACCTACCGCATCGCATCTCGAATATTGTTTGGCCTTGAGTGAAGACGAAACCAAACGGTTGGAAATTACAAAATTAATAAAAAACGCTGAACGGTACAATTTACTAACAATGTAATTTTAATTTATTTTAATGAAACAGACAAAACACTTGTGCACAAAATTTACACTGGTTCATCAAAAACTTGGATTAATTGAATCTGAGAGATGAATAATAATAATTTGTATTTAAAAATGTTCGTTATGCGGAGTTCGTTTCCGACATAAGCTCCGAGATTAAAATTAATAATCAGATGGTTCCGCGTTAAAAGTAACTTGGAGACTAACTTTTTTATTTATTTTTTTTTATTTTTACAAAATGTGGACTTATATACAGTTTGGTGTATGTATTGCCGAACGAGTCGGGGTGGATACAGATTGGTGGATGAACGAGAGGGAGAAAATTCAAGGATTTGATTGGTTCGGCATCGTAGACAAATTGAGGAATGGAGTGGGAGGAAATAAGTAGCGATGGAGGAAGAGGGGTGATAGTTGGGGCCTTACTTGGGCCGTAGGGGTCCGTACGACGTTCGTGGAACAATAGGTAACTGTAGTAAAGTCATAAGCGACCGTAATAAATGATGAAATAAGAGGATATAACCAAAACGAACAGAAGAAGAATAAATGATGAAAATCGCTCTGAATGTAACAAAATTAGTATTGAGCTGTGTATTTTGAAAATAAAATGAAGAGCAGATTTAATCAATACTCGGGATTTCACGTTTCCAATGAAATTAACAATGAAATAATCCTCGGGATTTCACAATGAAGAAAAAAAATGCATGAATACTTTCAGAAAGAAAATTAAAACTGGAAAATTTCGAGAATTCAAAGTAATAATGTAATAAAGTGAACAATTTTGAGATTTTGGGTTAATAAATGTAATGGCAAAGTTTCTAGTACAAAGGGATGTCTCGACTATGGGGAACTACGCATTCAACTTGAAAGAAAATAAGTCTAGACATCAGGGAAGTTGCCTTAAAGAGGAAAATAAAACTGTAGTTTTCGAGAATATTCGATAATAATAAATATGACATCTCCAGACATTTCAGAGTGGAAAAATTCAGAGAGTGCCGGGGAAAAAGAACAATAATTCTCGAATAAAATTATAATAAATAAATCGAATCTCACGAAAAATATTCCGCGACGGAACAAACATGAAGGTCACAAACTGAAAAATCTAATGATTCGAAGAGTCACACGTTCTCAAGTGTCAAAACTCCCTTTCTACAATGCACTGACTCTTCCCTTTGACTTTCAAGACCGTTTGTTCAGAGTTTCTGCCACTTCGGGTTATGTTAGAGAAAAAAACTTGAAAAAGGTCAAATAACATTATAGTAATTAAATACATATTGAGTCATTGATTTGTGACGAAATTCCAGGTGAATTCGCCACTTGCTGAACTCCAGGGTATCTCTACATAAAACGAGAGAGAGAGAGAGAGAGAGAGAGAGAGAGAGAGAGAGAGAGAGAATAAAATTTATAAATCGTTATCTTTTCGGCGCCATAAATTTTTATACGAAAAATTAGAGCTACCGGTTACCTTAATTTGACCTCAGAGCTACCTTAAATTCGGAGAAGGTACAAAACTGGTTGGCTGCCGCGTGAATCGATTCCCTAAATTTTTAGAATAATATTCACTAATCAAATTCATAAAATAAGCCAACACCAACTCACTCCACAGTTTTGTCAAGTGTAATTTATACGTTTTTCAAATTTTTTTTTTCTTGAAATTTAACCCGTCAACACTCGCGCTATATGACTTTCTCGCAAAAAATTTTAGGGTATAGGGAGTATAGTCAAAAAATTGAGATTTGAAACCTCTTGACTGCCTCAAGCAATTATCCCTCTTTCCTCTGGGGTCAATAAAAACCGTCTAGCATGTTTCAATAAATTATAGAAAAATATTTTATCAAGTTCGGACGAGGAGCGTGTGAGATTCTCTCGCGGCGCGAGTAAAGTCGATCGTGTGGCCCGCTCGCATCGAGCGGTTCCGTGAGGCGTTCGGTCATACTCTTTGTCTAACTGGTGTGCGCAATGCGCCAAAGATTCATTCTCGGCACCAGTAAAGGTTCTCGGTGAAATAGCACGAGTGCTGACGGGTTAAGGATGTTTAACCAGTATCGATAAATGTGTTTGTTTTTTTCATGGTCAAGGAAAATTCTGTAATTCTGCTGACAGCAGAACATATAAAACTAACTTTTCCAACGTTAAAAAAAATTAATCGCAATAGTCTCGGCAGAAATAACTAAACTAATTTTTCCTCATACACGGGCTCTTATGAAATTTATGTTCAAATTGATAATTTACCTACTAGAAGACTCTAAAAATAGAAATAAAAATAGAAGGCAATGTGTGAAATCATACTGAATTCAATGGCCACAGAAAAATCTGGGGTACCCGGGCAAAATAAGGAAATATTTGAATGGTTCTATTCCATATAAGCGCATTTTAGCACATGCATTTGGTGCATTTTGTCTATTTCATTTCCAAGTAATGAACATGGGTTGGTGGATTGAAATTTGTATCAAAGTGAAGGGAATATCTTCATCTCTCAGTTGAAAAAAAAGTTTTTTAAGCACTTGCGATTTTGGATAAACGTCCTTAAACGATGCTAGAATTGATATTCTTACCAATTCATCATGTAAACATTCTTGTTCATAGATTCTCCTCATCTTTCAGCTTGGGGGAATGTGCAGACTTCGAAAATCAAGTGTACCTCCCAGCTGACCTAGAAATCGTGAAGATCTCCTGCAGAGGCATAGGCGATTCAGAGGACACTGGGAATGAACCTCTATACGAGAACATTCACCCCATCCTGAATCCTTTGAAGGTTCGAAGCAGGCTCAACACATCGACGTCCCTCGGACGAAGCCAAACAAACCAAATAAACTTCAAAAGAAAACTCAGCATCTTAGTTCTAGGAATAGACAGCGTTTCCCGCTTGAACTTTAAGCGAACCCTGCCAAAAACCGAGCGCCTCTTGACAGACGCCGGTTGGTTCACCCTGCAAGGGTACAACAAAATGGGGGACAACACATTCCCAAACTTAATGGCGATTCTCACCGGTCAAAACAGCTCGCAAGCCGACACTAATTGCGATCCAACTCGAGCTTATGGCTTGGACAATTGTCCCTTTTTGTGGTCCAATTTCCGAAAAGCTGGATACGTCACAGCCTACGCTGAAGATATGGGCCCTACCAGCACGTTCAACTACCAAAAAACCGGATTTATAGTTCCACCAGTCGACTACTACCTCAGATCTTATATGCTAGCTAGCGAGAGACTCTTGAAGGCTAAAACAAGATTCGGTACTAAATACTGTTCAGGACCTGAACTAGAAATGGATAGAGTTTTTGATTATGCATTTAACTTCGCCGAGATATTTGCCGGTTCTCCTTACTTCGGATTTTTTTGGACGAATACGGTGAGCCATAACGATGTGAATGGACTTTCAACAGTGGACGATCACCTCTTAGGGATGTTCGAAAAATTTGAAAAATCGGGCGTCATAAAGGACACTTTAGTGGTGTTTTTGAGTGACCATGGGATGCGGTGGGGTGAAATGAGAAAGACGTTCATCGGGTGGTACGAGGAGAGACTGCCCTTCATTTATTTGAGACTGCCAGACTGGATGAGAGAAGATACCAGTGTAGTTGAATCACTCAGAATCAATGAGCATCGTCTGACCTCACCCTATGACCTTTATGAGACGTTCCGTGAGGTTCTCATCGAGTCTGGAGGTGAAGCCAATGCAAGCACTGGGTGTTCCACATGCCAGAGTTTATTTAAACCAGTGCCAAAGGTGAGAGGCTGTGCGGACGCTGGGGTCTCCCCTCACTGGTGCACTTGCACTGCCCTCAAGCCTTGGAGTACTGATGATGAAATTATCAAAGCAGCTGCTGAAGTGTTCATTCAGCATGTAGAGAAAACTGTTGAAGATTATAAGGACAAAGAAGGAAGAAGGCTCTGCGCCCAGCTTCGAATAAAGAAGATTCATAAAGTGGATAGGATCATAGATTTTAGTAACTCTTTGGATAATTCAGTTACTGGTGCACTGTATTTTTATTTGATAGAATTGACCCCTGGAGACGGAATGTTCGAGGTGACCATTAGAATTCGTGGTAAGGGGAATTACAGTTTATCTAATGAAGAAATCAGTAGGATTGACTCGTATGGACCAACTTCACAGTGCCTCCACGTAGAATCCAAAAAATTTTGCCATTGCATTGAAAGATAATCCTTTCCATGGTAAATAGTTAATATCAATGCAATGTAAATATAAAAAATTCGACTGGGTTGTTGCATTCTAGATGTTGCTCACTTCACTCGCTCCCATTGCGGGTGGGTTGGAGTGGGTGTGAACCGTTACTAGAAAATATTTCAATAGAATAAGTTGTATAGAAAAATTGTATTTTTTTACTTTTGACGTGGATACGTCTATGGTCTCAATATGGGGGGTCATTTTGGGAAGTGGTCCTTATGTGCAGCGCCATCTATCGAAAGTCCAAAAAATTCTAGACATTTCGAGGTAATTCGAGAAGTTTCTTGAAATTTAGAAAAAATTCAAGGAGTTTCTAGAGAATTCGAGGAAATTCAGGGAGTTTCTAGAAAATTCAAGGAAATACAAAGAGTTTCTAGGAAATTCGAGAAAGAAGGAAAGACCATGGACGTATCCACGTACAATTACAGCTGTATCGAAGATACAGCCGCCTGCAATTTTTTTCTGTAAGATATTTCCTGTTGAACATTTCAACAGAATCGGCCAAAAACTAATAGAAAGTTTAATACAAATCCAATACAATTGTCTAACGAATTCGCTAGGTTTTTCTATTGAATCGTTTCATACGTGTCTTGGTACGAATTCCCATAAATGTCTCAGTTGCATGCGTACTTGTCATTACGAAAGCAAACAAGCAGTTGACCGCTCCTATGCTGCAAAAAGCATGTGACTGCTACTTTATGTGTTGTTTTTTTATTTTTTATTTCTACCAATTTTCAATTGGTAGTATGCTTCTGAATGGATGTTTATATCATCTCAGCATGTTTCACTCTCATACATCCATACATAAAATTTATACAGATGAAAAATTTAATACATTACGAATTTCATATTTTTTTCTAGATCTAGATAGACCTAGATAGAAGAAATTGAGACGAGCATTTTGAAAAAAAAATTTGGATATCGGTCGAGTAGTTTTTGAGATATTCGACCAAAATAGTTTTATACAAAAAGTGGAATATCTGAGGAATTACTAGATCAATCGAGCTGAAACTGTACATCGAAGTTATCTGCTCAATACCTATTATGGGCCAAAATTTCATACGTTTATCAATAAATTTCACTGTATTAATGTTATATTTTCTGAAAAGTGATCACCCAAAAATCGAACTGTCAGACCCGGACATACAGACATTTTCTAAAAATATCATTTCTTCACGTTAATTATTATTCTACATCATTTCCAGGCAAAATAAGAGAATGTCAAAATCCGACGAATACAATGCTTCCATTGGGAAGCGAAAAAGGTTCTGATGAGTTCAAAACCCGGCTGGGTAGAATGGTGAGATCTAACCATTTAAAGTCTTGATCATCATCGCAGTATACCCTAACTAGGTCGAAGCGATGTAAAGTAACGATAAAAAAATTGGGAAGCGAAACGCATACAAATGGCTTCACGATCGTGTCTTTACGCCAATTCTGGTTTATATCAGATGCCAAAGATGCATACATACTTATCAATCAAAGAACAGTCACGGAAACGGATAATTTTATGATTGTGGCTTGAACGAAATTCTCGTCAATGTTCCATATTTCACTACCCTGTGATGTACAGTTCGTCAGGCTCATATATAAATATAATGAAATAGTTCCTGCTCCTGTGGCGGCATCAGTTGACTGCGTAGAATTACTTATTTGTTTTTTTCTCAGTGCACAATGAGTGTTTAGCTTCTCCAAAATCTGATCGCATGGTCAGAAAAAAGAAGTGATGAATGGTCACAATCATGAAATGACCAAATAAATTTTGCCCGTCAATTTCCATCTATCTAGATGACCCTCAATTTTCGAGTACTAGTCCAGCATTTTTTACACTATTAAAAATTTAACTATATCTATTTACCCTCCAGTGGTCGCGCTATGGTGTGGACGCCGTCGTTTTTGTTATTTTCACGATATCTCTAGAAATGTGATGAATTACCCTCTGCCTATTTACGAGTTCCTCAAATTATATGTCCTGATCGCGTCTCCACATGTAAAAGCAGTAACAGTTCAGTTGTTAGTTAGTTTCTCAACCCAACAGCAACTGTAATAGATTAGAATATCAGGAATAAAGTAGAATGAACGCGAATTAAGGATGTACTACACCCTTTCGGCCAAAATTCCCGTTTTTTTCATTTTTCTGGCGATCTATTGATCGGATTGACGCGAAATAATATACCGTTTTTGCGTTTTGTCATTATTGAATGACTCACGAAGTTTCATGGTAGTGCAATCATTTTCCCGCATTTTTCTAAATTTTTGTGAATTTTCGAAAAGTTGTCGAAAAGACGCAGGAAAATGATTGCACGACCATGAAATTTCGTGACTCACTAAGTAATGAGAAAACGTAAAAACGGTATATTTTTTCACGTCAATCCGATCAACAATTTACCAGAAAAAGTCAAAAAACGTGAATTTTGACCGAAAGGCCAAATGTGAAGGCTGGAATTATTTCCAGCCTTCACATTTAAATCCATCTCCCTCAGTTCACCCTAAAACTAGCCCCTCTCCAAACACATTTGTTGTAGCTCTTCATCGGCTCTACAAAAAATGTTTTAAGAAAAGTTTGCTATCTCCTTTAGATTTCGAGATATTCATAGAAAACTGGTCAATAGTCAAAATTGACTTGTAGCGTTTTACCACTTCACTACTGAATTATAAAAAAATATTTTATCGAGCTCGGATGAGAATTTGTGAGATTCTTTCGCGGCGCGAACGAGTCTCGCGGGCGAGAAGCGTGTGAGATTCTCTCGCGGCGCGAGTAAAGGTTCTCGGTGAAATGGCGCGAGTGCTGGCGGGTCAACTGATAGAAGACAATATACTGTCTTCCGCTCACTTTCACCCTATTCTGTCCCATCACGGCTGAAAAATTTATAAAAACAATGACATTCCTTCAATAAAATGTTCCCAACTTCATTTCGTTCACTCAAAATTCATCTTCAGGGCTGAAATTAATTTCTCTTGATAAACCATGAACCAATAAATCAAACAACCAAGTAAATTAACAGCTAAATTAGCAAGTAATTCAAAGAATTTTCTTCGCAATGAAGATAGTCCAGGCGAATAAACGATCTCCGTCAATTTCCCCCACAAAACCAACGGACTTGAGGAAACCCTTTGGCTTCTGCTGTGACATTCATCGTCAGGATCTTGATACTCAGTACAATCTGAGGAATCCACCCTTTGAATCCATTTTCCCAGAGACTGCCCTCGTCAGCGATCGCCCGGAGATTAAATTCCGGATTCAGGACATTGCGAAACCACCCGCAAGGGGACCCAGGGGAGGAATTTTTCGAGACAGTGTAGAGTTAAAGAAAGCTGCGGTTTACGGAAAATCGAAAAAAGGTCGAGGGCCTTTGAAATGGTTTCTGGAGGAGGAAATTCAAGTTGCTCGGGATCTTCTGGCCAGGGAGAAGAGGATAAAGAGGACGGAAGAGATGCAGAAGAAACTTGCGATGAATAAAATGAAGGAGAAATCCAAAATTACGATAAATTAGTAACTGAGTCTGTAAATTGTATTAATCTGCGAAGTCGTAAAACAACCGCGGAAATATTTAGATTGGAAAGAGATTGAGAAGGAAATGTGAAAGGGAGTTTCTTGCGTTGAGAATTTTCCACTCGACAAGGAACGCTCTCAGCCCTCCTTTCGTATAATCATTACCAAAATTCTTAAAAGCATGAAAAACTTCAGTAGCGAAGTGGTAAAACGGTACAAATCAATTTTGACTATTGACCAGTTTTCAAGGAATATCTCGGAATCTAAGGGAGATAGCAAAATTTTTATTATAACCTTTTTGGTAGGCCCGATTGAGACCTACAAAAAATGTGATTACGAAAATTTCGCTATCTCCCTTAGATTCGGAAATATTCCTCAAAAACTCAACTGGGAGATGAGTCAGCTTAAACCGTTTTACCACTTCGCTACTGACTTAATTAGAAAAACGTAGTGAATTCGCTAGCCAATTCTATTGGATTTCTATTGAACTTTCTATTAGTTTTCGGCCGTTTCTACTGAAATGTTCAATAGAAAATATTCTGTAGAAAAAGTCAACAGAATGCGATTTTTCTATACAACTTATTTTATTATGATATTTTCTACAGAATTTTTTAGGCTCAAATTTTCCTAGTTTTTTTCATTCTATTCTTCTTTTCTTTTCATCAAGAAAAATTGACTTCTTGCAGAAAATTTCTCTTGATATTTTTCCTCAAATTCTCTAATTTCCAAACAAAAGCCAGCTAAACACTCGGAGAATATTTAACAATTATTTTACCACCGCTTCGCTGTAAAATCACATTAGGAAAATTAACAATTTCATTTTTTTTATTACAAAATTTATATTTGAGCTGTATACAAAGTTATATCAGTAATGACGGTGTACAAAGAACCTTCAAACTGACTCAAGAAAAATAAAGAAATGTTTTCCAACATGAACTAAATAAACTTGTTACACCAATCAATGTTTTATACATTTTGGATTAAGACAAGCCGCATTAAAACTAGTATTTCAATAACATTTTTAAAGGAATCTTTAGTCAACTTTATAATTATACTAAACTTATTCCAAGTATCACCGACGTTTTTTTATTTATGATTAGTGCGAAATAAGTCGGGTATCTTTAACTTTTTCAATTTTGTCGTAAACAAAATTTTTAAAAATGAGAAGAGAGTTGAAGTCAATCCGATCGGAGAGAATAAAAAAAGAAAAAACGTAATAATCATCATGAATAATGTCTTTCAGCTGCGAGCTCAATGTTGATAAACTTAAATCCTTACTGTACTAATCATGTTCCTTTTCATGAATTTTGCAGTGCAGCTGCTCTCGCATAGTTTAACCTAATTGATTTTTCCTCATACTCTTACTTATATCTAATTCATCATTGTTTTAACTGTTAATAAATATCATAAAATGCTCCAGGCACTTTCTATCATGTTCTCTCTCTCCCGATCATGCTCTCAAAATAAAAAATGTGGCTTTATTAATGATTGAACCGAGTAAATCTGCAGTGAAGTGATGAGAATGATGAGTCTCAAACATAAAAGGCGTCTTCTCTGTGGTTTATTCCCTGAATATCTTGGAAACTACTGGATTTATTGACAAACTTCAGAAAATCATTTTTGAAGAGAATTAAATTCCCCACGGAAAGTTCTCTGAAAATTTTCCTCCTAAATCCACTACTCCCCAATATATCCTCGAAATAATCTTCAAGCCTATTTTAAACTCCTCTCTCCACTCTTTTCACACTCCACTACCAAAAAATAAAAGAAAGTAAATACAAAAAAAATAAGGGAAGCACCTCGAGAAAACGTGATCACCCACTTTATGACACTAATTCCACGGCTCACGTAATCACCAAAAGAAGAAAAAAAAATACGTCGTTTCGATGAAAAAATGTCAGTCTTTGATTTTAATCTTCAGGCCACTTCCACCCACCATTCAATGATCAATTGATCGATGAAACCCACATATTAGTCTTTGGTCGAACCCCTAAGAAAAGAGTGGCTCATAAACTAGTGATCTATCGAACTACACTAATTGAACAGCAGTGATAAGCCGAATAATCAAAAGGAATCAGTGAAACAAGAATAATGAGTGATAATGAACATTAGTTCATGACTTTAGCCTATTCCTCACCAAACTAAATCAATAACTGAAGTGTGAGATTTCATTTAATTTAATTGATTAGTACGATTGATTAGACTTTTCGACTTTTTTTACTTCGAGATTGTTTCTTTCTCGACAGTGAGCACCTCATCATCGTTCTCCTTTTCCAGTTGGAGGATTCGATGATCTGTGACTACTCCAGAGACTAGCTTCTCACAGTGAGGGGTCTTAGGAGTTCCTGGGGACTTTGGAGGCACTTCGCCATTTGGGGGTTTGTCTGCGTCAACGCTCACTTGGCTCAAGTCAATACTGAGATTTTCTTTGGAGTTGATGGATGGATCTGGTTCGTCGCACGTTAGGGATGATTTTGGTGTTTCTGTAGTCTCGTTCAAGTTGAGTTGGGAGAGCTTGTTGATGGTGTCTGGGGTGGTTTGATCGTCCAGAAGGGTTGAATGATGATTTTCTTCTTCTGGGGATTCCTTGTCGTCCTTCAAGGATTCTGTGGTGCTCAAGTCCACTCCGGAAACTTCGGTGATGCTTTTACAGCTCTCCAGAATGTCCAGAGAATTTTTTGTCTCAGCAACTGGAGCTTCTGTCTCCCCACCATCTTGAATGACCTCTCCCGCAGCAACTGGAACAGCTGCCTCATCTCCAGTAGTATCTCTACTTCCACCCACCTCCCCATCATCTCCAACCTCATCAGGGCCCTCAGAAGGTGGTTGAGAGTACAGCTCAACAATATCATCAGCTGTGAGCTCCCTAGGGATAGAAGAGCCCTCCTTGGCCCCTTCCAGCGTGTCTGCCTCTGTGCTCTCCGCAACCCCTTCCTCAGGCTTCTGCAGAGTGGCATCAGGAGATGAATCCATCTTAACAGAAATATTCGTTGATGATTGGTCCGAATTCCCAGTCCCTTCGATTCCCGAAGTGCTGCTGGAGACATGCTCAGTGATGCTCTCAGTCTGAATGATCATGTCCCCGAATTTGCTGACAATCTCCTCCCTGGTCTTCTCGACATTGACCTCATGCTGGATCTGGAAAAAACTGTCTGAAGTCTCATCGAAAACACTGTCCCTCATGTTCTGAATCTTGGCGACTTCCTCTCGGAGCTCCTCATCAATTTCAGGAGTTTGTTTCTTCTTGCAGAGGGGAGCTAGAATCTCCACAACGTCCTGCCCATTCAGAGACAGTTTGATGAGACTGGGATCGTCCTCGGCCAACTCTTCATACTCGAACATAGTCGCACCGTCAGCAACTAGTTCGATGAACTTTTCGCAAGCCTCTTGGGACCAGCACTCGAGGTCCTCAGGAAGTTTGAGGGATGAGAACATGGAGAGGTGGGGGATCTTGATGATGTCCTCAGGCAGAGCTCGAAGTTCACTGGTCACTGCAGAGTTCCCGTAGTCGATGTAAAGAACCTCTGTTTCTGACTCTGAATGACAGAGGATCTTGGCTCGATACCACAGGTTATCCTCTGGGAACCTTGCTGCACAGATGGTGCCCTCTGATAGGGTATTCAGGGGGAGGAAGCTATGGGCGTTCTCCAGATGATCTGCCATCACATCCAGATCTGCCATCTTGTAGTCTGCCTGCAGCCAGAACTCGCTGGGGGACACCACGTGGCTCACCACGACATTCGGAGATGTCTCTTCCCCCAAAGGCGAAAGCCTCTCCTCAATAACTGCCACTGGTTTCTCACAGAGTTCCCCGAGTTCCTCTGAGATATCCTTCTCCTCCAGAATGAGCTTCACCTTGGAAGTTTCTCCCTCCTCAACCACCTCAAGGATAAAAATCGTAGCTCCATCGTCAGCCATCCTGGAGAACTCCTCACAAGCCTTCTCAGACCACTGCTCCACCCCCTCAGGAAGTGGAAGACAGCATTTCCTGGACAGAGGAGGAATAGCAGCAAGATCCTCAGGGATCTGCCTGATTTCCGTAGAAACTGCGGAGTTCCCGTAATCGATGTAAATCACATTGGTCCCAGTGTCTCCATGAGAAATAATCCTCGCCCTGTACCAGTTCTGATCCTCAGGGAATTTAGCAACACACAGAGCCCCCTCCTGTACTTCCTCAATCCTCCCAAACATGTCAGCCACGACGAACCTATCAGCAATGGTCTCCAAATCCGCCACAAACTTTTCCTCCTGCACCCAGAACTCACTAGGAGAATTGATGTGACTGACGAAAGCCGATCTTGGGTCCAACTCTCTGTGAACAATCTCGTCGAAAATGTCCTCGACTCCGTGCACTTTGATCGCCAGTTTCTCCTCCACAAGTTTGTCCCCAATGTTCTCATCCCCAACGAACAACTCCAGCCTCTTGGGATTGCCATCTGCAATCAGCACAGCATCAATGAACTCCTCAGCTGTCGCCATCCCCAGGAACTTCTCACAAGTCCCCTCGGACCAGTCCTCCTCCCCAGAAGGAATCAGATCCAATCTGCACTTGATCCCATACCTCTTGATCGACTTCATCGACTCTGGCAGGTGCCTTATCCCACTCTTGATGTCAGTGATGCTGTCTGTGTTACCAAAGTCCACGAATCTGACGGTGACAATGTCCTCATCAGCATCGATTACCTCAGCTCGGTACCAGAGACCGTCTGCCGAGTACGTCGCAGCACAGAAGAGGTTCTCCTCTGGGATCCCCTCGACCTGAGAGTAGCCAGAGACCTCTGACTGCAGTTTCTCCTGGAGATCGTCGATCGTCGGCACGTCTCGAAGACGTTGGATGTAGAACTGGGCTGGGTTGTCTGCGTGGGTCACTGCTATCTTGTATTTTCCTCCCACGATCAGGTCCTCTGGCTCTGAGGGGTCGATCTCCAGTTTCTTTGGCTCTTCCTCTGGTTGGAGAAGGTTCAACGACCCCAGGGTCTCGCTTATTTTCGTACCTGGGGGGTCTTCAAGCTCGACTATCCATTTTGATCGGATGTTGTAGAGGGAGGCGGTGAACTCCTTGTCCAGGAGGAGGGGTTTCAGTGCCTCTGACTGTTCTGATTCTGATCCTTTTAGGGTCACTGATAGGGAGACCTCCAGGGACAGCTGGGGTTTGATCATGTGCTGGGGCTCGAGTTCCTTCAGTAAGTGGGAAGGGACTTCCTCTGGGTTTCCATAGTCCAGGTATTGGACCAGGGCTCCTGTCTGGGTGGCCTCGAGGATCTTCGCTCGGTACCAGTTCTCGTCCTCACTCTGGGCTGCGCAGAGCCTCGAGGGCGCCCTCTGGGGGGCCAGGGGACGTCCTGAGGTCGAGTAGTAGTTGAAGAGCTCGTCCAGGAGGGACTGCAGTACTGGGATGTCTGATACTCGTTGCAGGTAGAGACTCTTGGAGTGGTTTATGTGAGATATTGTTACTTTGTTCGCTGAGTGGATTATTGGCATGGGGAGGAGGGACGAGATGGTTTCGGGTGGGTCGGTGGGGGTCAGCTGGATCTTGTGGCCGGAAGTGTTGAAGATTGATACTGCGAGCCTGGAAGGTGAAGATGTTGGGTTCAGTGGGAGAATCGCATGTAATGAGGGGATATTTAGTTATCGATAATTGATGGGGTAATCGTTGCAAGAATTTGGACGTTTCCTGTGGAAATTTAGATTGTTCTTATGAGAGAAGTTGTAAGAAACAAAAATATAGATTTGGTCTGTGGAGAAAAGGACTATACGAACTTTAGTCGTCGATGAGAAAAATTCAGAAACTTCTTTTGCGTAAACCTTTCAGGGGTTTCCAATTTGTGTAAATTCTCTGTGATCAAATTTATGTAGAAAATGGAAAAATTTTAGATAGGATTGTTCCACGGGGATTATCTCGAAAACTCATAGTTTTAAGAAGATAAAATGAAAGAACATTCTTTGTCGAACTATGAAATCTTAATACAAAATGTTTTTTAGTACTTTTCTATAAATTCGTAATTCTTAGGATAATTATGTATTTATGTTGTCATGCAGAAGATTAATTTCAAAATCAACTTTTGATCAACTCACCTATTATTATCGACATTTTCGACTCGAATTATGACTTCATTATCCCCCACCGTTGCCTTGAACTTTTTATCGATATCAGCGTCGGATTTCGCATTTTTCACGTAACATTCAACTGCTTGATTCTGCATAACTGCGAGTTGCGGTGGCAACGCCAGCATCTACATAGAGTAAAACGAAACGAAAGAATATTAATCGCCGAACAATAGTGATAACTCTCATTCGAATCTTTCCTATTGAGAAAACCTAATGCTCGAACTTTACGTTTCCTCCAAATTTCATTATCTCAGATGAGGGCAGTCAGAGGAAAACATCAAGCGACTTTTTTTGAGAACAAAATTGTTCGCAAGAAAAATCTCTTGTTACTTAGACGTAACGTCACTTATTGTCAACATGATTGTAACATACAATCATGACAACAATCTTTTTTGTCTTGTTGAGCTGCAGAGGTCTCTTTTTTTTCAAAATTTTTGAAAAAATGTGTACAATAACAATTACGAATTGTTTTTTTACATTCAACCCTTACACAGCTAATTTCGTTATTTTTTAAATAAAAAATTGCACCATTCGTACATCCAGAGAAAAATTTATTAAAAACAACCCCTGAATTTCATAAGTTCAAGTAACAAAATAAAAAAATTTCGTAATTTTTACTAGATTTATTGCATAAAATTCAAGGATTAGTTTCAATAGATTTTTGCTTCGTATTATTAGGAATTTGAACAAAAATATATATTCAGTCTAGAATTTTCTCTATTGTTAAGGGGAGATTACGACGAGTTTTAAAAATCGCGGACTATGGGAATGTGATGTCTTATATACTGAAGATCGATTATCTATGTCTAAAAATGAATAATTAGTGTAAAAAAGTTAATTGTTTATTGTTTGTTTGCCCCATAGACGCTTAAAATGTTAAGAATAGTCCAGGGCCTCCAATTGTTGAGCTGCAGAGGTCTCTTTTTTTCAAAATTTTTGAAAAAATGTGTACAATAACACTTGCGAATTATTTTTTTGACATTCAACCCCTACACAGCTAATTTCGTTATTTTTTAAATAAAAAATTGCACCATTCATGTAAAATATCCCGAAAAATGTTTCTGAAAGAATCGACAATATCTCTTGAATATTTTAAGGATAATTTTTCTGCATATTTTACATGAATGGCGCAAATTTTTATTTTGAATAAAACGGAATTGCCTGTGTAGAAGTCGGATTTCAAAAAACTAATTCGTAATTATTATTGCACAGATTTTTTCAAAAATTTTGACAAAAAAAACCCTCTGTAGCTAAAAAATTAAAGGCCCTGGACTATTTTTAACATTTCAAACATGTGGGGGGCAAACAAACAATAAACAATTATTTTTTGTGCACTAATTCATTTTTAGACATATATAATCGATCTTCAATGTTTGGAAAATCTCACTCCAATCGCCCGTGACTTGTAAAACTCATAATAGTAGTCTCCCCTTAAATCTGTAATGATCCTGAGACTGAATTACTATTGTAAAAAAAATCGTGAGTCCATTTTTGCGGATGAAAATTCCCATAAAAATGATGTTTCTACATTCTACCTCAGAGTCACTCATCCTCAGAACAATGAATTATTCACCAATTCATTAAAGAATTGGGAGGAAAAATGCTGTAATTTGTTATTTAATCCTGAAAACGTGAAGAAATGGTGAAGATTAATCTGACGTTAGTTGAGTCGCATGTGTATGGCATTAATGATATTCAGATGAGCCCTAGTGATGAGGATAATGTTGTTTAGTCGTCCATGTCATCACATTGAATGATAAAACTCACGCAGTCCATTGGTATCACTAGTTTGGCTCCAGTGTCAATGAGCCTGACGTCAAAGCCAGTGGATCGTGAGGTACTTATGACAACGGCACGCTGCCATCCACCCTTGGTTTCAACTAGACAACCTGAGCCAAGGAACACCTCACGCTTCGACAGTTTCGGCAACACCTAACATTGGCACACTACTTTTTACTAATCTCTTTATATTTCTGCATTTTTTTTACTGTTTGGTTACGCGCCAAAATGAATGATGATTATTGAATTCTGGGATTCTGGAATTGTTTTACATATTTTACAATTATTAATCACATGGACAAATTGAAATTTGCTGGGAAAACTTTTCTACATATTTTTAGGCAGAATCTCAGATTAATCAATCTCGTAGAGAAGTTATTGTTGAGTTAGTTGTCAGTGATGTTGGGAGGAAATTTATCAATTTGTTGGTTTCTGAGATAATGGCATAATTGAGAAAAAAACGAATTTATACGCATTGTTTTTAATTGAAGTGTTGAAACATCTCGATAATGAGCGTTGTTACAAAAATTTGTTAAGGGGCTTTTTTGTTAAAAATTTTTTCTCCTACGAAAAAGATCGGAAATTATTTCGTAAATTATTTCATAACAAACTTTTTTTAATGAATACAAATCGTTATGATTTTTTTGGGTGGGACCCAGGTGAAATTTGAAAGTGTTTCATGGGGTACCTAAAAAGATAAATTTCGTACTCAACCCATTTTACCCTGTACGTCAGGTAAAAATGATTATTCTGAGTATTTGAACATTAAAATAGTACATAACAGGTGTTCAATATTGGAAAATGGCGAGGTTGATGAAAAATCAATTTAATTTATTAAGGCCCCGGTGTACCATCTTTCAAACGTTATCTCGATGTTTTTTTTTCATCTTTCGTCATCTGAAATTGTCAATCGAGTCCTGCATCATGCAGAAGTTTTGAAAAATTATGAATGAATAATCAAAAAAAGTAGAAGAAATTCTTAATTTTTTCAAAGAGCATTTTTAATTTATATTCAGAATAAGTTGAATAACAAGAAATTGAAAAATGTATCTGATTTACGGTGACAAACGGCGGCCTGTCACCCAATATCATACAGGGGCAAGACTGATTTCGTAAATCTTTTCCCACACTGCACAGAGACATTTATTACGGAAATAAGGCTCTTTGAAAAAAGTTGCAACATTTTGGAGAATTTTTTAATCACACTTTTATCACATAAAAATGGCAGATGACTACATATCACTGTTTTGAAAATTGAGATACCTAGCTGTCACTTCCCATGAGAACTTAGTGTTTTGTTATCCACCGTGGAAAATGACAGCTAATAGATAATTTGCCACAGCGAATCAGATATTTGTAATTTCCACTTGTTTCAACTCATTCTGAATCTCAATTAAAAAAGCTTTTTGAAAAAGTTCAGAATTTTTTCTATTTTTTTGCTATCATTCTATCATAATTTGTGGGAATTTCTACATGATATACCACTCAATTGACAATTTTGGATTACGAAAGATAAAAAAAATCCAGATAACATTCGAAAGATAGTACACCCGGGCCTTAATTGAATCTATTTTTGATAATTTCATTCTTGAATGAATGGATGGAAGCATAGAGGATATTAATGAATCCCTTTCACTCACTGCCTTTTAAATTCCAAAGGCGGTGCTTCAAAAGTCATTCAATAGTAATTTTCATCAGCTGCAGGGTTTCAAATTTCACCTGGGTCGCCTCTTAATAAACAAACTGTTTCCGACGTGAGTTGAATTAGGAAAAAATGACGAAAGATTTTTTTTTCAGAGAATTTAATCCTCGACAAAGATCTGTAGACGTTTTCTGCAAAAATTACTCATTCTATTTCATCTATTTGAGTTGATAAATTTGAGAACTTCCCTTCTGAATTTCGTTTCTTCTTACGTGATTTTTAGTATGCCAATGTAAGTTAAGTAATGATTATTGATTGAGGTACTCAATGATCGCAGGCTCAGGCAGAATTCTGCGGTTAATCAATTGTAATCAGGAGATAAAAGTCATTAATGATAATTATTAGACACGAAACCTTTACGCAACCGGAAATTTCTCCACTCAATAACACAAATGTTAAGTAACTACACTTATCTCCAAATTCCAGGTATTAAACAACAGAATTAATTACGAATAAAAACTGGCAATTTACCATACATCGTGCGAGTCAACTCGACATCATCAGCCATTTCATCACAACACAAACAAATGTATTGGGAGCTTGTTAGAGTCAAGGATTCACAAGCAGTTGTTATTACATTATCAATCAGCAGGTCTGGCCAATTATTCATACGCTGCATCTAACAATTATTTATGAATAGAGTTACTAATAAAATAGTAAAGACTAGTTTAAATCAAACATTTCAATTTCCTTAATTATCAAATATCTCAATTAATTTTACGCGATAATTAAGGATCGATATTTCGAGCTCAATTATTCATGATTTATCATTGTAATTTTTTCAATTATGAATTATTGAGAATATCTGGAATATTAGTAGTCACAATACTTATTCGTAACTGAAATAATTAATACCGCATTAATTATTTTCTCAACATTCTCATAATTGACAAAAAACTGTCCCCTCCGATCTAACTTACAATGTAAAAAACATAAATCATGCCATGTTATCACTAGCAATCCTAAAGTTAAATAAACATCATTTCCCTGAGAAAAAAATCTCAAACACAAATCTCCAACCCTCCAATCTCAAAATGTCTTACCTCAGCACTCTTTCCATCCATGAAATCAGCGACTCCCTTCTCGCACTCTCCAGCAGAAGGCAGTAGGACATGGAATCTGCCAGGTCCCTCGACATTGGACACCTTGACCCTGAGAGTCTGTCCCTCGAGCCTGCTGATATCGATCCTCACCGGTTGCTGCTCGTGACCACTCCCCTCCTCCTCAGGCTGCCCAACAGCTGCACTATCCCTCGACTTCACCACTTCCGGCTCCTCCACGACACTCGAAGAGACAGCGAAATCAGCGAGACCCCTCTCCACCATGATCCCAGCCAGATCCTTCCCCTCAAACATCATCGACACAGTGTACTTATTGTCCTTGACCTCGTGGAAGCAGCACTTAAACCTCTCCACATTAAAAAGCTTATCGATCTCATGAGAATTCGACTTCGTCCAGTTGTTCCCACTGACGGGAATCACATTCTTCAGAGTGCAGTTGAACGCCTGCTTGGGCATCTCCATAAACTGCCTCTCGACCCTGAATGTTTTCTTAGTCTCGACCATCGCGCAGTTTCCAAAGTCCACGTACCTGACGATATTCCCCCTGAGCTTATTCAACTCGAGTACCTCAGCTCGATAGAACGCCCCATCATCAGCAAAGACAGCAATGACAGCAGTCCCCACCTCCAGAGGCTCCTCCACAGGTGTTCTCCCCACGTAAGCCCTCTGGATATCGTGCATCATCTTCTTGAACTCCTCCTCAGCCTTCAAAGACTGGCAGTAAAAATTATGAGGGTTCATAGACCACGTCACCATGACCTCAAGCCTCTCCTCGAGATCAACAGCAAGATCCTTCCACTTCTGATCCATAGGAGCATAATCCGGTGGTGCTGACCTGGGTCTCCTCGATTGAGTCGACTTTCTGCTTCTGTTCCTTGACAACTCCTTGGCCCCCATCAAATCCGCACCGTTGCTGTACTGCTCGTTGATGTACTGCGTCTGTGGTACCCCATCAACAACTTCTCGAAGAAGAACTGTATAAATTTTCCTCTCGAGTCCAACGAATTCCGCCTCCAGGGGTTTGAGCTCGAGAGCTGATGTGAATGCGTCGATTTCCATGGGATCCCAGTTTTTTTCAACGGCTGCCAGGAGTTTAACTCGCACCGCCTGGGCTGGGAGCTTGCAGACCTCCTCCTTGATCCCCTTGATCTTGTCGAAGGGGACAACTTCGCAATTTGCGTAATCCACAAAACGAACTTTAGCTCCTGAGGGACTCACCTCTTCCACAGTTGCCCTGTACCACTCAGAGTCCTCTGAGAACTGAGCAATGCAGTCTGTTCCAGGTTTTATTGAAGCTTGAGGGATCGCCTCACCTCCTGATTTGTAGATAGCAGAGATTTTCATCATTAATCCATCAAGCTCCTGGTAATCAGGATGGAGGATGACCCAGAAGTCCAGGGGACTGACGATATGGATGAGTTCACAGTTCTTGATGGCTCCCAGGGTGACATTGGGAGGTGGAATCCTCAGTTGTTGGGGTTTCTGGGGTTTAGGGGGCGAGGAAGGGCTCGAGGAGGGTGGGGATTGGTAGGAGGGTGTGGAAGAGAGTCTTCTGGAGTCTCTGTTGTCGTTCTGACGTCTGCTGTTGCCACTGAAGTTCCTTGGGGATCTTCCTCCTGGATTATTCGAGTTGCTCGATGGCCTCGGGGACTTGTAACTGCTCTCACTGGACTCGGAGTCACGTGGGGAGCGTTGGAAGTCGTTTCTCTGGGGTCTGGTGCCTCCTCCTCGAGGGGGACGTTCCCCACGTCTTCCGCCACTTCTGGAGGAGGTGTCGGAGTCCTTGTCACTCCAGGCTTTTTCCATCGAGGAATTTCGCTCTGATCGAGAGGGGGGAGTCATCGGTTTTGATCGGCTGGACCTGTCTGAGGTCCTCGGGGCGAAGTCGTGGGGCGAACGTTCGGGTTGATTTTCATTGCGATCCTGGCGGGGGTAGTCCCTGCTGGGTCGATCGTTTCGGTCGTTTCGAGGGGGAAATCTATCGGTCTGGGGGGCGTTCGTCCACTCCTGGGGGGCGGTGCGTTGGGCCTGGAGATCCTGATGCTTGTGCTCATTCTCCTCGTCCTTACAGGTCTTTTTGGGGAAATCGGGGGACTTCCAGCTGTCTTTTTCATCGCTGTGGGGGTGAAAATGGGTCAGTGGGTTTAAAGGGGGGGGGGGGANATCGCTGTGGGGGTGAAAATGGGTCAGTGGGTTTAAAGGGGGGGGGGTAGTTATGACATTTTATTATTTACGAGTGATCTTGTCATCAGATGTGCAGTAAGGCTGGATGAGCATGAGATTTTTAATTACTGGGGGTTTATTAGGGGGCTGATTGAGGCAAATTAAAGGTGATCAAGCTGCGTATTGATGGTTTTGTAGTGGAGGGGGCTCTACACTGTTAGAATTTTTGAAAATTTTGGGGAGTCGAATTCATTTTGAGATCACAACGCTCATGGAATTTCTTATTTAGTGACACTTCAGTGACAACTTGAATTTTTGATGGCCGGAGTTTTTTCTTCATTCAGAAATGCGCGGAATTATTTTCTCGTAAATTCTTCCCTTTGAAATAAATTTTCTTTGCCAATTTTTCCCACGTAGGATTTTGCTTAGTTTTTTCAAGAATTCCTAATTAAATTTTTTGTTTCTCTTTGAAAAAAACAAAATGAAAAAGGTAATGACAAAAATTGTATTTTTCTATTTGCGATTAGTTGATCAAACGAAAATATCGTGATTATGATGGAAAACTGAAAAAAAAATTTAATGGTTTTAAAGTTGATGAAATTCATAATTTTTTACAGTGTGGCTAATCTTGAATTATATTTTGATGTAAAGACGTTCGGAAATTGTTTGTAAGTTTCAGAAATTGTCGCATTCAAAGAAATACAATGGATGTTACATTGAATGAAGATGAATTGATGCTGTGTTTAAATATTTGTCTGATTTAATATTTTCAAGGGAAATTTCACAGGGTTTTTCAGAGAAATGTTTCGACGATTGTTTTTTTTTTGGGAGGGAGGCAACTTTTCCTGCGAAAACCTTTCAGAAGAAATATTTTCTAAAGAAAAAAAATCCAGGGGAAAATTTTCCGGGGGCATTTTTCCGGGAGAAAAAAAAATCCGGGAACCGAATTTTTCAACTCATTGCGAAAATGGAATATTAAATTCAATTGAATTTCAAATGGATTAACAATACAAAACTGTAGTTGCCTGAATTGCCGTAAATTTTAGTCGTTTTCATTATCGTATGAACTTGAAAATTGGAATTTTATTAAGTATTCCGAACAGTGACTGATATGTCAGTAACAACTTGGTGAATGCCCAGTAGCTGAACGGATAAATACAATATCTTTAATAACTTTTGATAAGAAAAAATATGATAAAAGCGATGACAAAAAAATTGACAAAAAAAGTCATAAATTGAAATTGTCCATTTGATTCTCTGGATGGAATGGCAAAAAGTGGTATCAAATGATGAATTACATGACTCAGAAGATATCTGGAATCTTCAAGAGTTCCTTCACCTTAAATAGAAATTCCATGTAAATTAATAATTTTTTCATGTTTGAAAAATCCAAGAGTAATTTGTTAACAGTGTGGAGGAATGTTCAGAAGTAATGAGATACGAAGCCGATAGAACGAAATGAATGAATTTAATTACTATCGGGTTGAAAAGCAGAGGCTCATGGGCCTCAGCTTCTGAGGGTGTTCTGTTTTTGCATCGAATAATAATCCATAAACTATATTCAACTTTATCCTCCTTATGGTTATTTGGGATTTCAAGAATATATTTCTCAGTAAGAAAAATAATACTGAAGTTTAGGAATGTTATAAAACCAAAAGACCTGCAGCGCCAGGGGCCTGTACTTTTAAACCCGACAGTAAGGTTTTATTTTATTATGAATATCTATATTGAAGGGGGATAGCAAAATCATCAACTTCTAGAGCGAAATGAGAGCTAAAAGAAAAGGTACTTGAAGAATTCCCCTGTCTGCAAGACTGAAAATATTCATCAAAAACTCATCCGCAAGTTCATTTGACGCATCTCATTTTATAAATTTGCTAGTGGATTTATTTGGAGTTTATCTTGTAAATATCTTTGCAAAATGTGTCTCGAGTTTTTCACGTAGAATCTTTCATTGCCGAGATAATTGCGTATTTACACAATGAATGAAGACTACACACGGAAGACGAATTTTTGTTAATTGTTCAATTGTCTCGATAATGAGTGATGCCAAAATGAATTTTGTGGGCTACAAAAAATGTTATTTATGTGTGAAGCTCGTAGCTTCAGAGATATTTGCAAAATAATCAGGATTGATTCTTTGCACTTGTTCTCCTCCACCACTTCCCTACGGAATTCATTAATTAACTTTCACAAATGAATACAAAAAGCATCGGCGACTTTGCAGTATATTTTTTCATTCATCACTTTACCGTGGGTGTTTAACGTTTTTGGTTTTCAACTTTTGTGGATGGCCCTGGGGTTGCGTTTTTACGCCGGACCTGCATTACAATTATCCTTTTTACTTCGAAAATCAATAATTCTTCGAATCTTTCGAATCTGTCCAATGATTGATCTTGCAATCAATCAGAACAAGTGAAACGATAATAAAGATGAGTAATTCAAATTTTTATTGGAAGAATTCATGGAAGTGGTGAAACAGTTTATTTTAAGAATCAAATCTTTCTTTTTTCATTCATTAAAAGTCTTTTTAATGTAATTTTCACACGTTTGCTATGCATTTACACGGAAAACGAGAAATTTGAGGACAAAATGTCAGCCCTTTTTTTTATAACTGATGAAAGTTTCAACAAAAAGATCTCCTATTTAATTCCAAGCTTCAATAAAACAAAAATCTTTATCAAGATGATGCAGCAATAATAGTGACAGGCTGACAAATGAAAATTCATTACAACTGGATTTCCATATTCTTTCTTGATACAGAACAAAAATAACAATCTCACCTATAGATGCAGTTATTTCCGCAAAATCATTGGAAATCGGGTGGTGTTGCACTAGAAAGTTTTGATAATAATAATTGCAATCTTCGTAAAATGCAATTCAAACCAATTGTCAATGAATTTTTTTTTCAGGAATTTCCTTTTAACAATTAACTATTCCACAGCCTGTAAGATGACTTATATTTCTTCAGACTTGAAAATATTCATGAAGTTGTCCTTCATCCAAGATAATCCCCCAAGTAATTCTCCAATTCCCCACCAGACAGCCTGCATCAACTCTGAACTGTCTCACCACTTCTTAAACCCAAACAAATCCAATTGAACAGAAAAAACCTTAAGCAATAAAGTACATACCTCCGTCCACGTCCCGGAGGTCCAGTCTGCACATTACTCCTCATCTGTGCCTCCATCACACTCTTCTGCACAACCCCGTTCATCTCCTCAAAGACATCCACATGCGGCTGCACATTCTTATCAAACAGCTTCACGACAATTCCCTCCGCATGATGATCGAGCACAACCATCTCCAGGACCTTATCCATCACCATCTTCTCGAACAGATTGTCCACCTCCTCGAGCAATCCTTTCCCCTGAAAGTCATTCAAAGCACACCTGATCGCCAGAGCTGGGATCCTCGTCAGCACCTCTCCCCCCACAGCCCTCAACGCAGAGATCGAAATGAGCTCATTATTCCCATAATCCACGTAATGAACAGTGACCTGATTCCCAGATGATCTGATGACCTTCGCCCTGTACCACTGTGAGTCAACACTGCAATGTGCCAGGCACTTGTATCCAGGTCTGACCGACGCAGGCTTGACAGGAGGTGCAGTCTTAATGCACTCCTCAAGAGTCTTCGTCAATCTCTCCAGTGTACTCGTGTCGTCATCAAGCTGAACATAAAAATTGCTGCATCCCTCGACATAGCAGGCATGGACCATCTTCTTGACTCCCCTGTTCAAGGGCCTCCTCTCAGGCCAATTCTCAGTGCACCCTGGGAATCTGGCAATCAGCATCTCCAAGATGTTGTTGTCATTGTCCCAGAGGTGTCCATACTGCATCAGTGGCGAGTCCTCTGGAGGCACCACGTCCAGGATCATCCTCTTGCCCTCGACCAACTCCTGAAAATACTTCTTCATCTGCTCACTGACGATCAAATACTGAACACTGCTCAGGGTGAATCTTATCGAGAATACGTAGGGGTGAGCGAACTCCAGGGGTAGTTCGTAGATGTCAGAGTGCGAGAGAATCTCACTGGAGCCGTAATCTATGTAGAAGACTTTTGCCTGGAGGGAGTCTGTTACTGATCGAACAACTGCTCTTCTGAGGGTCCCATCCTGGGAATAACGACCCAGACAAACTGATCCTGGAATTGGGGGCTCTGACAGCAGCTTGAGGGGACATGAACTTATTCGCTTCATCAGGTCGGTCAGCTCCTCCAGGTTCTCCTCGGGCTGCACTGCGAACTTCAGGGGCCCATCTTCCACGAAGGAGACTAGGACTGGGTACCTTCGGTACTTTAGAACTCGGTTTACCATGGATTGGGCGGTTTTCGGGGTGGATTTCACCGGGGATCGAGGGGAGTTGATGTTTGGGGCGGGATTGGGGGGGCAGTGATGGGGGGGAACGTAGAGAGGCTGCTGGGGGGCCTGCTGGCGCCAGTTCTCTTGAGGCTGGCGGGGGTAGTTCTGGTAGTTCTGGAATTTTGGCTTTTGGTAGAAATTGTTGTTGTAGTGGTTCTGAGAGTGGTTGTGGTTGAAGGTGTCGAGGGAGGCATGCAGATGGTGAGGAGGGGGGTGATGGGATTGTGGGGGGTAGTGGGGCTGGTTCGGACGATTCTGTCGGTACTGGTTGGAGGGGGCTCCTGGGGGTGACGGTGACCCGCTGATTAGGCTGGAAAGGCAGTAAGAAAGAGATTAGATGGATGAGCTTGAAGATTTACGAAAGTTTCCAAGGGGGCTTTGAGAAAACTAGTGAGTTTACGAAGGAGTGGTGGAGGGAATGCAATTTCTTGCAGAATGCATCTCATGAAATGCTTGGGGAAAGCTAGTGGGGATGATGTCAACGAAAGGCTCGTCGGGGGAAGAGTCAGGAGACTTTTGCATTTTGGACATCTTGAAGAAATATTTATTCTGTTCGTCTAACTGAAAAATCTTGAGAAAAAAGATGAGAAATTCTGGTAAATATTGAAATCTAAGATGATATATAGTTGAGCTCTCAAAAATAATGATATACTTATATTTTGATGGTAATTATATGAAAAGTGTCCGCGGATCTAGTGACTCTCAGGATAAATCTAGGGGGATCTAGACGTAGAAAATATTTTTGAGAAAAAGAAGTTAGAAAAATGATATGGATCTGGAGATGTATGAATATTGCTTCCGAATGGAAGCCTTGTGATCGTTTAAATTAAAATTTTGGATTTTTTGTATTATAGTGATCCAGTATGATCCAAAAAGTCGCCAAATGTAATTTTCAGATCTCGTCCGTAAGTGGATAGATGGAATTGAATCAGTTTTTCCAAATGTAGGTATTGTTGAGCCCTATCAATCGCCGTTAATTAAAATTTAATTCATCGATTAGTTTTTTAATTTTTGAATTTTTTCGAAAATCGGTTGTCCCATGATAATTGAAAAAATGTTCTGAATTCATTGAATGATGGATTAAAAAATTTGTTTGAATGTCCTTTTGACCGAGTTCGAAAATAAAGGCGATAGCAATAATCGTTATTTTGATTGATTTGAAAATTTGCAAAAATTTTGTATTTTTAGAAAATCACAATTCTGGGGATATTTTTGAATATCATGCATCAAATGACTTCAATCAAAGCTTAAAATATTTTTGTTTAATGGCATTAAATCGAAGTTAAAAGATAATTACGATAGATACATTGGTTGATTTGATTTTTATGAGGATTGTTGAAAGTTTCGAATTTTTCATCAGTTTCTCTGAAAGTGAGGTTTCTGATGGTTTCTTCAAATGTGATGTTCCAAAATCATTCAAGTATGTATGAATACAATTTTTCTATTAACATTTTATCAAAGGGTTGAGAAAAATGATAATGATAACACTGAACCAAGTTAAAAATCTGACAAAATTAGTTAAAAAGAAATCTTATTTAATTTAATAAAATGTGTTCGTCTATAAAATGAAATACACAATGAATTAATTATATGAGACAGAAGGAAATGATGTGCAAAATAAAAATTCAGACGCATACTGCGAATTCATTAGCAAAAATAACTATACTGTATACAAGACAATTGCAAATTCCCACTTGTTTCAAGTAGTTGAACTTGTTCTGAAAGAGTTTTTTGCATAATGACAGTTTGGAAATTAGTAAGCTGACGACAGCAATGTCTTACTCCTTTGATGAAATGAAAAACAATTTCGGATTCAAGAATGAATAACATGCGATAAGTCTTTGTTTTTTTGTTTACACAAGCTTGAAAAACATGTCTGCATCACTCAAAATTCAAAACATATAATTTCTTCATCTGTTTCTCAGACAGAAGTCGGAGAAACAGATGAAACAGAAACTCAGTAGTAAAGAAATAGGATAATTCGAACCAAAGTTATACGAATGTTTAGTTATTTAGTTACCCTAACCCAAAGAATTGGAACCTTAAAGTCGAACGACTGCAAAGCTACCATTCAGAATCAAACAAGTAGGAAATTCTCTTGTATTGTATATAATATAGTTATTTTTGCTAATGCATCAGCAAAAATAACTTACATGCTTCCGAATTGTTATTTTGCACATAATTTCCTTCTATCATGCACAATTCATTGTTTATTTTATTTTATTAAATTGAATAAGATTTCCTCTTACCTAATTTTGTTAACTTTTCACCTTAGTTGAACATTATCAGCATCATTATTCTTATTATCCCTCTTCTTCTACACAACCGATTGTTAATAGAAAAATTTTATTTACATACTTGAATGAATTTGAAACATGACATTAGAAGAAACCATCGGAAAGCTCCGTTTCAGGGAAATTCATGAAAAATTCAAAATATTCAACAATCATCATAAAAATCAAATCAACCAATATAGCTATCGTAATAATCTTCTAACTTTGCCTTAATGACATTAAAACATACATTTCAAACTACGATTGAATTCATTTCAAGCATGATATTCAAAGAAATCTCCGGAATTCTGATTTCCAAAAAAAAAAAAATTTTTGAAAATTTTCGAATAAATCAAAATAACGATTATTGCTATCGCCTTCATCTTCGAAGTCGGTCAAGGGGACATCCAAATAAACTTTTTAAGCCATCATTCAATCAATTCAGAACATTTTTTTTGTTATCGTGGACTAAACGATTTCCTAAAAAATTAAAAAATTGAAAAAACTAATCGACGAATTAAATTTTAATTAATGGCGATCGATAGGGCTCAACAATATCTACACTTGAAAAAAAAGATTCAATTCCATCCCTTCATTAGCGAGCAATTGAAAAAAAAACTTTACCACACACAAAATCACATAAAAAATTGCATTTCCTGACTTTTTGGATCATAACGGTCGATATCACCCAAAAAATCCTAGTTTAAATTTGAACAATTGCACTCTAAGAAAAAATTTTTTTTTGGCAAATATCCATTAACTTGAGAGAAGTATTTACTTCAATACCATATTTCTCCAGTCGAGTCATTCCCAGGCTATCCTCATTAGGTTTCAATTATGTCAATTATATTGCTCTAGAAGATGATCATGTTAGTTCTGACATTGAGTGAACTTCCTCAATAATTATCAACATTAAAAAATTAATCAAAATTCTTCTCGCTAGAAAATATAAAATTTAGGAAAAATTAATAATCATGAAAGTAGTTCATCCATGGTCATGTGCAACAGTCATCCTCTAGAGCCACATGATTGTTACAATTAAAATCTAATCAGACTCGCGTGGGAATGGCTCGATTGGAGCCATTTTACAATTTTGAAAAAATGAATGCTCCTCTCACGTAACTGAATATTTGGCAGAAATTTTTTTTTCACAGTGCAATGCTGCCATTCGCAATCAAAAACGAAAACTCCAAATGCAGCAAGATATCTTACTTAGCCAGATCGTCACTGGTAGCAGGCAGTGCCATCCTCTTGTTGATCATGTACTCCGAGTAGTCCTCTCCATTGAAAAAGAGCTTCAGCATTCTCTTTTTGTTCTTCAGCACCGAGCATACCACCGCCGGCATCTCATTATACCTCAGCGTGTGCTTGATGTGATCCACCAGGGACTGATCCCACCCATCCTTGAAGGGCAGAACATCCGCCATGATGAAGTCCGTGGCGACTGGCGGCAGGATTTGGAGCTGAATTCCCTCCTGGGTGTCATTCAGGATCCTAATACTCTCGTACGAAACAGTCTCCATGTTTCCATAATCCTGGAAGTGCACCAGTACTGTACCATGTCCACTGTTGGGGCGCATGATTCTCGCCCGGTAGAAGGCATCGTCGTGATAAGCACAGCAAGTCGTGTGGGGTGTCAACAGTGCATCGCGCTGGATCGCCCCAAATCCCTTTTGAAAGCCCACGTTCATCGACGCAATCAACGACTCGATCTTCATCGCGGCATCTTTATCGATTTGTCCCCACACCCGAAGGAGAGGACCCTCTGTGTCCACGTGGGTCACGTAAATCGTGAACTCCCTGCCCGGCGCGACGACTGTCATCTTGATCCACCTTCGATGACCGTTGGAACTGTCTCAAGAAGAGTTTAACCTTCTTTCAAGCGATATCGTTGTCCCACAACATTCAAATGTCTTCTAGACACTTTTGTTTTCGACTACGGTTATATCGATTTTTCAGTCCGGGGGCAGGGGAAATTTACCGCTATCTCGGATTTTTTTTCTGGACTTGACGATGTTTAGGAGAGGCTCGAACGAATTGGGAAAGAATATGGTTGAACCTGCACTTGCCGGAAGTGAAAAAAGTTTATTAGATTTTTGGGCTGCGATTTACTTCCGCGAATTTTCAGCGCGTTTTCGAGGTTTTGGCGGGGCTACGGGGGGTGTTTTGCTTACCTGAGGCTCGTCGGGGGTCTCGGGTGTTCTCAAGGTGACGGAATATTTTTTTCGGGCACTTTTGTTGTCCCCCGTTGTCAGAGGCGTCTTTAGGCACCCATTGTTTCTTGGGAACTGAGATGCGAAGTCAGGAATGTGTGTAATCAAAGAGAGGGGAAGGAGCGGTGAACAGAAGTTTTTGGGTAGTGCGCATGAGCGGTGGGTCGCGCTAACACACTTGGGCGGGAGCGGATTCGATTTAGGAAGGAAATTCTTGCATTATTACACATTGATAATTATATTTGATAGGTGCGAATGATCCGGTCTTCGGATAAATTCGGTGATCGAACGAATTGAGGTACGTAGTTGAGGTAAGAAATAATTCAGAGAAATGAGAAATTTTTATCCGAAACTAGAAGAATTAAAAAAAATTTGATTTCTTTTGTTGGTACGCAATGGTAATTATTTTTTATATTTGTGAATTATAATTCTTCGAATAAATTCGGTGATTGAACGAATTGAGGTACGTAATTAAGGTAAAAATGAATTTAGAAAAATGAGTTTAAAAAAATGAGGATTTTTTATCCAAAACCAAAAGAACTAAAAACATTTTCGTTTTTTTTATTATTATACAATGCAAATTGTATTTGATATTTGTGAATGCTCCGTTCTTCGATTAAATTCTGTAATTGCATGAATTGATGTACGTAATTAAGGTAAGAATTAATTGAGAGAAATGAGAAATTGTTATCCCAAACTAGAAGAACAACAAAATTTTGATTTCTTTTATTAGTACACAATGGTGATTATATTTCATATTTGTGAATTACGATTCTTTGAATAAATTCTGTGATCGAACGAGTTGAGGTAGGTAATATAGATAAAAATTAATTTAGAAAAAAGAGACATTTTTATCCAAAACCAGAAGAATTTAAAATTAAAAATTTTAATTTTATTTTGAACTCGTAGACAGAGTTACCACATTCATGTTGGTAAGAATTTTTGTCCACCAACTTGAGATTATTCACAAATGAAATAAAATTTATAAATATGCGCTCGGTCATTGACTTCTGTATATTCCTCCACATTTTCCTCTATTTTTGCTTCCGAATGGAATCCTTGTTTTTGACCGATTTTTCGATTTTCTGATTTTGATTGGAAATGGTCTAGAATGTTTTGAAACGTGACGAAATGATGTTTTCAGGGTCATGTCTGTGTGTATGTATCCGATACCTTGGGCTTTTGGTGGTTAATTTTTAGAAACTTCAACGTAAATACGGTGAAATTTGTAGATAAAAATCTGAAATTTTGGCTCATTGTAACTATCATTAAGCTCAACTTTGGGACGTTTCAGCCGATCGACCCCGTAGTTCCTGAGATACAACAATTTGTTTAAATTTCGTTTTTCGTCCATATCTCAGAAACTACTGTACTGATATCAAAATTTTTCTTTTCAAAATACTCGTCTCGATGGCCTCTGTGTCGGTCAATCAGAATATATAGACGCAACGGATGCAGTTTCCGAGATATTCCCATTTTTTCGTTAAAATTTTTTTTTTTATTCTTGTACGCACAAGAACAGGGAATTGCTACGAATCCATTCGGAAGCTTACTACCAACGGAATTAGTAGAAATAAGAAAAAGAAAGATTAATGACGCAAAAAGTAATGGTCAAATGCCTTCTATCGCCTAGGCTCGAACCCCTGGTTGTTTATCTTTATTTTTGGGGCCTTCCATTAAGTGAATCCTAATTGGAATGAATCCTCTGAGCCCGTATATGAGAAAAATTTCAAATTTTGAAATTTCAGTCTTTACCCATATTTTCCATGTTTTTTTCCTCCCATTTATGACGAATTCCGTTTTAGACGACTCGGTGGGCAGCCCCATCCGAAGGTTTTCATTTTTACTTCAAAGAAATAGAAGGCGGAAATTCGCCATCACCTCAAAAAAAATTGCAGGCGGCTGTATCTTCGATACCGCTGAAATTGTACGTGGATACGTCCATAGGTATTTTCTTCTCTCTCGAATTTTCTAGAAACTCCTTCAATTCTCTCGAATTTTCTAGAAACTCCCTGAATTTTCTCCAAATTTCTAGAAATTCCTTGAATTTTTTCGAAATTTCAAGAAATTTTTCAAACTACCTCGAAATGTCTAGAATTCCGACAGATGGCGCTGCACATAAGGACCGTTTCCCAAAATGACCCCCCATATTGAAACCATAGACGTATCCACGTCAAAATCATATAGGACAGCGGATACTTGAGAAATAATGGATAGATGAAAGTCATGGTTTTTTGGGAATGAACTGCTCCATCCCTTTCGTGAAAATTTTATTCATTCCCATTCGTAACTGATACTACTGCAACTAATTTGTCTAAATCATCCGAAATGTTGGTTCCATGTTTCCCCATCGGTCTCAAAAATCACAGAATTCTTTTCGCACATTAAAACATTCGATTGCAGCAAAACAGATGAACATAATATAGATATTAAAAACAAGAAGTTTTTTTCAAAAGTTTTTATTCAGTATTTCAAGTGGAACATTTGAAATTAAGTTTACGTAGTTTTTAGATGCAGTAATACTTTATCATTTGCAGATTTCATGGAATAGTTTAAGGGGAGACTACTATGAGTTTTAAAAGTCGTGGGTTATTGGAGTGAGACTTTTCATACGTTGAAGATCGATTATATAGATCTGAAAACGAATAATTAGTGCAAAAAAAAAATTTTTATTGTTCGTTTGCCCGAAAACGCTTAAAATGCCGAAACAGTCCAGGACCTCCAATTTTTGAGCTACGAAGGATTTTTGTTTTCAAAATTTTCGGAAAAATATGTGGAATAACAATTACGAGGTAGTTTATTTTTAATTCGCCTCTCACATGGCTAAATTTACTTTTTTTGTATTTTTTTACACAAATAGTGAATTTTTTTATATGAAAAAAACCGAAATCAGCTGTATAGGAGTCGAATTCCAAAAAACTGGCTCATAATTGTTGTTCCACACATTTTTCCGAAAATTTTGAAAAAAAAAATCTTTTATAGCTTAAAAATTGAAGGGCCTGGACTGTTTTTAGCATTTTAAGCGTTTTCGGGCAAACGAACAATAAAAAAATTTTTTTTGCACTAATTATTCGTTTTCAGATCTATATAATCGATCTTTAACGTATGAAAAATCTCACTCCAATAACCCACGACTTTTAAAACTCATAGTAGTCTCTCCTTAAGAGGATTAGTTGAGTAACTAATCCTTTTCTTTATCCTTCGTGGAAAATATACTTCTTCTCTTTCTTGAGAACACACAGAGAATAATTTTTTGAATCTTAAGATTAATTTTTGAAATTGATTTTTTTAGAGAAGGGGTGAAGGCGAGTGGATTGTTGATAACTCTGGTTTCTCAAAGCGGAATTTGTAGTTTTATTTTCAAGTTGAAGAGATTTTGAGGGTTTAAAATGAGGCCAAACTCATTCAATTCCCATATATTTTTCTTATAAATTCTTTTTTTCAACTTCAGAAGATCCTTTGTTTTATTCTCTATGAAGCCCACAGAATTGATACGGATTATTTTGCAAATATCTCTGAAACTAATGGGTTCAGAGAAAAATGTTGAACGACTCTTTTTGTAGCCCAGAAAAATCTCTACAAAAATGCGTCTTGGTAAATTTCGTTGAACCCTATGCATCAAACATCTTCTCTTGAAGATATTTGTTATTTAGTGATTTTTCATCTGAAGCTAAATTCGCAATTTCTTTTTGAATCTCCTTTACACATTCTTTTCGAAACATTTCTTGAACTGGTAGATTTGGAGGAAGTCTATCCTTTCGTGTTGCTAGTGACATTCTTTAAAGATATTCACAAAACAATCCCCACATTTATTCAGCTCTTTTTGCTTGTTCTTCACCCCTCCATCATATATATATATTTTTTTTAATTATTCGGTTTTTCCTTTAAACTCGAGTTCTCCTCCTTCATTCTTAGTTTCACAGGCATTCAACTTTGAGCAATACGTTTTTGCCCCCAAAAAATAGAGAAAATATTTCATAGTTTTGTTTTTCTCTTTGGATTTTTCTCTCACAACGAACGAGTAATAATGACGAAAATATTTTTTCTCTTGCAACAAACAAAATAATGATAAAAATATGTCTTTTTGGAATAAATAAGATGAAAAAGGATGCAAATGACGAGGTTCAACGTCTGTCTGCCCTTGGCCTAGCGAATGGATGATAGCGATCACAATTTCTGGACTTAAAGATGATCCTCATCTTCGTCGGTGTACGCAGATGTATCTGGATTTGACGATGGGACCCACAGCACTGTACGTTGATTATCTGAAAATGATCCAGCGTCGTTCGTATCTTCAAGATCGTTATCACTATTAAGGGTGAAGTCGCCCCTTAGCATTAATGAACGCATTTGTTCTAAAACCTGGTGTAAAGAGTCCTGTCTTTGTTCCGTTCTGTCAGTCAGGGGTGTTGCATCGCCACTCGCATTTCCAGCTGGTGTTTGGGGGGTGTTGCTGGGGGGTACTGGTGTGTTTGTTCCATCCCCTGTGCCTGAGGACATTAATTAGACGATGAAGCATATCAACGATGGAAACCACAGATAAAAGTTTCTAGTTTCTCGTTAGCATAGATCGGCATCAATCATTACTTTTAGTAATATTATGAGAAGTTGCAACTTATAATAATTCAGATTTATTTATCGTAATTGAAATTTGAAAATTAATGTAATAATGGGTCATTTAATTTCTCAATTATTGGTTGATAAAATAATTCGGAATTTGAACATTTTAATTGATGGTTATTTTTACGGGGATGGGTACAAAATGTAAAAACCCGAGAGGGTATACATGTGAAAATAAACTACTTGATGGTTATTTTTAAAAATCAAAAAAATTGGTGAGTAATATCAACAATTGGCTTATTCCAAATTTCAGTTATGCCGATGTCTGCTCGTTAGGAATCGATCTCTGAATGTCAGGACACTGTTGTACTGAATTGTATACTGAGAGAAAAATGACAGAGTTAAATTCTAGAGTTAAATTCTTACCCATCGTATCACTAGCTGGACTGGCAGGTCTTTCAGCCCCTCTGATCTCCCTGATAACAGGCTCCTCCTCTCGATTCAACCTCAGCCCAGCAACACCTTTCTTGGGGACATTGTGAAGATCTCGTTTAATTCGTCGATGCCTGGACGGATCATTCCTCCTCAACTGTAACATCGAACCGAAGTCTGCGATGTAGAGAAAACCTGCTATCAGGAGCTCACAGGTCCTCTTCCCTTGTTTATAAGCTGTCTCGAGTTCTAGGCTCGTTCTGGGGTCATACTGCCACCACCCTGAAACAACCGAACAATTTACGACATGATGATGATGTGACGATGATCACTCATATTCGAAACCGTCAAGACACCTTGATTGTATGCTTTAATTGACAAAGTTATGTTCTTTATGCACTGAATCCATTCGCACGACTTTTTTCAAATTTCCCCCAAACGTTTTTTACTGCGAGGAGATTATCGTGGGAGAAAAATTATTATGAACTTTTTTGTGATCGTGATAATGAGTGGTATAAAGACGATTCGTATAAATTTTTAACACATTTTCAATCAATTTGGTAAAAAAATTCGATTTTTGATCAACGATGCAAAAAAATTGGCAAAACAGAATAATCAAAAATTCGTTTTTTTCAATTGATTTTTTCACAGTATACTATTTTGTCAAATTTGTAATTATTGTTATTTAAGAATATCCAAGTTATTTACAGTTTAGTACAGACTACACTATAGATTCAGCCATTTTCAACTATCAAGTCAATTAAATTTGTCAATTAAATTGCGTCAGAAAAATTTGAAAAAAGTAATTATTAATATTCAGCGTCATTAAAATTACATTTTGCACTCGTTGTTTATAAAAAAATCATTAAAATTGTTTAAACTTTCGGAAACCTTATTTTTTAAAGCATGAAATCGATTTCTGGTAAAATTTTGAATATGAATAAATTTGTTACGATTCCGAACAAATGATTTTTATGATGGAAAATTAATTGTTTATAAATTGTTTATAAAGAATGCTCGTAATTATAAAAAATTGCAATTTTTAAATTACTTCATCAATCTTACTCCAACAGTAAACTTACTTATTTTTTTCAGATTTTAAAATATTTTCTAACGGTTCAATATCGAGATTCAAATTCAGATGTGCAAAGTTTAAATAATAAAATCATTGTAAAATATTCGGAAACTTAAGGTCAAATGGTACTCAAACGAAAGCTCTGAGGTTCAACTACAAATGTAGAAAAACATTTCACTGGGGAAAAAATAGTCCAAGTACTTAGATATCCTTAAGGGGGAAAACCGCATTAGACCGTTAAAAAAATCAAATTTTTTAATTATATAAATCGTTAACATAACTATTCAAAAATATAGTCAAGAAGTTTTAAAGCGAAATGCGAAGTCCTTCATATGTTATGGGTATGATCAGGTGAAAAATTCACAAACAAATCATAAAAATAAATCTCTTAATGTGGTTTCCCCCCCTTAAATCGATATTTAGGCCATAAATGCTAGAAAAGTCTAGAATATTCTAGAATATCGATAATGAAAGGGGATTCAGCGCTGAAAGTAAGCGCGCAAATCAATCAAGAAGATTTTGGAATGTTTACGGTAATTTTACAATAAAAAAATCACGGAAAATTAAAGGAAAATTAATTTTCCGTGATTTTTCTCGGTCGGCAGTTTTTTTAAATATCTTTCTAGAGTCTTTCATATTCCGAAGTGTTAGCTTCTGAATTCATGACGAAATTCCTAAACATTTCTAGAATATTCCAGAACTTTCCATGAATTTCCGGAGAAACGGACATCCCAAATTATATAGAGTAAGATTAGGCATCATTCTACGAGAAAATATTAATTTACGTTGTGTTAGAAATTTAATTGACTACAAAAATGATTTCTGGAAATTTTCGTCACGAATTACTGGTTTCCGAGATGAATGCACAATTAATAAAGAACATGAATCGAACTAATCACGTTTGGGTGAGTAATCAAGGAGAATAAAAAAATCGTTTTTCTTTTCATGCTAATTTGCGTTCGTTTATTTAAAAAATATAATATGCATAATTGCTTGAGGTAGCAATGGTTAAAAAATTATTCAATCAAATGAATGCTGCATTCAGAATATCAAAAATATCCTGCGTTTCGAAACAATAATTTCGTTACATTCGTTGCAGTTATGATCTAGTTGTAAGTTATAACGAATTGTACTTGGAATTTAACGTTAGTTTTGCATAAATAATGTCTAATCAACGGACACCAGCGACTCCCTTGCACGGAGAACTAATGAGGTCTCGTTTGATTTTACGTTTTCTCATTGGCTGGTATTTTTTGTACTGGCACGAATTTTTAAAATCGATAACGTAGAGTGAACCACAGATTAATAGTTCACACGCGTTTTCACCGAGTTTGTGAATTGTGTCGAGGTCACTGCTTGTCCTGGGGTCATACCTCCACCAACCTGGGAAAATTTATAGTTCAGATATTCTTCAATGATTTTCAACAACTAACAGAAGCACCAGGGCATGATAAAAATTGATGGAAAAAATAGAAGGGAGATTTCCTTGTTTAGCTGATATCTCTGGAAGGCGGAGATTTGGTAAAAAATACAAGAAGTGATTTTTTTAGAGAATTTTGTGGACTACAAAAAAGGTTTTTTGACAATTGTCTATAAATTGAATAGTTTTAGAGATATTTGCCGAATGAAATGTATGGAATATTTGGAATTTATTCATTTTGATATAAATTTTTAGATTATTCTGTAAATATCTTGAGATTTAGCTGATTTAGTGAAAAATGTTGAAAGAACACAGAATTTTATGGGCTACAAAAATGGTCATCTTCCATTATAAGCGCTGAAAGGTCAGTGAAATGGTAAATGTTCAGAAATTTAAGGATATCCAAGTACTTTAGCTATTTTTTCTCCAGCGCAATCATTTTCTACTTTTGTAGTTGAACATCAGAGTTTTTATTGGAGCCCTATTTGACATTTGATTTTATATTATTTAAACTTTGCAGGTCTGAATTTGAATCTCGATATTGAACCGTTAGAAAACATTTTTAAAATCTTCAGAAAAATCAGAAAGTTAACTTTTGGAGGAAGATTGATAACACAATTAAAAAATTGTCATTTTTGAAAATTAGCAGTATTTTCTACGAATAATTTATCAACAATTAATTTTTCACAAAAAAAATCATTTGTTAGGAATCATAAAAAATTTATTCATATTCAGAATTTTACCAAAAATCGATTTCATGCCTAAAAAATGAAGTTTCTGGACGTTTAAACAATTTCAGTTATTCATTTATAAACAACGAATGTTTAAAATAATAATAATTCGGAGCAAAATGTAATTTCAATGACGCTGAACATTCATGATTTTTAAAAATTTTTTCTGAGGCAATTTAATGGACAAATTTGATGATTGAAAATGGTTGAATCTGTAGTGTGCTCTGCACCAAACTGTAAGAGATACTTGGATATCCCCAAATCATTCATTTCGAAAACATCTCTGAAGCGTGTATATTCAGCAAAAAGCCGAAGGACTTTTTTCGTAGTTCAAAGTTCCCGACAAAAAAGTCTATTCACATCTTTCTTCAACACCCATGTCAGACATATTTCGAAAATGATAAAGTTAAATAGAGAATAGGGGTGATTGTGGCAGAATGGACACTGAAATTTTTTGAAATGTTGATAATTCGTTAAATTTCAAGTAAAATGGCATAATTTAAGTAGTGGAGCTGTGAAACGGTTTAAGTCGACTTGGCTCTCAGCTAAGTTTTTGAGGAATATCTCCGAATCTAGGTGAGATAGCGAAATTTTCGTAGTCACCTTTTTCATAGCTCTCAATTCGCTCTACAAAAAAGGTAGTGACAAAAATTTTGCTATCTGCCCCAGATTCCTCGATATTCATTGAAAACTGCCGAATAGTCAAAATCGACTTAAACTGTTTCACCGTTTCACGACTGATTTCTTCCCTACAAAAAATACGATCCTCTTATAAAGAGCCCAGACTGAACTAAATCGAAGAATTTCACCGAGAAAAACGTCAAGTGTCCATTTGGCCCCATCCTCCCCTCCAACAAAATTCAATTATAATTTATCAGCTATTTTGTAGATATTTAAACAATGGATTCACCATTTCTTCCCTCATAGAACCATTGATACTCCTCCTCAGTTCCTGGCACCTTGGACTCCTCGATCTCCACCAGCTGTGGTCTCTCCACAAAATCCGCTGGAATTTCTTGTCTGCACATCGGGCACTTTTTACTCTGATTAGCTACCCCCTTGACGCAGAGGTAGCAAAAAATGTGTGTGCACGGTAATTTTGCAGGGTGAATGCATTGCTGCAGGCAAACGGCGCACTCCAAGGACGTGGACGTTCCTGTCAACAGAATGTAAAAAAAATGAATTCTGCGTCTCCACTTGATTGAGTAAATTCAAACAAGAAAGAGGGAGAATAGGACAAATAGGGCCAAATAAATCGATGACATCATCTCTCTCTGTCTTTGTGCCCTCTCACTCTCTCGCCCTTTCTCTCTAAATGACGTCTCCAACAAAGACGAAAATGTATTCGTCAACATTTCGTCAGTCCCTATTGAACTTGAGAGGCAAAGGTTGTTCAGGTGAAACAGGGCAAAATCTAATTAATTTTCTTCTACGTCAGGGGAATGAATGAGGCAATGAGGGAAGTTCTACCTTGTTTCTCCTCTTTTATTGTCTCCTCGGTCAGGTCTACGGTTTCCACCGCTGCTTGGGCCATTGGTCCGAGGTGCTGATGATGCTGATTATCTAAACTATGTGTAATGTGTAAACGCGAGGACAAAAGACGAAGAACAACGGACTTGGGTTCACTTCGAGGAAATGGACGTAAATATAAACACAACACGTACAGACACGCTGTTGTGTGACAGTGTGCTAATGGCGATCCTCGTGAGCACCGTTGCCAGGTCTTATTCCCTCAGAGCCTCAGAGCCTCAGAGAAGCGGCGGAGTGGGGACGAAGCGGGAGGCTAGGTGACTGTTTGAAAGTCTTTCGTTGTGCAACATTTCATTAGGAAGTTGAACTGAGCTCCTTTCGACAATTAGGGGTGAGTAGGGTAAAATGGACACTTTAGACTTTTGTGTTAATTACTCACAACTCAGAAATAAATTTATCAATTAAGCTCAGTTTAAGCTCATCACAAAGGGAAAGGATTGTTCTTTGCAATGAAAAAAAAATTATGACATTTTATCAACATTTCAAGCCGTGATTAACATTTTAAAAAAAGTCAAAAGTGTCCATTTTACCCCAACCTCCCCTATTACATACTCTAAAGGATAGGTTCCGTTCTATTTCTGTTTTCATCCGCTGAATGATCTCGCATAACTGAAATTTATGAAGAGTTAGAAGACTAACAGCAAAAATTTCAAATGTTTACTGACACCTTCATGGGTGGTATAAGATTCCAATGTTTCGAATACTTTTTATGAACGGGTATAGGTACAAATTTTTTGTCGAAATTTCAAGTTGATATCTGGATTTTTGCACGAGCTAGCGTGATTAGTTTTTTTATGAACAAACAGAAAAATGGGAGTATCTCGAAAACTTTGTATGAACTGGTATATATGTTTTGACTGATTCAGATAGAAGGCACGGAATTGAATATTTTGAAATAAAAAGTGAAATCGGTTGCGTAGTTCCGAAGATATTAGATATCAAAGATTTTCCGAAAAAGTCGACTATCTTCGAAACTACTCTGATGCGATTGAACCCATCTTCAGTACGAACCATTGTTATTATGAGAGGAAGATTCTGTCCACATTTCAAGTTCATATCTCGATTTTTGCACTAGCTCTAAAGTGATTAAAAATTTTTTTGTTTCATGAAAAAACAGAAACACGGGAATATCTCGAAAAGTTTGTATGAACGGGATATGGGGTATTCCATGTGAACTCACCCAGGTCAAAACCCTCACCATCGCCAATCATATTGCCGATTTGTCCTGTGGTTGTATATGGAAAAATATGACTTCTCAAATTTTTTCAAATTTTTTGAGGCATCCTGTGGGCAGCCATGTTTTTTTTGCAAGTTTTATCTTCAAATGCCTGTAACTTCCGTAAAAATCAACCGATTTGAGTTTTTTTTACAAAATGTGCGTCTTCGTACACACTTTCCATATAAAAATATGCCAATTTTTTTCAATTCGTTCTTCCATCGATTTCTTCAGAAAAACTTCAAAAAACAAATCGTTTTCAAAGTTGGACCCTTTTCATATTTTTCAAAAAATTTCAGTGAATATATTGGACCAAAACAAAATTTTTCACCAAAGGCCGAAGTTGGGAAAGTGTGTTCGAAGACGCACATTTTGTAAAAAAAACTCAAATCGGTTGATTTTTACGGAAAAATAGAAAAATACTTGATAATGCAAATTTCCAATTGATTTTCTGAGGCTTTACTGCAGTGTACTTTAAAAACTCGGAAAAGGTGCGGCGCGGCGCGCATAGCGCGACCAACGGAATGTTAATTGACCTGTGGGATCTATACTACTCGAAAAAATCTCTTTTATACATGAGTATTCGAAAGAAATAAAAAAAAAATTGTCCAAAATGTTGAGGCCGGATTTCCTTACGATATTTCGTGAAATGATTCATCTCATTCCGATAGTCCCAGGATCGACTCACATCGACCAGAGGATAACATACGCCCACTCCGAAGTTTAGGCACGCACTAGTTTTTCAGAAAACGGGGACCATAGTGCTGTTATAAATTATCGAGTCAGTTCAAGTCTGAACTCAGAGGCGTGCACGTTCATTACTCATTTGTCGTTGTCTTGGTCCTCGTAAGCATGGATCGTTGGGTTGGGAAAATTGTTGTTGTTACTGGTGCCTCGGCTGGAATTGGCCTGGCGACGACTAGGGCCCTCATTAAACATGGAATGATAGTGGTTGGCCTTTCTAGGAGGAAACAGAAGATGCTGGTGAGTGATGATCAACTCTCACAGGATGAACGCTTTTTTGTATTCCCTACAAAAGCTTCTTTAAAAACTTCTTAAATTCTACGAATAACTTAGGACGAGATGACAGATTTGGCGAATGCTAGAGGGAAGTTCCACGCATTGGAATGCGATGTCAGTAAGAGGGATAGCATTGCAGAAGCGTTTCAATGGATCAAAGAAAATCTGGGAACTGTTCAAGTTCTGATCAACAATGCAGGATATATAGCTCTTGGAACGTTCACTGGTATCAATTGCTTCAGTAAATATTTTCAACATACACCCAAAAAAAACAGCACTGATTCAAGTCGACGTCGGTTTGATTTTAACCGATTTTCGGCTTGATTCAGACCGCCTCATTTTGGGTGGCATTTACGATCATTCGGAATAATGAAAAATGGATGAATAATTCAAACAGACACAACACCAGAAACTTGGCAGGGTGTCATTGACGTCAATTTAATGGGCTCGATCCACTGCGCTACAACAGCTGTCAAGATGATGCAGGAAGCGAAACTGGAAGGGCACATCATCAACATAAACAGGTGACTCAAGTTCTTCAAAGGGAACAATTCTTTTTTGTTGCTCTCATTAACACAAAAAAAAACATTTGAAATCATAATTTCCAGCATCGAAGGCCATCGCATTTACTTGTGCAATGGAAATCCTTTCAATATTTACGGAGTGACAAAACACGGAATTACTGCCTTCACTGAGACACTTCAGCGAGAGCTAATGGGGCAGAACATTCGGGTCACAGTCTGTTGAATACATTACAATCATTCCACACATTCGAACTTATTTCTTAATCAATCAACGTCATTCAATTTTAGAGCTTGAGCCCGGGGCTGGTGAACACGGAGCTATTGAATGAATACGGTGATGGAGCGACTCTGTGCGAGGTACCGGGTCTGGAACCTAAGGACATATCCGATTCGATTATTTATGTTCTGGGAACACCGCAGAGAGTGCAGGTCACCGAATTGATAATCAGACCTTTGGGGGAGAGGGCTCTCTAATTATTTTATTTCTTATGCGAATATATTGTAAAATAAAAGCTTTTTTATAGTTCATAAAATTATACTCATAGAGAAAAAGAGTTTTTATTTTCAGGAACGTACACTGTTGGCAAATTACTCTTGTAGTTTCAAGTGAAAAAGCTTGAAATTTTTAACCCTTTACGTACGGTGTCGATACCATGCATCGACCCATAAACTTGTCCTATCGTCTGGGGTCAATGCATGGTAGCGACCCTTTCCGTCAACAGTAAAAAATCATTTTCTCGAATTCTAAAAAACATATTGACATTTGGAAAAAATATTTGGCAAGTCAATGGAATTGTCGCCGCAGTGAACTATTTATTTCATTTTTTTTCAATGCATTTATAATATTTTTTTCTATGAGTAAAAGTTGTAGATGAAAATTTCACATCCATCCGATTCAATCATATTAAATCATCTCGTTTATCGACAAAATTTCCCCCAAAAATTTTGAAATTTTTACTGAAAATACTTCAATGATCCTTCTATCGAATGGTTGAAGTTAATTTTCGATTTGTTGAATAATTTGTTTGTTATAAATAAATTTAACATGTTCGAAGATCTTGGCAATCAATTGTCGGCATACATTGAAATTGGTGTAAAAAATTAGGAAATTCTCTAGGAGTTTATTTCAAAGTTCAATACAGCCAATGCATTTTATTTCAATTCTTTTCGTTCAATTGTTTTCAAGTTATCGTTCATTGAATAACGGAGTTGACGCGCTGTAAGTCTCCTAGCTGTTGGGACAATCCGCGTTAAATAGGCGCAGCATGGCATTAGAGGGGCCAATAAATACAGAATCAACATTTACTTGTCGAAAAAATTCGATTTGGGCGAAAGTCGACTTTCAGCCGGGAAAAATCCAAGATCTGACACTTTGGCCCTGGGTGAAAAAATTGTACATTACATGCCCGAGCCTTGGAAGAGATCACCGTCCCACACGCGCAAGATTGCCTTCCGAGCCGAAGGCGAGGATGGTAAGCACGTGGGGGAGGGTGTTATGTTTTCCAAGGCTCGGGCATATAATGTACTATTTCGTGTCACGGGACCTGAAAAACCCCATTTTCATGGTGCACAGCGGCTCGGATATGTAATGTACTTTTCCCCCTGGGAAAACCGAAAATCTGACCCTTTGGCTCCGAGTGAAAAAAGATTTTTTTCAGTTTTCACTTTTTCCACATACTTTTGATAGTTTTGAACAACCCGTCACTCAAATCGTTGGAATCAACGTTCACCCGGCTAAAAAATTCGATTTTGGCGAAAGTCGACTTTCCCTCTGGAAAAACCGAAAATCTGACCCTTTGGCTCCGGGTGAAAAAAGATTTTTTTCAGTTTTCACTTTTTTCACATTCTTTTGAGAGTTTTGAATAGCCCGTCGCTTAAATAGTTGGAATCAACGTTCATCCGGCTAAAAAATTCGATTTTGCTGAAAGTCGACTTTCCCCCTGAAAAAATCGACAATCTGACCCTTTGGCTCCGGGTGAACAAAAAAAGAGTGAAACCGGAGAATTTCGCGTTTTACCCTCATGATCGTTTTGCTCCACCCTTCCATTGGACCATTATGAACGTTTTCTGTAGTCTGGGAATGAAACCATTTTGATCTGGAAAACCGAAAAAAGTCAAATTTCGAGATACAATTCAAAAGTTGAGCGTAATGCATTAATTATAAATTTCACGGAAATTTTGAGTAGCTAATACTTCTGAGCTGAAACGTCATAACTTCCTCAATTGTAAACATGTTTTGAGTCATTGTTGACGGTTATTATTTTTTTAAATTTTTCCTTGCCATATATACCCTATTCGAGTCTTACATATTTGCGGTTTCATGGGTCGACTTCCTCTCCAACCGTGTCGCATTGTACCCCACAAGCTGTACCCCCCGTACAGACTCTCCTGGTGACCAAGGGAAACCATGGAAAACCTTGGTCGACACGGACGTCCATCGACCGAGCTTCATCGGAGAATGTTTTCCTAGCACTTCTCCGATGATTCTCGGTTTCTAAATTTCCTTTCGACGGTTTCCGAAAAATTAAAAATCGCAATTGGCCCAAGCCGGACTCGAATCCGCGCCTCACGGATCCCGCCGTCCGGCCGAGCGATTTAACATTTTTTTTTCTTAACCATGTTTAAATTCCCTTATGAATTTATCATTATCATCGATCCGAGCGATTTTACCACTTCGACCACCGTCGCCGGTTTCCAAAATTGTAAACATTTTTCAACAATTTTTGCTTCCGATTGGAAACTTTGTAATCGTTTAAATTTAAGTTTCGGATTTTTTGCGTTATATCAACCCATTATAATCTAAAAAGCCCGAAAATGCAATGTTTAGACCGTATCCGTATGTACGTGTGTATGTATGTGTGACAAAGGTTTTCTGCCATTGCTCGCTAATGAATCGATGGAATTGAATTATTTCTTTTTCTAAAATGTTGGTATTGTTGAGCCGTATCCGTCGACATTTATTAAAACTTGATTCATTTAATAATTTTTCTTCATTTTTCAATTAAAAAAAAAATAATTGTCCCTCGATAACTAAAAAAAATGTTCTGTATCCATTAAATGATGACTCAATAAATTTGTTAGGATGCCATTTTGATCAGGTTCGAAGATTGAGGCGGTAGCAATAATCGTTGTTTTGATTTACGTATACGAATCGTAGAAAAAATTGAAATCAATTTCCAAGGGGGTGAGGGTCGTTCGTTGACTTATTTGGCAGGGAATACCTAATATGAACTCTCGTCTAGCAAACTCATATTTGCCAGAAAAGTTTCTTTTGGTCAACATCATAATATCTGTAATTCGTTTTCAATAATATAATGTCTTACTCCCCATCAATGTTCCAATGAATTGAAAAAAAAACGCATAACTAATTGCCATAAATACAACTGAAAACTACGCCGTCATCATTTGATATGCGACCTCATAATTATTACTCATCTATGACAACAATTACCATAAATCAATTATTCATTTTCACCATAGAAGGCCACCGCATCTACTTCTTCAATGACACTACTTTCAATATTTACGGAGTGACTAAACACGGAATCACTGCCTTCACCGAGACGTTTCAGCGAGAACTAATGGGGCAGAATATTCGAGTCACAGTCAGTCATACTCTACAATCATTGCATACCCTGTTAGAAATTTTTTGAAATTTCATGGAAGATACTATAGTGAATCTCATGAGAGTGACATTGGATCGAATTTAGGGAAAAAATGGTTATGGAATTTCATGTTTTAAGTAAAATTTACAGAAATTCATGAGTTTTCAGTGGGAGTGAGATGGAAATTTCACAACTTGATTGAATTTTCAGTGGAACATAAATATTCAGAAACCAAATGGCATAAATTTTCACAGTATAATTGAACTGAAACATCAAGTATTTTATTAATTTCCGGATCATTTGAACAGAAAATACCGGAATATTTGATTTTTCAATGACAAGATTTCTTGTAATTTCAGTGGATCTTGAACGCGATAAAAATGCCGAAATTTGGCACGGAAAATTCAGACGAAAATTTTTAACAGTGTACCTAACATTGGAATTCATTTATTACGTACTCAATGTGATTCAATTTCAGAGTTTGAGCCCAGGGCTGGTGACGATCGACATATTTAGTGAATACGGTGATGTGATGGCTAGGTTCCAGGGACCGGCTTATTTGGAACCTAAGGACATATCGGATTCAGTTATTTATATTCTGCGAATGCCGCACTGAGTGCAGATCACGGAGTTGATAATCAGACCTTTTGGGGAAACAGCTCTCTAAATATTCATTTTCTTACGGGAAAATATTTTAAAATATGAGCCCTTTTATAGCCAATAAACCTTTATTCGCAGGAAAAAAAAGTTTCGATTTTTAGGAACACAGCGTTAATTTTTCGGGGAATCCATCCCTACCTTTCAGGAATCTATCCCTAATTTTTAGGGATTAGCGATTGTGAAATTGAACGAGTGCAAAATTCTGGACTTCAGTGATTCCCTCAGTAATTTTTAAGGAGCTGTCTGTAACTTTTAAGAATCTAATTTCACATTATAATATAAGACTACTAGGGGGCTACGCCCCCTGCTCGCTCCGCTCGCCGACTCCCATATGACCTCCATTATCCTTATTTTGACCCCTGTGACCCTCGTTCTCCCCCTCATTGTACCCCTCGTGACCCTTATTTTGACCCCCATGACCCTTATTTGGACCCTTAATCTGACCCTCATTATAATCCTCGTGACCCTTATTTGACCCTGATAACCCTTAATTTCTGACCCTGATTTTTTGACCCCCATAGCCCTTATTTGGACCCTTACTCTGATTCTTGTGACCCGTAATCTGAAAATTCTTCTCTGTGCTTAAAGAATATTAAGATAAAAGAAATAATTACACGAGCAGAATATACAATACAAAAAAATTATCTAATCTTCCGTCACCATTAACTTCTTATAAGTTCAAGTGTTCCAATCAAGATGCACAATAATGCAAAATAAAATTGCATAGTCATCATGTCCTGTTGTTTTCTACCGCTCTACAACTGCGACTGACAACTCAGCAACAAATAATAATTTTCCATTAACGATAGCGTCGGAAAACCTGGTTTAATCGCCGTGTTACGCAATAATAGTGGATAAAGCTAATGTGGTCCGCGGAGCAGCTTTGAATACCTCGGAGCCACTCTCGTTACGCAGTTGCAGCTGAACGATAATCAGTGACGATAGTGATTCTCTTGGAAAGTTGATTGGGCTGCGAGATTGATTTTGGACGACCAAGATGGACCGCTGGGCAGGAAAAGTCGCTGTTGTTACTGGAGCATCCTCTGGAATTGGATTGGCGACTGCGAAAGCACTTGTTCAGAATGGAATGGTCGTTGTGGGATTAGCTAGGCGGAAGGAGAAAATGGAGGTAAAAACTGTGCATAGATTTCTTTTTTTATTTTTTAAAAATTGTTATTCCGAATTTTAGAGTGAATTGGCAAATATTCGGGGAGCTACAGGAAAGTTCTATGCGGTGAAATGCGATGTGGCTAGGGATAATGAAGTGGCGGAGGCTTTTGAGTGGATCAAAAAAAATGTTGGGAAGGTTCAGGTTCTGATCAACAATGCGGGCATTGCGAGCGGCGGAAAGTTCACTGGTAATGAGGAATACTCTACTTCTTTGATTAAACTAGTGTATTGTGTTATTGGTGCTATTTTTTGTGATACCTGCCGAGTTCACTGTTCGGAACGGTAGTAGGGGTAATGCGCAGCTTTACGTACGAGAATTCACTTTACGCTAGTGATGCAAGACAAGACAAGAATTACGTATTTCTTGTCTTGTTTTGCAATTTTTGGGTTTTTCTCTTGTCTTGTCTTGTTCCAATTAGCAAGAGAACCACCTTGACGCGGTTCTAGGAATCTTCCTCCCCAGAAAAAATCTCTCGGACAAAATCCCCCTGGACAATATCTCCCAAAAAAACTCCGGACAAAATCTCCCCCCAAATATCTCCGAAAACTTATTCGTACTATCACAACGATATCATCGATCATACAGTTAATATGGGAAATACTCCCCCCCCCCAGGGAAATACCTCAGAGCTATTCTCAAATAAAATAGAGAAAGGAAAAGAAACATAGAAATATAAATTTTAAAAATAAACCTTTGTAAAAATTTTTTTATATCGAATTTGATGGTTACCCTCTCCAGGGAGATTTTCTTTGAGAGGTTTTGTCCGGGAAATTTTATCCGCACGGAGAGAAATATTCACTTGTAATGCCACAAGAGCTTCAAAATTATCGGGTATTTTCCGATAGGTTCGTTTGTATGCAGGGAACCTTGAGGAAAATGCCCGATTAATTTTGAAGCTCGTGTGGTATTCGGGGGATTATTTTTCCATTCCAAATGTCGGGCAATATAATTGGATTTTTTAGGATTTTTCTAAAAAATTTCTCTCCGTGTAGAGGGTTAAAATGAAATTTTTCTTTTCTGTATTTTTTTTCCAATTTTATAGAAGTGGATAATGCTATATTAAAGAATATCATGGAGGTCAATGTCATGGGGACAATTTATTGCACCAAGGAAGCCCTCAAAGTATTACAAGCTGATAATTTGCCGGGACATATCATCAATATTAACAGGTACATAATTTTTAATGGAGTTGCTAAAATTCAGCTTCAATCTTCCAATATAATTATAAACCGAATGGTGACGGAAATTCATCAATTTTGGGTTTCACTCTCCAGTATTGTTGGACACACTGTTTTGAAACCCATGGGCAGGGACCTAAACATCTACGTGGCGAGTAAATACGCAATCACCGGATTTTCTGAGACTCTCGTCAGAGAATTAATGGGCCAGAATATTCGCGTAACGGTGAATTGAAAACATTAAATAACGCCCTTTCATTCAATAATTTTCTTCATGATTTAATATTTCTCATATTGTTTTTCATTCATAATTTATTTCAGAGTTTGAGTCCAGGACTTGTGAAAACCGAAATAGTTGGGAGTGGACTTAAGGATTTAAACATTTTGGACTATCCATTTTTGGAATCTGAAGACATTGCCAATGCCATTATCTACTTGCTCGGCACACCACAGAGGGTCCAAGTGAAGGAGTTACTCATTCCACCATTGGGCGAAAACTTTCTATAATTTTTATTCATGACGCACGAAAAAAAAAAATAGAATAATTCAACAAACTTCGATAGAAATCCCTATCAAATTTATTAGAGATTTCTGTGCAAATTTATTGAACTATTCTAATTTTATTGTATTTCCGCCAATTCTGTTGATGAATTCCGCACCTTGTCTAGTATAAACTATTTCATTGGAAAAACCAGTAGAATTTCATCTTTCTATACAACTTTCTCCATCGAGACATTTTCTATAAGAATTCATCGATACGAATTTTTCAAATTTTATTTCACTCTGTTTTGCTTCTCTTTTCATTAAACAAATCAAACAAAGAAACATGGATTGTTTGTGCCGCCGAATTTCCACAGAAAATATCTCAATGGAATCAGTTGTATAGATAAATGGACTTTACTTTTTTCTATAGAATATGTTGTATTGACCATTTGTATTGAAAGAAATGCGCTGATAAGCTGTGCAATTTTCCTATAGAAATCGGCCAAAAACTAAGCTGAATAAAAATCCAATACAATTTTCGAAAGAATTTGCAAGGTTTTTCTATGGATTTTTTTCGTACGCGTTAAAAAAAACAGTATTTAAAAACGGGTGCAGTACTTTAGGAAGACAATGAAACATAAGAGCATACGAAACGATTGCCCATTCAAACCATATGCATAAAGTTGTTTAACCGATGTCAACAGCGATGTAACATCACGCTATATGATCATTTACAATTGAAGAATTTAATAAACAATTATTAATGTGTTCCACCTTAATTACACAAACGTTTTTGTCCTATCATCAACCCTGACCTTCCCATGATCATCGAGAGAATATTTTATGTAAGGAGAGAAAAGTCGCATAAAAATTACTACACGGAGAGAAATACTCAATAAAAATTACGTTGTATAACCCGGTGGCTTGGCGCGGTGAGTGCGATCTAACCATTTAAAGTCTTGATCATCATCGATCTCAGATAGATCGTTTCACTTCTCTCTTCCCCGGTCGAAGCGTAATGAGGAGGCCGGGGGCGGAGAGGAGGAGTTTCTCAGTAGGCCATCTGGGCAAGTGGAGGCCAGAGCTCTAGATCTCGGCTCGTTCAATACAACAGTCGATGATAAGATCATTCACAAGACCAAGGATCATCAAAAATGAAAGTTTAGCGCGTAGCTTTCTAACTGACATCCGGTGGATGCGGGTTCGAAACCTACCGCCAGGCTTACCTACAGGTTCCAATCGCGGAGTCACACCGCTACTTTCTGCGTCTCGTGTACGACCAGAAACTTTTACAGCTGACGTGCTTGCCCTTCGGCCTCTCAGCTTCCCCTCAGCTCTTCGGGACAGGAACGAACTGGGTTGCGGAAACCCTTCGGTCGCGAGGGATGAGGGTGATAGTGATATCAGCCTCATCCCCAGGGTTCTAGCATACTTGAACCAGTGCAGAGGTCAATACCTTCTGGTAGCTCCCACCTAGCGCCAAACTTTCTGGCTTCCAGATCTGGAGAACAGGAGCTTAGAATCATCTTGGCTAATTCCCGATTTTCAGAAGGTCCTAGTGGATCTCACCACTGGCGCTTGAGTGGTCGACGGGGACTCGCACCGGGCGGCGCGTCGCTGCTTTTCTGTCCGTTCGACGTTTCTTTTATTTTTTTAGCTAAACAAATTTCCTGAGAAAATAACGGAGAACGCCAACGCTTAATAAGAGGATTGAACTAGGAACTCTAATTTTTTCAGAATTTTTAAGCGTCGAGAAACACGTTATAGTACATTATGTCATCAGGTGATAAAAGTATTATCTGGCGAATGTGACTTTATAATCCGAGCCGAAGGCGAGGATTATAATCACATTCGTCAGATAATACTTTTATCGCCGTGTGACATACAATATTTTTCGTCGCTGGGCCTGAAAACCGCGATCTAACCGAGCAAAGCGCGGTTAGAATCGCGGTTTTCTCGGGCCTAGTGACGAAAAAATATTTAAAAAACGTAAACGGGCACCGCCGCACTCATTGAGCGAGTGATCGAGCCACCAATGAGTGCGGCGGCGCCCATGTCACCAATTTTGGAGAATCTATCCCACTCCTGAGAACTTTCTCATAAGGAAAAGGATAAAAATTAACATTTAGAATAATACTTCATTTATTTATCAATCTCTCAATGATGTAATGATAGAATATTGAACATCGTGTAACAGCAAATTCCGTAATGAAAATATCGACATCACTCCTTAATTAATAATTATCAATTCTTTTTATCACTAAAACTACACGAGGCAGTCTATGACATCGTATTAATACCATTCAATTTACATTTAATCTTACATTTTTGTCTGCACTGGGGAGTCTGAGGAGGGGAGAAATGAGAATGTGACTAGGGATAATTCACCGCACCGCTGTCTCTTCGACACAAAACCTATCGTACTACCCGGTACATTATTTTGTTCCATTTTTGTCGAGTTTTTCCCATTTTTAAAAATTAATTAATCTAGGGATAGGATGGACTCAATGGATGTTCGGTTTTTTGGCTGTAGCCGAGGACCTCCGAGGTAGCTCAATGGATTCGAAAATGTTCGCATGTCCTCAGCGAGAAATATTGGGGCCATATTCAAAGCTTTCATCTTCGTGCCTTCTGTAATGTGAATTAAAAAAATCAATCATTCAATTATTATTTTTTTTCTAATCATGTATTTATTGCAATGGAGAACAGTTTCAGAGGGAGATATTGAGAGGATTCTTGTAATTTTTTTTTATCGAGGGGAGACTGAAGCGATATCAATTACTAGGAGAATGGATTAATTATTATATCAGAATTTGGGGAACTTTTTTTTTCGTTCTTAATTGAGAGTCGAATGCTCTTGAGACTCAAACGACCCTTAGGGACGTTTGAAGTTGAGGGTCAAATCATATGAATGTGCATACGATCTTTAAAACCGTGTAGGGTTTTGACCGTCAAGTCAAATTAGCATTTTTGTGGTATCTGCCTCAAAAGTGCACTTTTCGAAACGGTTTAGTGTGCGTAAAGTGGTTGTTTTACGCACGCTCTTGAACTTTACGCACTTGTGTGAACTCGGCAGGTACCACAATAGTATATTTCGTAACGAGTGCAAAAAACATTTTTTCATCACGCTGTGACGAAAAGTGAACTTTTCTGCACGCTCCGCGTGCCTAAAAGTCCAATTTCCGCCACATTGTGATGAAAAATATTGTTCGTAACTCGTGAAAAAATGTTTTTTAGCTCGTGGGATCATATCACTCGCCTTCGGCTCGTGATATAAACCTCCCACTCGCCAAAAAACACTTTTTTGTACTCGTTACGAAATATACTATTTCACGAGTTACGAACAATATTTTTCATCACAATGTGCCGGAAAGTGGACGTTTAGGCACGCGGAGCGTGCCGAAAAGTTCACTTTTCGTCACAGCGTGATGAAAAAAATAGAATGTGCTACACGTGCGCGTGAAAAAGTAGAATTTTACGGACTAGTAACACAATATACTATTTTGACACTGCTGCTACGTTCACCTCGTCCCGAAAAGTCTTCTCGTTTACTTGTAAACGAGAAAGACAGTTCGGCCACTCGCTGAACGTAACATCACTGTCAAAAATATTGTTCGACACATGTGAGACAGGAATTTTCAGCTCGTGTGATTGGTAGCCCTCGGCTTCGCCTCGTGAAAATTTCGTCTCACTCGTATCGAAATATATAGTATATATTTTTCTACTCAACGCTGACGGGAAAACGACTTTTATCATCACCAGAGTAAACTAGAAGAGTGACTTGAGACATTTAAAAAATTTCAGCAAAATATTTAAACTTTTAGGGGATATTTTCGATGGAGTGAAAATTTTTGTAAGAGAAAGTCTCCTAGCGCGCTTACTGACGGAAAGTATTCCTCAAGAACACAAAGATATATTTTTCACAAACTTTATTCATTAAATAAATAAATGGGTTCCTATGTATTCTCTCAAGAAATAAGGAGTAAATGAAAAAAAAAACGAATAAGAAACGAACCTGGAGTCGTTGCTTGTGACTTGGACTGTCTTCCTTGGATAAAGGGACCCTGTAAATAAATTCTCTCCTAATCAATCATCAATTAATGATGAAAAAGCATAAGATGCAACATGAAGGATCGTGAAGGAATCTTCACATGTCCAAGCTCACTTACTTCACATTTCGACTCGCGCAGATGCAACAAACGAATAAATTCAGACAATTTTGACAGCACTGTGAAGTAAAAAAGCAGCCCAAAGCATTGTGCATGCGATGAAATGACGTCAATGATAAAAATAAATAATCATAATCGATTAACATAAATTAAAGACATAACATTTTGCAAAACAAGCGGTTGGATGATAATTCGTATATTTGATTATTTCTCTGTTGTAACATGCTATAATTTCTTTATTCTTCATTCGAAATATTCATATTCGACCAGTTCTTATGCACTAAAAATTATGTTAATTTTCATTCGCTTCGTTACGTCCAATCAATGAATGGATCAATCAGACAATTCTCTGGAGATTTAATTAGTGATACCTCTAAAGTTGAAACGTCACTTGCGTTTCCGGTGATTTCGTTATGGAGTTTAATGGTATCACATTCTCATTCTCCTCGATATTCTCTTTAGACCACATGATAATCTGAAAACGTTCAGTACCAATGATTGCAACTAAAAATTAATTTCCTCCTGTTTCCTTCAATTAAAAGAAAACAAAATCAAATGAGCATTAAAATAAAACAATGATAATGAGTGTTTCGTTCAATTAGGTCACATTGAGATGTGTCGCCACCAATTTCAAGCACTCACACGTACACACGTTACTTATAAGCGCGAATAAATTAAAACATTGCTGGTGTTCCTAGTAGATGACATCAACCCCATAAATTAATTTCTTGAGATTATTGTGCTCCTTTCGATTAATTATTTTGATTGATGAGATAATTTGTGACGTTGTTAGACTTCCTTCCAATCGTTTTTACATGTTCAAAAGGTCGAGATCATTTTCTTTAGTTGAGTAAATGACTTTTTAGAAAGTTGTCTTTTAAACAAAAGAATCCTGTTGCTATTTCTGTAAAAACCCCCTCTCTCAAGGTATTCTATAATTTAAAAATCATACATATTCTATTGGATTCCTATTGGAAACTCCATCAGCTTTACTGTGCATTTGTTTTTCAGTAGAAAATATTCTTCAGGAAAGATAATAGAATTTGATTTTTCTATATAACTTATTCCATTTAGATATTTTCAATAGAAATTCTTTGACATAAAATATTTTGCGACAGAGAATAAGGATGACAAGGGTCAGATTAAGGGCCCATATAAGGGTAACAAGGGTCAGATTTAGGGTCAGATTAAGGGTCGGATTAAGGGTCTAAATAAGTATCATAAGGGTCAGATTAAGGGCCCAAATAAGGTTAACAAGGGTCGGATTAAGGATCTAAATAAGTGTCATAAGGATCAGATTAAGGGTTAGAAATTAAGGGTTATCGGGGTCAAATAAGGGTCACGAGGATTATAATGAGGGTCTGATTAAGGATCCAAATAAGGGTCATATGGGTCAGAAACTAAGGGTCACAAGAGTCAAAATAAGAGTCTTAATATCTCTCTATATTGTAAAAATTCAAATCGACTTCTGGTGGTGAAAATTTGGTGCTCGAAATAAAACTCCAAAATTAAGAGTCAAAATAAGGGTTGCGAGGGGTATAATGAGGATGACAAGGATAAAGAGGGTAGTATGGGGGTTGGCGAGTGGAGCGTACAGGGTGCGTAGCCCCCTAATTCACCCTAAAATTCAGTGGGATTTAATTTCAATAGAATCGCCGAAAAACTAATAGTCTTCAATACAAGTCCCATAGAAATCCAACATAATCTTTCCATAAATTTTCACGTAAGTGTACTCATTAACATCCACGAAAACATTAAACGGAACCCTTCGTCTGTATTGCATTCAACCAAAGAAAATAATTTCCGAGTTAGAGCGACCGATTGAATCACATCTTTGGCACATCGATTAATTTAGCAGTGACTCTCTCCCCATGAATGCTCTCAGGTCGTCTGACATATCCCAAAACAGATCCAGTAAGATCCAGACTCAATGGTCTCTCGTTTCCCCTATGATTATCCTCAATAGAAACCCCGGTCATAAACTCGTTGGTTTTTATCTCATTGAGCCCAGTGACTGAGAAATTAGTCTCCAACAGACGTTTTCCCGAGGGTGAGATGCCACGAAGCTCGCGGTGATGAGGATGATTTCTTACCGGAGTGGGCTTGACGAGTACTTCAGCCTCAGGATTACTGATGACACTTGGATCAGTCACTTCTTCATCCTCCTCCTCCTCTGCCTCCTCCTGCTCTCTCTCTTCCAACTCTGGCTCCTCCGTCAGATCTTCCATTGACTGAAAATCAAGGAGAAATAGAAGTGGAGTTGGGTGTTTGGTTGGTTTGGGGTGGGACATTCCTTTTCCACCCGCAGAAAGCAACATGCGAACTCGAAATCGTTTTTTCATGCAGATCATTCGGTATCAAATCCCGTTTTCCAGATGAATGGAAAAACGTGAGGAAATTAATTCGAATTTTTTGGAAATATGTTGATCTTCATAATGCATAGTCCGAGGAGAAAATATTTTATACTGAGAGAAAGATCGCCATATCAGAAAATTAATTTATGTTTCTACACTAAAAGGAAAGTCGACATAATATCACGAAAATCATTTCTTAAGCGAAAAACATTGCATACATATTTGATTAATTTATGGTAGATTTCAGGCAAGAAATCGGTGCTCTTCGGGCTAAAGAGGAAGTTACTGAATGAAAAGTTGGTCTTTTTTTTTGG
>NW_021680439.1:276421-285856 GCF_001412515.2 Diachasma alloeum | reverse complement strand
GGGGGGGGGGAGTCTGCATTTCTTGGGAAATTATCACGAGAAAATATCTTTGCACATTTCTCCTAGGATTGATGATTACGTATTCAACAAAATCTGAGAAATTGATTTTTTACGATGCATCACTTCACATGCTGAATGATAGTTTAAGCGCCAAGCACCGTGTTTTTTTGGTTTGAAAGTAGTTTAAAAAAAATTACAAATGGATTCGGTTTCGCAGGTTTACTGACGAGGCCTGTATTTACCCCTAGGAGCTCCTTCTTCTCGGGTTGTTCCTCTGCAAAGAAATAAAATTGCAAGGGATCAATTCAGAGCATTCACATTGTTATGTATATTGTTGCGTTTCCCCCTTCGAATCCCTAACTTGTAAACCACCTGTGGATGTCTGTGAAGTCTGTTGAGTTACGACTGTCACCTGGATCTATCGTCATTCTATTCTCTGGATTCATGAAGAGATCAAAGTCTGTATTCTGTCTTCGTAATTAATAAACTGTCTGCCCCTGTTATTCATTAATTACGTGTCCGTGTACATCATTCCTCGAAACGCAACAATATATTTTTCTTTTAACCCCCGATCACTCGTGCGCGACCACCAGCCTTCGTGCGCCGCATGGTTGGCGCAGCGCCGCTGAGTTAAACCGAGCGCGCTGTTGCCACTTTGGCGCTTACCGCTATGCGCGCACTTCAAGTGTGGCAGTGAATGTAGCAACACTGTCGCTCGAGGGGTCGACAGTGTTGCAGTTCGACGTTTCTTTTCTATTTTTTAGCTGAACCAATGTCCCGAAAAAAACGGACAAATGGATTGTCAAAAGTTTTCATCATTTCCCATGAATTTCTCTTTAGTAAAACTATAGAAATTTGTATACGTGAAATGACCTATTGATTCAAATCAACTTACAATAATAACGTGATAAATCATATAAAAGCAATCACATTGACAGACGCGCAGAGCGCGCCTTCAATCTCGTTATGAGTAAAATTATCACGTAGCACTGTAATTTAAACTTTTTAATATCGCAATTTTGTAATTTACCTTTGTCCTTAGGAGATGAGTTTTTGTATCCCAGGACATCAATAAAAGCATTGATCTATCTATCTATCTGCAAATCCATAAACAATTTTCATTGTCACGAAACTGTATAATTTTGAGTTGCGAATAATTAAACTATTTCCTCATAATACAAAGGAAGTGTTCGCTTCAGTGATTTGCACCCTGATAACCCCATCATCCTCGCATACTACCTATCCAGAGCATGTCGAACTAGCAAGGTAAAGGTGAATCGCGAAGTTCACATTTCGCGTTAAATCGCGATGTTAACATCATTGTGGGTGAGCGTATGTAAGTTGAAATTAAACTTTAGACTTGTTTCAAGAAACATGCTAACATGTTAACATCCTCCAAACCTCATCCACAGCAATGACCCCTACCTTTAATATGAACCTTCTTCTCCCCCACATCATTGACGACCTTGTGCGTCCCATTGGGCCTCTTCTCCTCCTCCACCACAGTTTTGAACCCGACACTCTTCCCCGCCGAGTTACCCTCAGCAGCTTGCCACCTCTGGGACCCCCCCGGAGACCCGCTGACCGCCACCGCAGCAGCCCTGGCCCTCCGCTTCCTCTTCCTGTCCCTCCTCGCACTCCTCCAGACCTCATAACTGCAGCCCAGAACAGCCGCCACAAAGATACAACAAAGCCCAATGAAAATGTAGGTCCCAGCCCCCTGCTCCTCCTCAGTCTCGTCATGATAAAGCGACTTGTAGGGGATTTTCCCAGGCGCCCCTGCGTCCCAGTTCTTATCATTATCAACACTGTCATTCCTCGGGGGCTCTAGACCCCTAGGCTGCACATGGAAGAACGAACACTGGGCACTCCTGACGCCAGCTGGATTCGTCGCCCTCACCGTCTCACTCCCCTTTTTCGTAAACAACATGTACTCCTCCAAGGGCTTCATCATGGTTCCGCCGTTGATCGACACCACAACGTTACTGAGACATCCAGTGTACCCCTTGTACAGAGAGAACCGATGATCAGAGGTGTTGACCCAGCCCAACTGAACACTGGGCTCTTCACTGGCTGCTGGATCCTCCTCCTCCCCGCCCTCTTCCTCGTCCTCAGTGAGGCTGAGGACTGGAATCGGCAGCAGCTGGACTGGCTCTCGATCGATCAGAAGTGTCACCGTGTTGTTGTCCCTGACGTAGTACACACTGTGTCTGGCCCCATTCAGGAAGTTCCTGTCGTTGACTCTGACCCCATAAGCAGAGCCCTCTCGGTCTTCTTCGAAGATCAATTGTCCCTCGGAGGTCAGGGCCACCAACAGGTAGTAGCTCCTCCGGTTCTCTGTCTGCAGGAGGAGAAGCGCTGATGTTCGCTGACGGAGATCGTTCGTAGAGAAGGCCAGCTGGACCTTGATCTGGTTCACCTCTCCGTCGAGTTCAAATCCCCTCTGGAGGAGGCTCTCGCCGCCGAAGTCCGCACCCTTCTCCTCGGCGCAGTTCTCACCGAAGTAGGAGGTCAGCTCGCAGTTGCAGGAGGCCTCTTGTTTGCCGAAATCCTCGATGCAGATCCCGAGGTTCTTGCAGGGAACGGCGTCGCACTTCATTTGGCAGTTGGGGAGGACCCCCTTGGAGCCCTCGTGGTTCGCCTCGCTGGCGAGGTTCGGGAGGTCCACTAGGTATTCCGCGATCATCAGACCGCGGAGGCAGCCGACGTAGCCTTGGATCAGTTGACCCTCTTTGCCGACCCGGAGGAGGTTGTCTGGGTCGAATCCTCCGAGGTTTACCTGGAGTGGTAGAGTTGACGAAATTATTCAGAGGGCTCATCTACATGGAAAATCTGCGGGTGGCTGTATCTTTGGTACAGCCGTAATTTTATGTGGATATGTCCACGGTCTTCTCTTTCATTCATTGAACATCAGTTTTTCATTGTATCAGGGATCGGAACAATCATCAATTTCAAAATAAGTTAAATTTAGTTTATGTTGACTGATAATCACGCACGAAAAAATTTAACAGAAAAACCTATCGAATTCGTTAGAAAATTCTATTGAATTTTTATTAAACTTCCTATTAGTTTTTTGCTGTTTCTTTTGACATGTTCAATAGAAAACATTCAATAGAAAAAGTCAACAGAATTCGATTTTTCTATATAACTTATTCTTTTCATATATTTTCTGTAGAATTTGCTCGACTAAAATTTTCTAACGAATTTGATAGGTTTTTCTATTAAATTTTTTCATCCGTGATATTACCCAACAATTTTCAATTACCAAATTAATCATCATTCGAATATTCAAATTTCTAAATAATCTAGCAACCAATAATCGTATCAGAAGATTGACCATTACATGTCTAATCGAAAAGATCCATTTATGAAATTTAGAATTATTTACTCAATAGTTAATAGAAAATTTAAATTATGAATTATTTTATTAGTTTCAAATTTTAATTAAGATAAAAAAACCATAGTAATAGGAAGATGCAAATTCTAATAATATTGCAAAATATTACGAATATAATGATTGTCGACCGATCACTGCATTGTATATATTTATATAGGTATATTAGAAGAATCCGGGATTTCGCACCGTCTCCTCACGATAAGACGTTTTTTATAATCGCGATACGATTGAATTGTTATATGCAACCAAAATCGCTAATCAAGCGTTCAACATATTTCATTCACAACAAAATCGTCACATACAAAACCTTTGCGAATTTTAACACGGATCCACAAATTGTATCTATTTCGTGCAATAATAACCAACTTTCGGTATTTTTCCGACCAGCGCTAAGAATCACTCAAAATTGTAATTTATTTCTAAAAACAACTGGAGAATTTTCTAGAAAAATCTAAACTTTTCTAGAAATATCTGGAATTTGCTATTCCGAAATTCATATAGTACGTCTCGAATATTCTGTATCGTTACGTTCGAGACAAACATCAAGCTGTCCTTGTCCCTCACGACATTTTTGGACAATTCTCGAACCTACCATAATAAAAGGTATTTAAACCCTCACATTCCTGACCAAAATGTTCCGTCCGATTTGTGTCTCGATTGTAAACACATCTTACGTCCTAAATGCAAACGCCTTTCTCATTTCAACCACGAGTTTTTATTTTCTCTACCCGCACTTAACCGCCACAAAAAATCTAGAATTTCCTAAAAAAATCTATAATGTTCTAGAATTCGGATAGATGGCGTCACTGCCGATAAGGAACCCTAAGGACTTTTTCCTTAAATGCCCCCCCCCCCCCCCACCTATAATGAAAACATAGATGTATCCACGTAAAAAATGATGGCATTGATTCGAAATTTTTGGGGGACGTCTGTCGTGGTCGTCATATTACGCGACATGTCTATCGAATACTGTAAAATAATACCTGGAAATAATCCATTGGAGGCGCAGGTGGTCTCTGTGGTGCCAAAACTTCCTTCTCCGAATTGATCCACGGTTTATTGGAATACGAATCCAACAAAATTGGTACAGCATCAACCGTGACATTATGATCATTCACATGAAGTGTCGTCGTCTTCTCTCCCCTGACAATAGCTATTTGCACAGATATTCCAGTATTGAATCCTGAAAAAAACCAATGAAAAATGTTTCGTTTTAATGATCGACACGACGAGTCACTTGATGGGTTCAGATCTTACGTCAGTCACTCAAGTGTCTCTTCGAATTCGTCTTGGTAGTAGTAGAAGTAGTTCCTTCGTAGAAGAAAACGGTTGCCCACCTGGATACTGGACGGTGATGTTCTTGATCTCGTTGGCGGCGTTAAATAGATAGACTATGCTCGTCCCGTTTGATATGTAGAGGTGAACGAAGTTGTTGAGATGATCGTTGGCGTAGAGGATGAGGGAGTGGGTGTCGTACGTCCTCAGGTTTATCAGGATGTTCTCCAGCAGCATGCTCTTCAGCAGGAGCTTCTCCTCGTCGTCGCCGGTGCCGAAGTAGTTCTTCTTCAGGAATGCACCCGGGGAGGTGAACGTCAACGCTTTGGTGTTTATATCTGAAAAGAGAATAGATCGTTGAGGATGGAACTGATCGAGTGAAGGAATTCAAGGTTGATTTTAGTTTTCGGGAAATGCTTCTGCATTGGAGGGTGATAGGAATTTTTTCATGACATAATTTAGGGCCACTTCTGATTAACTTTTTTTTTTCTGAGACATACTCTAACCATTCTTTCAATCATTCTTTATCATTTGCTGTTTTATTTATATTTTAGATCGATCAAGCGATTCTTCGTTCTCATTGCCAACAGAGTACAATTCTCTATTCCAATACAATTCTCATTAATCCGGAGGATGGACATTGAATAATGACTACCATTTTTTACGCAAATATTCTTAATGGTTTCCTTTTTGTTACAGCGAAGAGATGAAAATAAACGCGTGGCACATTCTGGCCATCCTCTTTTTATTATGAAAGATTTCGAACGGAATATTGAAGTCAAGGTCCCGTACATTTACGTGGGCACCCACGTTACTAAGTGTGATAGCTCACAGACGTTCAAAAGATACCGCTCAAAGAGGTTAAATTCATTTATTGCAACCAGTTTCCGACCTAATATACGTCGAAATACATAAGTCTTCAAAGTAATCTGTGCGAAAAAATAATCGAAATGACTTACTGGTCTCGCAGAAAGTGCCTTGATGGGCCCACCGATTCTCACAGACACATTCGAAATTACTCCACAACTCAACACACCTCGCGCCATTCTGGCACTTGTTGGGCTGACAAGAGGGTTTGCAATCCTTGATAATCTCTGATAAGTGAACAGACATGTAGCTGTGAATGTCTAAAATCTCCCCATTCACCACGAGCCCCCTGAAGCACCCGATAAGCCCCTGCTTCACTTCAGAAGTCTTGAGATGCTCAGCCGTGGCTCCGCCGATGAACATCGACCCTTCGAAGGGTCCGAACTCCTCCTCAGGGAGTAAATCCACCATTTGAAAGTCTGTGTTTATCATAAACCGAACGTGGTAGTCGTTGTAATCAATCCAGATCTTCTGCCACTCTCCATTGTTCAATTTTCTTCGGCTTTTCACTTCTAACTCGCGATTTGTTCCAGTGTTCAAGGTGAAGTTGAATGTCAATCGGTAATCGGAAGTCAGGGCGACCATGAAGGAGGGATAGTTGCTCCTGATTGGCGGTTGATAGAGGAGAATTGCTTTTTCTCCAGTTGTTCGGAAACTGAAAGCAATGTCCCCTTTTCTCCAGCCGGGAACTTCGATGTAAGATTGGGATGTTGTGAATGTCACTACGTATTTTTGTGTATCTAGATAAAAACAATGAATTATTTTCAATTGATGAATTGATTGGTCGCGTTATTCGGCTAGCTAAAGGATGGAGCTATCCGAGATAAATGGGGGATTCCCAGGTATTATGACGCCATCTTGAGAATGGTTGACTGCAGGCTCACACTCATAGAACGATTCATTTATTGTCAACGAGGTGCGTCAACTATTAATAAATGGTAGAGTGAATATGGCCAAATGAGTATTTTTTAATAGTTAATGAATGGCTCAGTAGAAAGATGGAAGTCCAGTTATACGAAGACTCTCAAATGTGTATTTCTTAGCTATTAACGAATGCGCACTTGGCGAGACCAAATCAACACGGACGAAAAAATTTAATAGAAAAACCTATCGAATTCGTTAGAAAATTCTATTGAATTTCTATTAAACTTTCTATTAGTTTTTGGCTGATTCTATTGACATGTTCAATAGAAAACATTCAATAGAAAAAGTCAACAGAATTCGATTTTTCTATATAACTTATTCTATTGAGATATTTTCTGTAGAATTTCCTCGACTCAGATTTTCTAAGCTTTTCGTTTGATTTTATTGATGAGAAGAAAAAAAAATAGAATGAAAAAAACTTAGAAAATTTGAGTCGAGCAAATTATATAGAAAATATATGAAAAGAATAAGTTATATAGAAAAATCGAATTCTGTTGACTTTTTCTATTGAATGTTTTCTATTGAACATGTCAATAGAATCAGCCAAAAACTAATAGAAAGTTTAATAGAAATTCAATAGAATTTTCTAACGAATTCGATAGGTTTTTCTATTAAATTTTTTCGTGCGTGGACTCCAGTCTCCGATCAAATTTATTTATTAATCATAATTAATCCTTTCTGTCAGTGTCCTTTGTTGTAAAGAAGGAACTAAATCGTTTAATCATGGAAATCTAGGGGAAATATTTATTCCATTCATCAAACTGAAAAATCTTCGGAAATATAATTAAAAATTCTGATGAATATTGAGATTTAAGATGCTATACATTTGAGCCTTCAAAAATCTGTGGTGAATTGGTAAACTAGGATAAATGCATTTTTTTGGAAAATGCGCTTTTGTGGTAAATCGCTTCCCAACAATTTGTTAAAGTGATTTGGCAAACAAATTTTGATTCCTAAACAAACGCACTCATCCTGGTTCACAAATTCATCACAGAAATGATGATTGATACGTAAATGCGGTAAAACTGTCCAAAACTACTAGTAGAATTAACATGGAAAAGTGTTCGAAAATCTAGTAATCGAAAATGTAATCTTACTGGTTTCGACGCATTCTAGAGGACCAAGCGTAATTCTCCCCTGCGCATCTTCTTCGAGATCCTTCTGCTGCAGAAAAACCATCCCAGTGATCCCCAATGAGTCGGGACTCTCATAATGCCCCTCATCAGATAGCCATTTACCCGCGGAGACATCACAATTGCAGCCCAGATCAGGATTCACGCAAGTTTTATTCACTAAGGAAGATCATAACAATAATTAATTAAGCGGAGATCGCAGTGAAATGTATCGTGATTTCAATGACTTCATGTTCTCTGAAATCAGTGATTTCGTATTAATCAAATCATTCTATAATCGTATTCAGTTCTTCTTCTTTCATTCATTCTGATTTCGTCTTACACTGTTAGAAAATTACTCTTGAACTTTCAAGTGAAAAAGCTCGGAATTTTTAACAACGACAAAGTTACATGAAATCTCTGTAGAATTCTTTACTGACGAATCAGTTAATTTCTTGAATATTCAAGTAATTCTCGATTTTCAGGTCAATACTATACTGAAAAACCTTGAAAATTTTGAAAATTCAGGCAATAACTTCTCTGAATTTTCAGTTCATTGAAAATTGAATTGTATGTGATGTTCAATTTTCACGATCAGTTTAGAAATCCAAGCTTTCATTGAAAAATCAATGATTTTTTAACATAAAAAACCCAATTTTCTTGAATTTTCAAGATGCATGAGAAATTTCGTGAATGTTTCATTTGAAATTGCATTCAAACTTACAACATTGAAATTCAGATGACATTGTGACTGAAATTTCTAATAGTGTAAGCAAATCAATTGAAATCCTGAAATGATCATCTTGAAATCACATGAAGTCGACTTAATCTCGAAATCATGTTGTCACTCAACTATAGAGTACCCTTATCTCATCTTGAAACTGTTAAAAGTCTCATCAAACTTGAAACTTCTGAGATTTTCAATTTGAAATATTAAAAAATTTCAATTTGCGACACTCAAAAGTCTCAGTTTGAGATCATAAATCTCAAAATAAAGCTTGTTTTTTGGGTGAGGTTCTACTCACTTCCGCAGGGACAGGATCCCCTATTAACATTCCCAATATAATCCACAATGGTCTCCTTGGACCCCAGCAACCAAGTAGCGCTGTGCAGCTCCAGAGGGGCCTTATAACAATCATACTTGACATGCTGGCTGCAATATAACGAGTGAGAGATCAACTCCTGCAGCATCTCAGCGGTGAACTCTCGATACGTGATATTGAAAGAGAAGTCCTTCTCAGTGCTCGACCGTACGTCGACTTGCGACGGTAGATTGTGCTCTACAATGGTCTTGGTGGCATCCTCAATGCTCTGAAACTCGCACTTGACGATGGCAGGTGGAAATCTTCCATTTCCATCGATATCAATCTTGTAGACTCCGTCTTTGGTGTAGCCCAATAGAGCTAACTCCTCACAAGTCTTTCGGTAACGAGTGAAGTGACAGTTCTTTCCGATGTAACCGGTGTCCTTACAGTCACAGGTGATTCGGTTCTCTTTGACCGAGCACTTGCCCCCGTGTTCGCAGGTATTGGGTCGCTTACAGGGATCGACGAACTGACAGTTGTCCAAGGCGACTTCTCCGACGACTCTCTCGGTATTTATGACGTACCTGTTGGGTCCAGAAATAATCGATAAATTTATTTAGTAGTAAAAGGAGGGAATCGATTGAACGTAAGTCCCATGTGCTAATTATTTTAGAAGTATCTCAGAAAGTCCCCGGTGTAAAGGTAAATATCAATGTAGCCTTTTGCAGGGGATATAATCCTCATTGGAGAAGTATATGATTTTTTATGCTCATTACAGAGAGAGAGAGAGAGAGAGAGAGAGAGAGAGAGAGAGAGAGAGAGAGAGAGAGAGAGA
>NW_021680439.1:239041-276359 GCF_001412515.2 Diachasma alloeum | reverse complement strand
AGAGAGAGAGAGAGAGTAAAAACTTTTAGTTGCCGTTAAAATCTCGGAATTTTTCTACTAATTTCAGGATTTTCCCTAAAAATTGGAGAATATATATTTTCGCTCCGGCGAGCGGAAAAAACACTGATAGAACGGATTAGTTATTGTTAACGAATAGATTTTGGGTGAAGGTTAGGGTCTATTCGGTCTCACCAAATGTTCATTCGTTAATAGTTAACGAATGTATATTTGAGGAGCCTTCTTTGACTTGACTTTCGCCATTCAAGTGAACCATTCGTTAACTATTAACGAATATTCATTTGGTCATATTCAAGTCTACCCTTCGTTAATAGTCAACGAATCTCGTTTGGAATAAATGAATCATTCTATCAGTGTACACAAATCTGACTTTGCGCCTACAGCGGGGCGAAAAAGACAGTTACCTCCCTAGCTTAGAAATACACTATTTTAACACGCTTGGAAAGGAAAGTTTGTATACCACAGAGAAAAAGGAGAGTGTGTAGTTTATAAAGGAGAGTTTTTTCTTTCTGTTGAGCGGGAGGAAATTGAATACTTTTCACCCTAGAGCGGGAAGTACTTCTTTCCCTCTTATCAGGGAGCAAAGTACGAACGTTACGTGCCGGTGTGTAAAAAAGCCAGTGACGGCGTAAAAATTACGTTTCGAAACATAATCCGCGAATGAAGTAAAATTCAATACAAAATGTGAGTCCGAACTGAAATTTTACGAATCGCCACGTAAATTCTACGATTTGATCCATAAAATTAACCACCTGTCTGCCGTTCCGTAATTTTTCTCCAATGATTGAGAAATTTTACGGAACGGAACGTGGAAATACCTCACTAGCTTCATAAAAATTGTTGAACTTTCAAGAATTTTCGAGTTTGGAGGCATAATAAATCGGGAAGTTTCTGTAAGATTTTACTTCTTCGTAGTGATGCCGTCGAGACTACACGATAAATTTTTTGGATAGATCATCCCTGTCTGAAAAAACATCAAAAGTTTCGAAATCGTTGCAATCTCGAAAGACATTGGATCGGCGCATCTCGTCACGATTTTTTGAGCACTTATTTTGCCTGGGTCTCGACTTTGTCGTTTTTTTCTGTTTTATATTGCCGATATATCGTAACGGTATATTCTATCATCTTTGATTTCAGCCAAAATAAAGCCCTTATTTAACTGGCCTACGGTTAAAACCATATTTTTCGCCTCGGCGTAGGCGCAAAGTCAGATTTCAGTTACACGGAGAGAAATATTCAATAAAAATTAGCAGAAAAAAGACGTAAAAATTACGTTTCTAAACGTAATCTGGGAGCGAAGTAAAATTCAATAAAAAGTGTCAATCGTCACGTAAATTCTACGATCTGTTCCGTAAAAATTACTCATCCGTCCGACGCCTCACGGCTAGCCATGAGTCACCGTGAGGGGGAGATTTTAACAACACGTTCCGTAATTTTTCCGGAACTTTTCGTAAAAATTCTTAAACATCCAAGAATTTTCATGTTCTGAGGCATAATAAGTCTTGAAGTTTCTGTTAGATTTTACAACTTCCAGAAAAATTACGTGACTTTTTCGTATTTTTTCGGTGACAGACCCGAAAATTTACTGAACGTTTCAGATTTATTCTCTTATATTCCTATAGAAATTCACTGAAAACGATTCTCGCTTGCGGATTACGTGAAATGTTCCGTAATTTTTCTTGAATATTTCTCTCCGTCTACACAAAATCAATAACTTTTTCTAAATACTCAGAACTTCTCCCTTCTTCTTCTTTCTGTGTTGTTTTTGAGATCTTTGCAAGAGGGTTCGTAACTTTAAATGACTCATAACTTCAATATTTCAAACGTTCAAAACCCTATATCACAGGATCTAAGGTAAATAACCGCATTTTCCTAGGGCTCGCTCTTGTAGATAAGAAATAGTTCTACAAAAAGGTTCCGGCCAAGATTCCACAATCTCACTTCATTCCGAAATATCTTTCACAGCTGATCAAATTTACCCTGACAATACACAGACTGGAGGTTATCTGCAAGAATACCAAATAGACTGTTCAATGTCCGCGGAAAATGTTATCTTGGGGACACGAGTTGACCAAAATGTTATCTAAAACTTTTAGACTGAAAGATTTCTCGTGTGCACAAGGTAACATTTTGTACATGCATTAGATAATGTGAATATTGTTTTATGTCCACACTATTAATTTTATGGGGCGAAAATTATGGGATATTGGAAACTGTAAACAGGAGTTGTTCAAGTACTACGTAAGCAAATTTTTGCATAATTTTGGCTTCTCTCCTGCCCCCTATGGCAACATATTCCCTATATTGATAACATATATTGATACACTGACAGAAAAACTACAAATTTCTCAAACAAGTCTTACTTGTGCCAAGAAAATAGTTTTTTTGAAAATTATCAAAAAAGGATTTTTGTGCCAAACATGCAGAGAGTGCGCCGGCATGAAAAATTTTTGTCGCAAAAATAGATTTAGTAGTTAAAAAAAAATTGCATTCTCTGTACACGCAAGAAATGGCATTTCTAGCACTACTCCTTCGTTATTCGATTCTCCCATATGTATTTCGCTCCCGAAAAATCTTTGTTTTATGCCAAATAAGGGATAGTAGTCTTTCGGTTCGGCTGTCTAATAGTCACAGACAAGAAATGCACCCTTAAATGAAGCAATAATAATGATATGATAGCAATCTTGTAACTTAGGGATAAAATATTTGTTGATAAATTTTCCTCTATATGAGATATTTTCATCCTGAAAAGGCACCGTCTGGTGTGAATTATCCGCCTCTTGAGTCAAATATTTCGTTGCTGTCGAAGACAGAATAATTATTCATGTTTGACACTTTCAAATTCGAACCAAACGAATTCTTTTTTGGCAATTTTCAACTAGCGATTTTGTTGGCCCAAACAAGACTTGTTGGACAGCGTGTTTATTTTTCCTTTCAGTATAGACTTTGGCCACCGTCATCACTGATTTTGAATGAGTACCCCATGTATACCAATGCACTATCTTTGCAGATATCTCCTAGCCCTTGTGCTACTAGTAACAATGTGCACATACCCTATGAGTCATGTTCCCCCCCCCCTCCATGTCCAGAAATTTAATCATTTCATGTTAACATACCTGGGCTCGACGACATCTTCATTGACCTTGATGTCCCTCATGCACCCCACGAGTCCCGCATCACTCTTCCCACTTCCAATGACAACTTTATCAGTCAGTTCGAATATCCTGGGGAACTGTCTCGACTTCAGATGATGGTAATCAACGATCAGACTGAGTTGTCCTCTCGTGTAGTTAAGTTCTACCTTGTGCCAGGATGTCGTATTGTCCACCGAGGCTATCACCGTGATGTTCTCCGTTAGCAAAGGAATCAATTGGAACCAGACTTCATCGTTTACCAATCTAACTTCCCAATACCCTAGACTCTGTCCCATCTTAACATCTCCTGAGGCAACAACGGCCACTGGTTTTGAACTCTGGAACTCGAAGTTGAGCATTAGAGAGTCTTTCCATCTGGTCGGCCACCATATGTGACTCCCCGCGAAGGGGTATGTGATGGGGATGACCTTGACATCAGCATCATAGTATTCAGGCTCGAGAACTCCGATATAATGGACCATTGGGTTGGACTTCTTGAGCTCGTAAATGATGGATTTGTCATTGAAGAAGACGTATTTCAGAGAGCCAGCGAAGTTGTTGAAGGAGACGAGGCCCTTCTTCTTGTGCAGTTCGGGGCCCCCACCGATGTAGATCTCCGGGTCGATTATCATGTAGTGGTTGTCTCCTGGAATCTCCAGGACATCCATCTCTCGGTCCAGGGAGATGAAGACCTTGGAAACGTTGTGGAAAATTGTAAAATTCCTCCAGTCGTTATTGGCGACGTTGTCACCCAAGATTGTGGAGAACTTCGAGTTGTGGCCGAAATCCACGTGGACGTGGACTTTGCGGTTCATTATGGAGGCGGAGATGTAGTGGGCCGTCCCGTCGATCTCGCCGGATGCGTAGAAGAGGACTGAGTCGTCCCATCTTGTCTGAAAGTACAGGAGTGTGAATTTATTTTATATAATGAAACCGTTTATCACGAAACGTCAGAAGATCCTTTTGAAGCCGAAAGCATTTTTTTCATTACTTGTGCGTAAGGCGAAATTTTACGCACGCTTCGCCCTATCCTATTTTTTCGGAATGGTAATGGGAAAAAAGTGGTTGCTTTTGTGCACGAAGTGCGTAAAGTTCAAGGTCATGCGTAAAGCTTCGCTTTACGCGAATTTACTTTACGCATGACCTCTGAATTTACTTTATGCACGCTGTGCGTAAAACAAGCCTTTTACGCACACTAAACGTTTTCGAAAAGCGAACTTTCCAGGCTGGTATCACAAAAAACTAGGATTCGACACTCCGCGGTTAGAAATTTTTTGAAATTTCAGTCACCGCATCATCTGTATTTTCGATATTGTAAGATTGAATTCAATTTCGAATGAAAGCGTTCACTAATTTTCTCATTCATCTTGAAAATTCAAGAAAATTGAGGTTTTCATGTTACACAATCATTGATTTTTCAATGAAAGCTTGAATTTTTAAAGCCATCGTGAAAATTGAATATGACGTACAATTCAATTTTGTACCTTGTAAGTACTGTAGAAATTGGTATAGTTTCGATGAAATTTTAGATTTTCCTTGGGAGTATAACATTTTATAAGAAAGAATTGCCCCTAACGGCCAGCGCCATTTGTCGAAATTCTAGAAAATTCGAAATTTTTCTAAAAAAATTTACAATTTTCTATAAAAGTCGAGAAAATTCTCCGATTTGCCACAGAATTCAACAAAAAATTTTCGGTTTTCTCGAAAATATAAGGAAATTCTCCGATTATACAGAAAATTGGAGAAAATCCTCGTATGTTCTAGAACATTCAATTGAATTTTTGAAAAATTCAATTTGTGTCAATCAATTCAATTTAAAAAATCCTAAGCGGCTGCAATCTTTATACTGCAGTGAGGCTCAACGTCGTGTCTAGGTGGCGACTGACCCGTTAACCACAAACCGTCACGTCGACGCACCCACTTAACGTTAACGTTAAGTCACGAATACAACCTCTTAGGATTTCCAATTAATTTTCTCAACCTAGTCGTATTAGACATATTCGCCATTCAATTACCAAGATCTCAAAAATGTGCTCTTTTAACCTTTCGCTCGTGAACTATTCATTGATTCCAACTGAACCCACGTCCCATACCACACGAAAAAAACTCAACAAACCCCGAGCTTTTACCCAGCAAAACTGTCTGAAAAATATTAACCAATCAATTCCCCAAATTTCGTCTAAAATATTTCCATGAAAAAATGCATCTACTATACCTTGAACTGAATGCTGATGAGATTCACCGACGAATGCACGCGATCCTTCCAATCGTAAACCCTAAAGGAGACATACGATGACCCCCGGAGTGTCAAAACAGTGGCGGCTAAAAAGATGAAAGCACTCATGAAATCCAACCAATCATAATCATAAATTATCATTACCATTAACTCCATAAATACTCAATCAAGTAATAGAACTTACCAATTTTCAATTATTAAATTAATCAACAATTAAATATTTAAATTCCGAATTATTTTACCAATCAATAATCGAATTCGGAAGAATGACAATTTGATAATCTCTAATATTTTTAGAAAATTTCCAATTATTTACCTAATAGTTATTGAAAAAATTTAAATTCCCAATTATTTATGATTTTCTAAGTTCCAATGATAAACGAATGAATTCGGTTATTTTGGGGAAATAATTCTCTTAATATTTCTGGAATAATGGTTGATGTCAATCACCGATCAAGAATAGAAAGAAACAGTATGTCATAAGCAATTCTCCCATCCCATGTTAGATGACCCCAATGTAATCACTCATGTGATTCAATTAATCACCCAAAAAGATAACAGACAACCTACTGTAAACATCGCATCGTTCTCCCTCGTAGAGTGTCCCGAAGCAATCGCAAGTCAGGCTGTTGTAGTGATTGATACACTTGCTCCCGAAGAAGCACAGATTTTCTCTTGTCCAGCACTTGTCAATGCACCCCTCCTTAACATTCTCGTGTTTCGTCGCTATTAAAGGCTTGATAGGTGATAAATCACTGGCAGATTTCCCAGAGCTGAGCACCATGTCTCTGATACACCCAACGAAGGATTCAATGATGTATTTGACCCCGTGGAGTCTCTCCTCAGAGCTAAGACCACCAATTAAAACGACTGAAGCCAATTCCGTGGAGACTGCGTAATTAACGACTCTCTCCAATACCTCAAGAGTCGTTTCTTCTTGCCTGTCATCTACTCGGGCGATTAATTTCGCTCCACGGACGTCTATCCTAACTAGAACACTGTGCCACTCGTCTCTGTTCAGGCCTTCACCCACTGTGAGGCTCGTGGAACGCTTCCCGAAGACGTGGACCACTTTCAGCTGACCTTTTTCCACGATTACGTACAGGGCGTAGGGGTCTAGGCTCTCTGGACGATCTTTCACGCTGTGGTACACGAGGAGACCGTGGGGAAGCTTCGTGCGGAATTGGAAGGAGATTTCTCGACTGAGTCTAAGGATGAAGAAGAGATAATTGGGTGAAAACATGAAGTAAAACATCCTGGGTCAATTTCACTTGAGAATTTTTTGTTTTTGATGAATATCCCGGAACCTGGGGGAGATAGGACGGGTTTCTTACAGGTATTTCTGCAGGGAGAAATTTTTTGTGGAAAAATGTATGGGCTTGCGCTATAAACGAGACGCAATTGGCACTCTTGAAAAATTATAAATTATCGTGCGGCAACAGAAAAATTGTCGTGCTACGCCAGAAAAATTGTTATGTAACACCAGAAAAATTACGCTCAAAAAATAATACGTTATTTTAAGATTTCAAAGGTCTTGAGCCTGATTCTTAAGTTGACTTTCATTGGTCTCAATTTGAGACTTCCATAGACTCAAGTTGATACTTTTTTGTCATACCGGGCGTGAGCCAGCGCTTCACAAATATTCACGTTTTCAATGAAAATTCAAATAACTTCAAGAATTCTCATCTTGATGCTTCTAAGAATTTTCAAATTTTATTGAATTTTTGGTGAAATCTGAATTTTTCCACATTAACCCTAGATTGGTCACCATATGAGGGAAACCCCGTCCCACGTTGTTTTTCTTTAATTACAATTGACTGGCTAACCGGAAAAATTCAAAAAAATTGAACTTTGTCAATTGAAGTGTCTAAAGAATTATAGTAGTTTTTAAAACCACATATTTCCCGGAATTCCTAAAGAAAACAAATTATTTCGAACAGATGAACCATTTTTCCCATGTTATACGAAATTGCCCATGACGCGACGTTGCCGGAAACTCGCTAAATGCGCCCGGGAAGTGTAGAGTGACTTCGGCAACGCTAGAGCCTAAATAACACGGCGGGGAATCCCCGCCGAGGTTACCAGAATCGCAGGGTCGCGTTTGGTAACCAGACAAGGGTTAAATTGTATTCAGTGGCACTGTCCTGAAAATTATTAGTCAACTGTCCATAAAGGTTCATTTCAGTAGCGAAGTGGTAAAACAGTACAAGTCAATTTTTACTATTGACCAGTTTTCAATGAATAGCTCGGAATCTAAGGGAAATAGCAAAATGTTCGTTATACCCTTTTTTAGAGCCAATTGAGAATTACAACAACTGGGAGATAAGTCGACTTAAACCGTTTTACCACTTCGCTACAGACTTTTTTTTTTAACAGTATATCGATTGAGAACGGAGACATTGGTAATAATTAATGAATAAAATAATAAATGATAATAATTTAGTTCTATTAAAAAGTTTTCCGATCGAACGCTTAAAAAATGACCCGAAAAATGATGGAAATAAAACTGACGGTCAATTTGTAACTGTGTAGACGATTTTTGGTCATTTTTACTCACGTCTGACGCAGCTTAACTGTGACGGTCATTTTGCATACAAAATTCGGTCAGGGTCGGTAAACGGTTAGAAACCCGTCATTTATATCTGGTCCGTCGAAAAAGAAACTGACGGCTATTTCATATCTCTAGTCACCGCCCAACATATACGTATTGAATAAAATATGCGTTAAATAAAGTATGTGTTGAATTGATGTGTTATGTTGAGTTGGCATAGTGGCAAATATTCCGGTCACCCAGTTTGAGGCTTCCAAAAGTCCTAACTTGAGACCTTTGAAAGTCTCAAATTAAGGTGTTTCGTCTGTAGATCACCGGCGCGAGGGGGGGGGGGAGGCGAGTCTTATTGTTCTCGAGCCCTGATTCAATCGCTGAGCACGAAATTTTCCAATTTTCAAGTAACTATTTAAGTGTGCATTTGAATATTTTTTGAATATTGATTTTATTTATCAGATTGATTGATTTTTTCTCATCACCGACGGGTGTCAAATAATTTTTATTGGATGTTTTTCTAATTATTGAAATAATACTGAAATGCGTCTCGAGTTGGTAAACGTGTCGAGTGTTTTCTCTCTCTCAGTTCCATGGTCCAACCCATACCTTTTCTATGATGCTCACTGACATTCGAATCACGCGCCTGCACGTGAGGGCGTAATTGCACCGAAACTTATAATTTTCCGAATTATTTGTTAAAATAACTTTCTTATGAAATGTGAAAAAAATCTGAAACTTATACGTGTTCTCAAGAAAGAGTTAATTTATCATCCACTAGTTTTTCCTCAATACTTCATTATTTTTTTGGGTGCCACGGAAAATTTCCTAATTGAGAGTGGGGTAACCTCGGAGGTTACAGCTGGAGAATTTCATTATTTATTTTGTTGAGACTGAGATCGGAAAAAAATATGCAAGAATTCTGAATGATGCAGCATATTCAGGTTTTCCTCTCGTGGATTTTCTAATTTTTTTTCATTATTTTGACTTTTCAAGCGAAACACCTTAAGATCTTCCACAATCTCAATTTGAGACTTTCAAAAGTTTCAATTTTAAATCATAATTCTCAAAATGAAGCTTGTTTTTTGGGTCTATTGTGCAGCACCGGAAGAATTATTATGGATATCATAACTATTCTGCTGCGGCACGAGTATTTTTTGAAGTAGCGAATTGTTCCAAGTGTGCAAATGCAAGTGTATTGGTGCGCCTGAAATTTTTGTAGAAAGTTTTTCTCCATGTATCGAACAAAGTTCGAGATACAGAAGAAGCCTTCAGTGGAGATAAAAGTATTTCGTTTGGATGAGGAGATTCATAAAAAAATGGATATCAGAACGCGTTGACTGGATTTTTTCAGTTTTTTCGTATTTTCGTTACCTCAGTTGAAATGTTTTGATTCCCGGTCCGTCCAGTTGGATAAATGTGTTGCTCTGCGCGAACATGAACGTTTTTTCGTACCCCGACTCCATAAACGTGAGTTCCTGGAAAGAAATAATGATGAGAGACCTGATAGGTGGCTTCAGTCGTGATTTTTCATGTGTTCGTAAACACGGAATTATTATTTTTGAGAGGTCTTTGCAGACTTTTCCCCAAAAATCTTATTCCTGCAATGACATGGAGTTATAAAGGTATGTAACCGTAATCTGCAGTGAGTGCAAATCTATTTGTGTATAATATCTTCGGTGTAGTATTCTCCCGTACAATTTTCTGACGTAATATTCTGACGCATGTAGAAGTGACACCGCAGAAGGCATTCTCACGTTTTAGGTCGTATGCAATATGATCCTTTTGTTCCGTAGGGTAACCTGCAGTCACCCATCCCTTTAGCGACCACACGAAGCACTGCTTAGCTTTTCATAGTTGAGAGCGTTCATTGTGGCATTGTACTAGTTCAGGGGGAATATGATTTGATCGTTCGACTCTCCATTAGTATTAATTAAGCAATAAAATGGTGGAAATAGCAATTAAAATGAGGAATCTCTAATAATTATGTAGGGGAGAGTAGGGCAAAACGGACCACTGACAGACAATTGGTAATTTTTGTTTTTGTTTTTTTCCTTCAAATCAGAAACACCGAATGTGTTGGACTAAAAGTGAGGTTCTTGGATCGCAACCGTCACAGGGGTTTTATAGACAAGGAGTGTCGTTGAACCGCAATTTGATTAGATTCACTAATGGCTTGAAACCACAAATAACTTTGAAAAGCCAATATTTCCTAGGAATCTGTGTGTCTAAAGGCAAAACGTTTTATATGGGTTTTTTATATGAGGTACTCCACGCCAAATGAGTTAATCGCTGACCCTTATCTTCTTAGAAATTAATGGCGATTTTTACTACCATTGAGGGGGAAGGGGGGGGGGGGTTGAAAAACGGTCTCAAATTTTTTCAGATTTTTTCGGCAGCCCAGTTCGGAGATATATTTTTTACATTTTTCCGTTTTTTTTTCAAATACTTGAGTTCTATTTGTCCGATTTTGATTTATTAAACGTTAAAATTTTCCATTTTTTACCGCCTATAAGAGTATTTCTAGTAATTTTTTTTTCAATTTCTACATGCTCATAACGAATTTTCGAAAAAAAAAGTTGAAAAAGTGAAATTTTACTAATTACGTCATTTTTTATTTGTTTAATTTTTTTCAGTAATTCTTATAATCAAAACAAGTATTTTGAGCCGTCATTCAAGTTGGGTATCCTCCTGGATCTATTTTATTTTTAATTTTTTCTTTTCAAAATTTCGCAAATTTGATCAAAACAGCCCAAAACGACCTCGATTATGTATCGAAAAAATATGTAATACATAGGTATAGAGTCAAATTCACTTCATACTGTCTATAATCAAAGTCAATCATTGCCATTTTGGGGCGTTTTGACCAAATTTGCGGAATTTCGAAAAGAAAAAATTGAAAATAAAATAGATCCAGGAGGATTCCCAATTGGTATGATGGCTCAAAATACTTGTTTTGATTATAAGAATTACTGAAAAAAATGAAACAAATCAAAAGTGACATAATTTACCAAATTCAACTTTTTTAACTTTTTTTTTTCAAAAATTCGTTATTATGAGCATCTAAAGATCAAAAAAATAATATAATATTCTTATAAGCAGTAAAAAATAAAAAAATTTGACGTTTAATAAATCAAAATCGGATGGACAGACCTCGAGTTATTAAAAGAAAAAAGAAAAATGAGAAAAAAAATCATATCTCCAAACTGGACTGCCGAAAAAATCTGAAAAAATTTGAGAGGTAGTTTTTTAACCCCCCCAATCGTAGAAAAAATCGCCATCAATTTCCAAGAAGGTGAGGGTCAACGGTTGACTCATTTGGCGTGGAATACCTCACATTTATTTCTACCAATTTCAGGCTTCCGAATGGTTCCCAATGCTTGTTTTCAAAAAATCCTTAATTCCTAATAATCCGGATGTGAAAATGAAAGGTGAAATACAGATGCGCCAAGAAAAAAAAACAAAAATTACCAATGTTCCGTCAGTGGTCCGTTTTGCCCTACCCTCTCCTATGATATTTCTCAAGTGGTCAATACTATTTTAGAGATTGTTACAACCTCTACATTCAGATAACAAAACAAGCAGGTGACGGCTCCTATATTGCAGAAGGCATGTGACTGTTACTTTATGTGTTATTTGTATTTTAATTTTTTATTTCTACCAATTCGATTGGTAGTAAGCTTCCAAATAGACCCATAGCAATTCCCTTTTTCAATTTATCTCCAAAACTTTGTATAAACGGGTATATATATTTTGATTGACCTAGATAGAAGACATCGAGACGAGTATTTTGAAAGAAGAAATGAAATCGGTCAAGTAGTTCTTCAGATATTGACCAATATAGTTCTATACAAAAAGTTGAGTATCTCTGGAACTACTCGATCGATATCGCTCAGCCAAAATTCCAACCTTTGATATTATGGGAGCTACGATGATACCAAATTTCAACCTTCTATCTCAATTTCTTGTCGAATTATCGCGCGTACAAGGAATTTTGGGCAAAAATAAAAAATCGGCAATGTCTCAAAAACTTTGTATGAACGGGTATATATACTTTGATTGATCTAGATAGAAGACATCGAGACGAGTATTTTGAAAAAAAAAATGAAATCGGTCAAGTAGTTTTTGAAATATTGACCAATATAGTTTTATACAAAAAGTTGAATATCTCTGGAACTACTCGACTGATATCGCTCAGCCAAAATCCCAACCTTTGATATTATGGGAGCTACGATGATACCAAATTTCAACCTTCTATCTCACTTTCTTGTCGAATTATCGCGCGTACAAGGAATTTTGGGGAAAAATGAAAAATCGGCAATATCTCAAAAATTTTGTATGAACGGGTATATATATTTTGATTGATCTAGATAGAAGATATCGAGACGAGTATTTTGAAAGAAAAAATGAAATCGGTCAAGTAGTTTTTGAGATATTGACCAATATAATTTTATACAAAAAGTTGAATATCTCAGGAACTACTGGACCACTTGGGCTGAAACTGTGCATCAAATTTGAGCTTAATAATACCTAGTATGCGTCAAAATTTCACGTCCATATCAATGAATTTTCCTGTATTAATGTTATATTTTCTAAAAAGTGGTAACCCAAAAACCGAACTATCGGACCCGGGCATACAAACATTTTCTAAAAACATAATTTCGTCATGTTTCATACCATTCTACATCATTTTCAGGCAAAATTAGGGCATGTCAAAATCCGACGAATACCATGCTTCCATTCGGAAGCAAAAATGAATGCGCATATTCCTCTATCACTTGCCTTTCCTCTTTCATGCTTGGGTACAGGTTTCCTCGTAGGTCCTAGGGGTGAAAAAGTAGGGGAAGGGGTGCTTGGTGTCGTCGTTGGAGGTGTAGTCGTCGTCGAAGTATTCATTTTTGTCACGAAAACTTTTCCCTTGGTTCCCATAGACGAAGGCAATGTATCTAATGAATTGAGAAATTGGAGTAATTAATCAACCAATTAGTGACATTCTCAAGACTTCGAGGAATAAATTAACCAATTTTGACATTGATTTCCCTGGTAATTTAATTCTCGGCATGACTCACAATTGGGACCGCCGACGCAGTGCTGAAGGCACTCCAGTTGTGAATTAAATCTGTTCTCGTTTCCCAGGCATCCACCGTAGACGAAGATTCTGCACTTGCCCTCGGCCTTGCTGAATGTCCACTTGTGGATGTAGTGTTTGCAGGGGCCTGAGTCAGTTTTCACTAGACAGCGGTCCGGCAATGTGCGTTTTGTTGTGGTGACTATGAGATCGCTCTCATCGAACATGTCGAGATCGGGAAATTCGGTTATGCTCGATTGGATTTCTAGGAAGGTGCACATCAGACACAGGGTCACCAGGACCCTCCGCGGCAGGATCATCATCCTTCATTCGATGAAATCCTGGGAACAGAACATGAAGAATTTCTATTTGTGTTTTAAGGGGAGACCGCGGTGGAATTTGAAAGCCTTTGGGTATTATAGAGACGATTGTAGAAGTTTATATTATGTGTTATACACGGAGAGAAATATTCAAGAAAAATTACGGAACATTTCACGTAATCCGCAAGCGAGAATCGTTTTCAGTGAATTTCTATAGGAATATAAGAGAATAAATCTGAAACGTTCAGCAAATTTTCGGGTCTGTCACCGAAAAAATACGAAAAAGTCACGCAATTTTTCTGGAAGTTGTAAAATCTAACAGAAACTTCAAGACTTATTATGCCTCAGAACATGAAAATTCTTGAATGTTTAAGAATTTTTACGAAAAGTTCTGGAAAAATTACGGCTAGCCGTGAGGCGTCGGACGGATGAGTAATTTTTACGGAACAGATCGTAGAATTTACGTGACGATTGACACTTTTTATTGAATTTTACTTCGCTCCCAGATTACATTTCGAAACGTAATTTTTACGTCTTTTTTCTGGTAATTTTTATTGAATATTTCTCTCCGTGTAGGTGGAAAAAAAGAGAAAAAATCGAACTAAGAGATTTTTAGAAGGATCTAAAGGGTCGAAACGGGTTAAAATCTACAAAAACGTCCTAGTGCCTCAATTTTCGACCAATTGAGCTGAAATTTGGGTTACACACAGTTGAAATATGCACAAAAAAATTATAGACGGATTTTAAAAATATTGATTTTTTATATGTATTTATATTTTTATGATTATCACACAAGAACAAAAATTCATAGAAAAAGATAGCGCATTGGCTATAGAAACTTATGTCGGAAATTCTACTAGTTTTTCGTTGTTCTATTGCAAATATTGGTAACTTTTTGTACTCTTCTGCCTGTAAAAACCGTTTCGTGCAAAAAATGAATATGATTTTATTTTTCTACACAACTCATTCTATTGAGATATTTTCTATTTTTCTATTCCCATTCTATTTTGTTCTCTTTCCATTTAAAAAATGCAACAATAACCTTGGAAAATGGACCCCGAGAAATTTCTATGGAAATTATTTCAATAGAAACATCCAATATTGAAATATATTTGTAATGAGTGATATGAAGACAGGCTGTCACGACACCTCTTTTATAGAGATTTCCGTAGACTACAAAAAAATCTCCCGACAATTTCTATTTCTTCATCTCATAGTGACAGAAATATTCCCGAAAATACTCGGCACGAAATTTTTATTCTACCCGGATTTATTCTACCCGTTTCCTATTACAGTTTTTCATTTCTCTGAATCGCGCGGAAATCGTGTTTCACAATTTGAATGATTCTGGGGTCCACCTGTTGGAGAAGGGGACAAAGGCCATGTTAAAAATTCAGTATACGCAGTACGAGAGAGGCCAGCGGTCCTTCTGAATAAATACGGAAAGGCCCCAAAAGTACAGATCTGAAGATATGGGCGGGGAAGAAGTTACTCTCGAGAATTCCAAATGCACTTTTGGTATTCGTCAACTGTTTTCGCCCACTCTTTGACCATGCCCAAGTGTGTCCAAGGATTAGACGCCTCTTCCACTTCCTGTCATTCGCGGTGGTTGATGCGTTTTGCGATTGCATTGTCACGGATTTATTACTTCCTCTTGAACAAAATTCTAATGATTGATCTTTCTCCAAATGCGTTCTTGAAGCTGCACTGAGAAAAAAATTTATTCCTTCCAAGAAAATGTTATTGGTGATATCTTTTCCATACTCTTAGTAGAAGAAAATATCTCTTTTGGAACGTATTTCTCCAGGCCAGTCATTTCCAGGTGCTCCGAAATGAGCTCCAAGCGTGAGAATTATGGTGATCTATAAGAATATTCTTCTGCATATGACCTCGAAGAAACTCCAATAATAATTATTAACATTTGGAATTATTCCAATTTTCTTTACCTGAGAAAATCGCCAATTTGTAAAATCCGGAAGATATCGGAGAACATTTTGTCAAGGTCATATGTAGCATAATAATCAGATTGTTCAATATCACTGTAATTTTTGAGGATAGACTTGGACTCTCTGAAAATGACTGTTCTGGAAAAATTCGTTCTGAAAAAATATTATATTCTGACGAGAATATCAATCCTTGGTAGGAATAATTTTTTCTCTCGGTGTGTGAGAGAAATATTGAGCAAAGTTTTTCCCAGCGAAAAAAATTACGATTGGGAAAAATATTGATTCACTATTTCAAGTCCAGAAATTAATGTTTAGGAGTGATAATTTTTTTTTCTTCTCGTATACCCTTTCGGGTCTTTACGATTTGTTCCCTTCCCACCCCCCAACCCCCGTACCGCATTCGCCGAAGGACAAGGGAAAACCTCATTTGAGGGAAAAACCTGCCCAGGTACAGTCGTCCCTTGCGAGACTCCCGCTCGACAATGAAACCGTGAGATTTAGAGTGTCACAAATTTTGCCCCCCCCCCAGCCGGGAATCGAACCCGGGTCTCCCGCATGTCAATCCCACACTCTAACCACACAGCCACCGCCGTCGGTTGTTTAGGAGTAATAATTCTTTTTCTATTTTGTGATGATTGAGAGAAAAAAAATCACTTCATCGTGCAATTGGAACGAACTAATGCCCACGATGAAACATGTAACTCATTTATTTCTGGTGTAAGAATACGTTCGAATTCATCTAGAATTTAGGGTAAACCACAAATTAATGTTGGCTTCAAGATTTGAATCCTGGTCGCATGGGTATTAAGCGAGCGTTTTATCCATTACGCCGCTATAGATCTAAATTTGCTCCGTGCAATTCATAAACAAGTGGACTGTTAGAAATTTTTGTCTGAAATTTCCGGCACACTTTTTGGAAATTTTTATCGAATTTAATAACCACTGAAATTTCAAGGAATTTCGTCATTGAAAATTCAGATTTTCGTTCAAAAATCAAAGAGAACTGTAAATTTCAGTTCCATTTTTCTCTGAAAATGACCAGACAACCAGAAAATTCCGGTAAATATATTCTTGAATTTTCAGAATAGTGTATGGAGAGAAATATTCAGTAAAAATTACGGAACTATTCACATAATCCACAACGGGGAATCTTTTTCCGGAAATTTTTATAAGAATGAAAGAGAAGAAATCTTAAACGTTCAGTGAATTTAAGAAGAAAAATCTTACAGAAACTTCCCGACTTATTATGCCTCCAAAATCAAAAATTCTTGAACGTTCAACAATTTTTATGAAGCTGGTGAGTTATTTCTACATTCCGTTCCGTAAAATTTCTCAATCCTTGGGAAAAAATTACGGAACGACTTGTTGTCCTCACAGTAGTGAGTCATCAGAGGGGTGGTTAATTTTTGCGGAACAAATCGTAGAATTTACGTGGCGATTCGTACAATTTCAGTTCCGACTCACACTTTTTATTTAATTTTACTTCCCTCGCAGATTACGTTTCGAAACGCAATTTTTTCTGGTAATTTTTATTGAATCCCGTGTGACACTGAATGCGATTTAGGGGGCAAAAAGTCATGAATTTTCAGATTTCACTGAAAATTCAATGCAATTTGGCATTAAATATTCTTATTAGATTGGAAATTCAAATAAATTGAGAAACTCTTGTCTTTGTGCTGTTTAAAATTATAAAATGTAATTTTAATAACGCTGAATATTCACGATTTCCATTTTTTTTCATGCAATTTAATTGACAAATTTGATCATTGAAAACTTAAGGATATCCAAGTACTTTGGCTATTTTTTCTCCAGTGAAATGTTTTTCTACTTTTTTAGTGGAACATCAGAGCTTTCATTTGAGCCCCTTTAACCCTAAGTTTCCGGAAATATTATAATAATTTTATTATTTAAACTTTGCAGGTCTGATTTTGAATCTCGATATTGAACCGTTAGAAAACATTTTTAAGTCTGAAAAAAAATTAGAAAGTTTATTTCTTCAGAAAAATATAATTTTAAAAAATTACGAGCATTCCCTATAAATAATTTATAAACAATCAATTTTCCACCACAAAAATCATTTATTCCGAATCACAACTAATTTATTCATATTCAGAATTTTACCAGAAATCCATTTCACGCCGAAAAAAAAAGGTTTCCGAAGACAAACCATTTTATCTATTTATTTCTAAACAACGAATGTTTAAAAAAATAATCCTGTACAAAATGTTATTTGAATAACGCTGAATATTCACAATTTTGTTCAAACTTTTCCGCGTAATTTTATTGAAACAAATTTGATGATTGAAAATGGTTGAAATGATGCTGTGGTCTGTACCAAACTGTAAAAGATACTTGGATATCCTTAAATCGAAATAGCTCTTCTTCTGGAAAATTCTGCCAATGTTTTTCAGCAGGATGTGTTCACTTATTCTGTATTGAAATGGGACGATGAATTATTTCGTATTGATCAGTGGTAGAACCGGAATTGAAATGGGGGAAAGTGCCCGAAAATCTAGTGAGTCTGAGGTAAAAAGCCCTATTCAATTTTTTCGTGCGTGTGAAAATTTGGCTTCCCTCCAGCCGATATGAATCACATGTTTGCCCCGGGTGTATTATCACCGAACCCTGAGCTTGAACCGGCGATTCAAAGAGAAAATTTTTGTCTATGTGTACTCGGTACATTTACAAAACATAAATGCGATAAGCAAGTGTGATAAGGACGATAGACCTCCAAGGCACCGCACACACAAACTCGACAAAGATTACTCTCGAATAAAATTCCCCATTGGCTTTATATGCTCTCTCATCTTGCATAACGGATTCCTCTGTATTTCAGACGGTAACACATGACCGGAAGGGGCCCCTACGTATCCTGCGGCCTGATAAAATCATCCGTCACCAGATTATACCCGTAGGGGGGCTTGGCATACTCATGAAATAAACATGAGGGCTCAATGTAAGTATTTTTGATTGTTGTTTGCTTTAAACCCATTACAAACGGATACGAAATCACCAGAGGTTGAACCACATTTACCAGTTGAAGATTGAAGAAGGATGTTCAGGCGCAGACTTAATGGGTTACTCACGGCGAGTCATGTGAGTCAATTTTCTCTCTTGGCCCTTACGCCAATTGGTACCGAGGTTACACCAACGCTGCGTTTTTTTTTTCAATTTCTTTTTCGTTGCAAAAATTCGGTGACGAGTTTTATTTACATAAAACGGTCTCTATTCTTCATGAATTCGTTTGCATATTGTTTACAGTGGAGGGGGAATTATTCTGGCAGGTGATATGAAATTTCAAGGTTTAGAAGGCGTTTTGTTGCGATCGAAATTCTACACTTTTCAATTTTTTTTCTGTTTATTCAAGATGAGTAGTAAATTTTTCTCCGTTGGTCGGAGAAAATTTACTGATCGTGAGGGTAATTTGGGCCAAAACTCTAAAATTTGTTCTGCATTCCATCGAAAATCCCAGTGAACGTGAATGATTGCCCAATATTGCGAGATCCTACTCACTCCCGAAGTCATGAAGCCACTCTGTGATGAAGTCAATCTGAAGTCACGTTGAAATCATGTGAATTCATTGAAGTCATCGAAATCACTGAAGTCACGCGATTTCAACTCTCTGAAATCATTTCTGTAATCATGCCGAAGTCTTGAAGTCGCGCCGAAGTCATGAAATCACACCGAAGTCATTTGAAATCAATTAAATTAACCGGCGTACCATACTGTGGCTAACGTACCGCGTTGTACGTAGTAAATAATATTTTTACTTTTGGTACTGAGCAGAATTCTTACACTGAATTCAAGAGGATATCGTACTACTTAGTAAGATCTGTGACATTGGTACATTTTGGATGAGTTTGCATTGTTTGAAATCCGAGCCAATGACTGTTCACGGCTACATCGATATAAAACAATACAGAAAGACAATGTCCCCACATTCTATCAGTGTAAGTTCGTTGCCTCACATGCGAAAGATTCCGGATTCAAATCCCGGCCGGGTAGAATGGTCCGATCTAACCATTTAAAGTCTTGATCATCATCGCAGTATACCCTAACCGGGTCGAAACGTGTAATGATACAACGGTTTAGGCCTTCGCGCCTTCAAGAATTTTCGGAAATACCCAAATAAGGCGCCACGTTCAATCGACCAGGTGTCACACCAGTGATAATCGCACGAGCTCTCTCTCGCTACTCGGACACTGACAAGTACGGATCGTACAAAATTCTATATTGTATTCGTTCGAGTAGTCTGAGCCTTTGATTTATCTTTATTTTGGTATGATTAACTTGTCAGAGCTATAATAAATATTTCTAGTGTGCACACTTTCTATCTAATATTTGGAATCGAAAATAATTAACGAATAAAACTGTTAAGTATGGATGAATGAGTGAAATGTATATGAGGTAAGCGTTGAAATTTAGTCTGTATACAATCAATGCAAATAGTAGAACGTTATATGACAAACAAAATACTCTTCCCTTGTGATAATTACATTTTGACAAGAATTATCGAACTGAAATATTTAATAAATGAGAAACTAATTTAATATGACGTTACATCTGCTTGATTTATTTGCTCTGTATTAAAACTGAAATTACTCTATAATATTATAAACGATGTAAAATAACGATAAAAATAGTATTTTTCCGGCCTGTTGCGATGGGGTTTTTTACTCGTGGCGTTGGCCTCCGAGCCGTAGGCGAGGACTGGCCAACCACACGAGTAAAAAAACCCCATCGCAACAGCCCAGGAACAATATTTTTCTGTAGTGATTTTCAAGTTTTCGAGTTTGGGAAGTATGTAATACCAATTCCCAGACGAGAAATCGTGAGAAGCAGTACAGAAAAAAATATTTCTCGATAATTCTTTTTGAATAGGGAGGAATGAATAGCGAAATTAGGGCCAACCAATTTTTCTCTCCGTGTGGTTCACATTTATGTGACACATTATTGAATGGGTTTTCAGGCTATACAAAAAAGTTTTTCAAACCACCAAATTTTTAGAAATTGAGATTTCCGAGATTTCAATTCTAGTAAATGTGAAAACCTAGTTCTTCAGGGATTAGTTGGACCCTTTGTAATCAATGCTGGTTGAGGAGATTTTTGAGTGAGCCTATTGACCCTGTTGACTCCTACGGTAAAACACCATTTCTTCTACAAACGAAATCCTTGTTAGTTCCTTTCTGGCCGAGAAAAAAATTCTCTGCTAATTGTTTTCGTAGGTTCGTTTGCAGAAAAAATTGTATCCTCTCATAAACTTATTTGCACGTTGTGGATTGAAAGAATGATTATTATTACCAGGAAGGGAATTTGTGGATGAGCAGAATTTCGAATTAGAAAGATCTTTGAAGGTATTGATTGGATTGTTATTGGTCATATACTTGTAGTTAATGAAGATCGAGACAAAAAACTACATCAATCTGGGTTCCAATGATCACCCAAGGACAACGGTCTGACGCACATTCTCTCGAAAATAAGTTCGAACTCCCAGGCTCTTTCGGTAGGTTCTAATTGCCTCGAAATTTACAATAAAAGTCACCTGACATGTCATTTTTCCACTATGTGAGACACCTCACGTGATAGATCATAATTACCTACATAAATATTATATGATATTTGAGTTGAAAAATTTGTCTGCTTATCCTCAATTGTCATATTATCTCAGTAATGACTGATTTTACAACAAACTATCAGTTGATCTTGTTTGAAGCTCATGAAATTCCTTATCAAAAATTTTTCTGATTTATTCCCTTAAATCTATTTCGTGCCAAGAATGATTTATAAATCTACCTGCAACCGTTGTAATCTACAATTGAAAATGAATTAGTATTAATTAGTATTAAGGGGAGACTACTATATGTTTTAAAAGTTGCGGGCGATTGAAGTGAGATTTCTCATGCATTGAAGATCGATTATATATATCTAAAAATGAATAATTAGTGCAAACAAATTAATTGTTTATTGGTCGTTTGCCCCGCACACGCTTAAAATGTTAAAAATAGTCTAGGGCCTCCAATTTTTGAGCTACAAGGTTTTTTTTTTCAAAATTAAAAAAAAATGTTTACAATAACAATTACGAATTAGTTTGTTGAAATTCGACTCCTACACAGCTAATTTCATTTTGTTTAATATAAAAATTGGCGCCTTTCATGTAAAATAGGCAAAAAAACTACCTTATAATATTTAGAATATATTTTCGATTTTTTCAGAAACATTTTTTGGGCTATTTTACATGAATGATGCAATTTAAAAAAAAAACAAAATTAGCCATGTAGAAGTCGAATTGCAAATTGTACACATTGATTTAAAAATTTTAAAAAAAACCTCTGTAGCTCAAAAATTGGAGACCCTGGACTATTCTTAACATTTTAAGCGTCTGCGAGGCAAATGAACAATAAACAATTAATTTTTTTGCGCTAATTATTCTTTTTTAGCCATATAGGGGAGGATGGGGCAAAACGGTCCCCCTTCAATCGTCAATATTTTCCGATTCAATAATCCGATTGGGATGAGTTAGAGCTCGTTTTGAAGAATGAAAAATTATCTTCAAAATGAAGTTGAAACTGGGAATTTTCACAATGTCATTCACAAGTTATTGACAATTGAAGGGGGGCCGTTTTGCCCCACCCTCCCCTATATAATTAATCTTCAATGTATGAGAAATCTCATTCCAATGCCCCACGACTTTTAAAACTCATAGTAGCCTCCCCTTAATTGTAATTGTTTAATCTATAATTATTACTGATAAAAATTGTTAGTTGAAATTTTTGTTACACTTGTTGGAAATTCTCACTAGGTGATATATTTCTACTGAAATTTCAATGAATTTCGTCACTGGAAATTCGCAATTTGATGAAAAAATCAATGAAAACAGTAAATTTCAGTTCTATTATTCCATAAAAATTGATAGAAATCAGGAAGATTCAAGTGAATATATTCTACAATTTTTGTCCTTTTGTTGATAAAAAATTGTAATTCACGATTGTCGAGCACATATGCCATCTGTGGGCCTTCAAGATCAATTGATGTTTGGCATACGCACTGCTCAAGGCAATGGCTTGTGTCATTTACCAGATGATTGACTTCACCATTCTTCCATCTCAAATATCACGAAATTGTCATAGGACGTCCATAACATTTGACGTATTCACAATTCAATAGGTATTGCATAATCGATTCATGAATCACTTCCGTCTGAACCGGCCTGACAGAGTTTATTTGAAGAGCACGAAATTATGTTCTGAATATTCGTTATTGGTATTAATACTTCATATTGTAATGATTTGTATGAAAAACGTGAATAGAAATTTCTATTGCCTTGAAAATTTCAGTTGGACATGTCGCAAATTTACTGCGCACTTTTTTTTCTTTTTGTTCTTTTTACTAAAAAAAACAAAAATTTGTTGTGAAATTTATGACGAAGAAAAATATCTAACAAAAAGTAAGTTCGAAGTCCCAGTCGATGACCTTGTCCAAGTGGCAAAACAATTTTGAATATTTAATGATTTCATCGAGTCCCAGAATTTTATTTGTGCTACAGTATTCTGCAGTCATAGCCGACTATTTCTAAGCCCATAAAAAGTTCAAATGCTTTATTTCCCTGGTTCGCAACTATTCTGAAGCATTCAGCTCCTGAGACATTCACCTTAAACCCAATAAATATCTTATCTTTCCATTCCAATTTGAGGGAAATAGGGTAAGCGACCAGTAGATGGACACCGAGGGGCTGCACGGAGAGAAATTTTCTATAAAAAATCTAGTACGAGTACTGGAAAAAATTACAATCCACAGGCTGTGAAAAATTCTAGTGCTGTTAAGGTAAAACTTCCTGGTATTTCTGGTAAAATTTCTAGGGATTTCTGTGAAATTTTCACAGAAATACGGGAAAAAATTCACGTTTTCCCCAATAAAATTACTAGTGCCGGCACTGCATTTTTTTCCTGGCCGTCACTTTGCGCCTCTTTTCCCGTGCTAGCACTAGAATTTTTCTAAAAAATTTCTCTGCGTGTGGTCACTCCTCAATTGAATGACTCAGTGATTTCCAGAATCAAATGATTTCGTGTGATTTCCTGGTGATTTCTGTGATTTCTCAAATGATTTTTATGATTTCTCAATCAGCATTACACGGAGAGAAATTTTCTAGTACGAGTACTGGGAAAAATTACAATCTATCGAATTTTCAAGTTTAAATTGTCTAAGTTCTCTTCATTCTTTTTTTCTTTTTTTTTCTTCTCACGAAGAAAATAAAAAAAAATTAGAAAATTGAGCCGAGGAAATTCTATAGAAAATATCGCAATAGAATAAATTGTATAGAAAAATCTGATTTTATAGACTTTTTTTATTAAATATTTCCAATTGAAGATTCCGATAGAATCGGTCAAAAATTAATAAGAATTCCAATTAGAATTCTAACGAATTCGCTGTCTTCCTTTTTTTTTCATCCGTCAACTATTTATTTGATGCGAATAAAAAGGCAAATAAAATTTAACTTCGAGTTTCAATAAGAGCTTGCGAGCTATTCAAATAAACACATTCATTTAATTTCGATAAAGTTTATTTAATTCAAATAAGCCATTGGTCTGCGTTTCAGACACTTCCTCTAAAAACCAGCGAGAAATCAATTTCTATTCAATTTCATGACGCGAAGACTGTCGATATGCGACACATCGACAGTGAAGAATTCAGTGCGTAGGATATTTTGTGGAAAATGTTGATGAAATTGAATTGGAGAAAATTAAAAGGTAGAGGAACAAAAGAAAATAAAATTCAAGATGAATTGGATGGGGGGATCCAAGGCAAGAGAGCAGGATGTGACGTAGGGAGAGCCCCGTGACTGAAAGGGGAATGGATGTGTCGCTCACTAATACAGAGAGCTCATTCAATTGTCTTCACCGACACTACGAAAATCCTCTTGGACCTTAGTAGTACCGGTTGGGTCTGAGTGAGAGGAGGCAGTGACTAATTTGTTAATGTCACTTCGCTGCTTCTCATTTGGGGTTTATTGACTTTCATTGGACGATTTCAGACACCCGAATTTATGTCTTTCACGTCGATTTCATTATTCGATTTTGAAAAAAGATAAGCCGTTAAATTAAACGACAAGTTTCTTCTATTATCATTAGTTAAATCGTTTCGTTCCTTCGATTACAGAATTATTTAGACATATAATGCTTTTTGAACGGAAAATCTAAAGACATTTTTTATGGGTAGTTTTCTCATCAACAAAAAAGATCTTCCGACTTTTTGCCTTCAAATCCGTCAGTTCTTAGATGGTTACGTGATTCATGAAAAAATTTCAAGTTTGAGATCCACATGACTCATCTCAATTTCCAATTGTTGAATTAGCTCGGCAATGAATGGGGTTAGAAGAAATAGCTGGAAGACCTCTTTTCAAGGTATTATTTTTCTCTACAAAAAAGTTTCGGAGAGACTTCCAATTCGACGATATTAAGCCGATGATATAAGCCCTTTTTAGTCCTACACTGGACATTTTGTAATGATTTTATCATGCAAACTTTAACGAACTTTATTTGATTCTGCATTTTGAATCGTTAGGAAACATTTTTTTAACTGAAAAATAGAGAATTTACTAATAGTAAATAAAGAATTTTATAAAAATAGAGAATTTTTAAGGAAGATTTGAAAAATGATTGAAAAGTTGTAATTCTAACACCGTGGTGGTACCAGTTTTCGAACGGTCAAGGGGTACCCACGCATTAATATCGGATTATCTCTATCTTTTCCCGTCAAATGTGAAATATTAAGTTTTAGAAGTCAATTCGGATGTTTTTCCGATAGAAAGACACTTGATTTCGATTGAAAAAGTTGGGAATTAGATGAATATTCGCGAAAATAAAACATAGTACCCCGAACCCAGATTTCGAATGTCTAAAACCACCCACCCCAGTTGTCGAATAACGTGAGCGCAGTTTTCGAATAATAGTATATTACGCAACAAGTGCGTAATGGGTTTTTTGGCTCGTGGGAAGTTGTAAAACGAGCCGAAGGCGAGTTTTACAATCCCACGAGTCAAAAAAAGCCATTACGCACGAGTTTCGTATACTATTTTATGTCATAGGGCCCAGAATCCGCGATTCTACCGAGCGAAGCGAGGTTAGAATCGCGTGATTCTGGGCACCTATGGCATAAAACGAATTAAAGGGCTTTGGGCGATGAAAATTTAGGAAATGGTTTATGAAAAACGTATCCAGAGCAATTTTATTGTTATTTCAACAGTAAAAACCTGATTAAACACTGGCAAATGAGCTCTCTTCGACTGTTTCCCACTCGCCAGTTTCTACAAGGGCAAAGGGGTGAAGGGGAAACAGTTGGAGCAACCTTGTGGCGAAGAAGCTTCCTCGTCACAACGTTGGGACTCTTCTCCTTAGCTTCTTCTCTTTCAAATCCTTCTCTTTTTTGATTGCATGAGCTCATTTAGTAGTCCCCTGTTGAATTTTCAATTCACGTTTATTCTAGACAGGTATGAAATCGGTTATAAAGTTAGAAAGAATACATTCGCCAAGTCCTCCCACCTCGTATTCTGTGAACCCAAATCTCGAATGCCGTATTTCTTACAGATTTTTATTTATTTTTCGTTTTGTTTCAATCTGTATCGATTCAAAAATTATCCGTCAACTCATAGAAACTGATTGAAATCAATTGTTTGCTTACATTTTGTCTCCAGATCCTTATGAAGTGTGACTGAATCCAACCGTCTGTGCACTATACATAAGGCTCGATAAACAGATTAGTCGATTGAGCACCCCGGATAAATGTAATTTTAGGAATTTATTGCACTCTGTGTAATGCATATAAATATTGTAATTCGTGCAGAAATAACTGCACTTTGAAAGGAAACCAATGAAAGTGGACTTCGATGCCTTTGAATATTTATTCGTTCGAAATTATGCCGCACGGGTGCTCCAAATTCGGCTATTTGGGTTCCATTCGAAAACTGGTGCCACCACGGTAAATAAAATTATTACGCATCGAATCTCCATAATTTTCAGATTTTTTAAATGCAAAAATTCCAGCTAATTATTTATTAAAAAGGTATAGGCTAGAGGAGAATTACCGCAGATTTTTTCGGGTTTTCAGAAATCGATTTCATTTTAAAAAAAAGTTTCCCAAAATTTTAAACAATTTTCATTATCGATTTATAGAAACTAATTAATTACTAATTAACAAAGTGTAATTTCCGATTATGCGTGGGTTTCTTCCAAATTTTCTCACGCAATTTAAGTAGCATTTGATGAGTAAAAGTCTACAAATTGAGTCTATTATGGGATCCTTTCGAAACTCTAAGAAGTACTTGGATATCCTCGGAGAGATAAGATGACAGAAATGGAGACATTCAGAAATGGAAGAGATACTTAGAAAAATCGTCTGTCGACGTATCTCGTTCTTCAACCATTGTCACCCATGATTGTGAGATAAAACCGCAGGGGAAATTTCCCGGAGAGAAACTTCTCTGTTACAGAAAAGGTCTTCTGACCTTGTACCCGAAATCTCCCATTCCTCACATAATTACTCATGATCCATGACGAACTTTGAGTGGAGATAGCTGTCAAATTATCGCGATAACAAATGGCGTGACGAAGAAACACCATAGAATCTTTTTTGTAACTATCGTTTCGCTTCAAAAAATGTTCCTCATGAAAATTCGAATCTCTCCGTTAGGTCTGGAGATATTTAACGAAAAAATATCCTGATGTTGACTTTATTTACCTCGATTTGACTCCTCGTTTCAGGAAAACAATTTTTATTCTATTTTTCATTAGTACCATACCACGCTTTTCTTTATTGGGTTATTTGCAATAAACTTTGAGATGTGTTTTAATAATATTTAGATTCCACACATGGAGAGAAATATTAAATAAAAATCACGTATCTTTTCTGTAATTCCGAAGCGAAATGGGGGTGTAGGAAATTATACGGAACTGCCACGGAATTTTGTCAGAGTGTTCCGTAATTTGTATCTGAATCTCCTGTGAAAAATTACGATACCGTCACTTAAATTTTCTGAGTCGATTCTGTAATCGGTGAGCGAATTGTGAGTTCCGTATTTTCTACTGAACATTTCTCTCCGTGCATTGATTTAATTTTTGTTTTCATGCACAACAAAATTTTATAGAGAACGCTAGTGCATTTGGTACAAAATTGTGTTGTACTTTACTTCCATTAAAATTTCTGACTGGTAAGTCTTTCGCCGTTTTTTTATCAAAAAAATACATGATTGGCACAAATTTTTATATTAAACAAAATGAAATTAGCAGTGTAGGAGTCGAATTTCAAAAAACTAATTTGTAATTCTTATTTACACATTTTCTCACAAATTTTGAAAAAAAAACCTCTGCAGCTCTAAAATTGAAGGCCCTGGACTATTTTCAATATCTTAGGCGTCTGTGGGATAAACGAGCCATAAAGACTTAATTTTTTTACGCTAATTATTCATTTTCAGACATATTATATAATCAATCTTCAATGCACGAGAAATCTCACTCCAATCGCCCGTGACTTTTAAAACTTATAGTGGTCTCCCCTTAACAAATCTCGTTTGGTAAAAATGAATCATTCTATCAGTTCGTAACACGTGGAAAATTTCGATCGAGCCGAAGAAAATACTTCTTTTCTACTCAACCCTGACCGATAGACGACTTTTATCACCACGAGAGTCAACTAGAGAGCTGCTTGAGTAAAAAAAAAATTAGCAAAATATTTGTACTTCTACATTGTTAAAAATTTTCGTCTGGATTTTCCGTGCCAAATTCCGGAAATTTTTATGGTGTTCAAGTCCCACTGAAATTTCAGGAAATCTTGTCATTGAAAATTCAGAATTTTCCGTTCCATTGTTTCCTGAAAGTGAATAGAAAACCAGAAATCCTGGAAAATATATGCTTGAATTTTCAGGACTGTGACACTGAATGCGAATTAGGGGGAAAAAATCATAAAATTTCAGATTTCACTGAAAATTAATGTGTTTGGAAATTCAAATAAATTAAGGGATTCTCGTCTTTATGCCACTTCAAATTTTGGAATTTCACTGAATTTTCAGCGAAACTTGAAATTTTATGATTTTTATTCCCCTAAATCGCTTTCAGTGTTACTGTCCTGAAAATTAGTAGTCAACTGTCAGCATATTTTCTACAGAGTGACAATTTTTATAAGAGAAACGCTCATAGCGCGCCTACTGACGATTTAAACCAAGGCACTTTGATTCTGGAATCCAGTACTTTAGGTTTTTAACCCGCTTACCTGACTAAGCTTGTTCCCACGGCACCCGCATTTTGAGCGTTTGGGCTCTCCCCACTCCAGTGTCAAAAAGCAAGTAATAGTAGATTTGATCATTAGGTCCACAAAGTATTTTCTGACGAATGCGAGTTTATAATCCGAGCCAAAGGCGAGGCCGATCAGATTGCAGTGGTAGCGGTAATATGACACATTCCACCAAAATGTGAGTAATATCTGTCAAACCAGTAGAAAGTAGTGGACAGGCGACACGGAAATTACCGGTTTGATAATTTTCCTGCCACCGGGGAAATTATCAGTGCGAAACGTGTGATGTGACTCTTGTTTAATGCTTGTGAATTCATAGCAAAAAAACTATATTTCATTTAATTTAACTCCTTAAGGGTGTCAAGTGAATTTGGCGATGACCTTGAAAATTGACATTCACCAACAAAGTTATAATTTTTTTAATTAATAGTATTAGACAGATGGTGAACATCGGTGACAATTTTAAAATTTTAGAACTTAAGGATATCGAGAAATTAAATAAACAAAATCAGTCTTAAACACGGCCTCTTATGGAGTTTTGATTACATTGAACGTTTCAACCCCCTAGGAACTCAAGAAAAATTTGAAAAAATTTGAAGATATGGGGAATGATGTGTTCAATGTGATGGCGACAAAAAACAATGGGGTACCGGGGTGAATAAGAGAGATATTTCAACCCGCCGTACCCATTTGATCCCATGCTTTCTCGAGGTTCGTCACGCGAAATAGAGGATTTTCCGCATTTATTTTCTCGATGTCTAGTTCCGGTTGCGGGTTTGAAATTTCGTCGGATGGATGAATACATATTTCTCCAATGATGGAGGGAAAGAAAAAATGTTTTTGAATCTTTTTTCAAATTCACTTGGCACCCTTAAGTACGGCGTCCATGCCACATATGGACTCGAGAACTTGTCCTACCGGCCGGCGCCGATAGGTCATATGGACCCCTTTCGCGATTAATAAAAATTCATTATCTTTTGTACTATTGTAGATATCGAGATTCTAAAATTTTTTCCATGAAATAGATAATATTATCAACATAATGCGACCCGATTTTTTTTCAAGTTATTTTGAATATTTTTCTTTAATACATAAACAATACGGAACTGAATTCGATGTCAGATGCATATTCAAACCTCTCGTTTATCGAGCTAATTACCATCAAAAATTCTGAAATTTTTATCGAACATGCTCTATACATTCCTTTGTCAAATGGCTCAAGCGGAATTTCGATTCACTTAATTATTGATTTGTTATTCACAAATTTCCGACAATCGGCGATCTTGGCAACCGTTTGTACTATCGAACTGAGAAAAATTACGTTTCGAACCGTAATCCGCGAGCGAAGTAAACTTCAATAAAAGTGTGAGCCGGAACTGAAATTGTACGAATCGCCACGTAAATTCTACGATTTGTTCCGTAAAAATTAACCACCCCTCTGATGACTCACCGCTGTGGAGACAGCAAGTCGTTCCGTAATTTTTCCCCAACGATTGAGAAATTTTACGGAACGAAACGTAGAAATAACTCACCAGCTTCATAAAAATTGTTGAATGTTCAAGACATTTTGATTTTGGAGGCACAATAAGTCGGGAAGTTTCTGTAAGATTTTACTTCTTCGAGAGAAATTACGTGACAATTTTGTACTTTGTTCGGTGATGAACCTGAAAATTCACTGAAGGTTTCAGATTTATTCTCTTCCATTCCTATAAAAATTGCCGGAAAATGATTTCCCATTGCGGATTACGTGAATTGTTCCGTAATTTTTACTGAATATTTCTCTCCGTGTACAACTACATTTCGGGAAAACCCAAATCTCTAATTTTTTTTAATCTTCCAAACGTCAAGGCGTAACTGAGCCACTCCAATTCACACGGGATATGACGAAAGAAATGTTAGCATTGGAAATTATGATCTACGTCTTCGCAAGTTCTGAAACATTGATCTTTCCTTTAGCATTAACCATAGCAAGAAGTATAACTGCTTCACAGTTGATTACATTATCGCCAAGAGCCGACTTTTTAAAGTCACCTATCAATAACATTCTCCCAATAATTGATGTTCTAGATAATCGTTATATCACTCGAGAGATAAACATTTTAGCGGGGTCTGCAGTTGCCCCACGTGACCAGAGCGCACTTTTCACGTGGCCTTCTTTTGAAATAACAATCGATATATCGAGCAAACGGCCTGGATACCCCGCTACGTTGCTATGAAGTAAGTAGTGGGGAATCTACACCATTATAATAAAATAAATCGATTGAATCTGATTTGTCGATTCACTAATCAATGATGAATAATGCATCAGCGATTGAATCTCTTGCATGATTTAATATTGTCTTCAGATGCTTATGCATGAGACGTGATTTCATAAATAAAGAACAGGAAATTAATGCAATCTTTTTGAGAAAAATTTTCGGAGGGTTTTTTATTGGGAATTTGATTCTTAAAAAAAACTAATTCGTAATCGTTAATGTACACATTTTTTTCAAAAATTAAAAAAAAACCGTGTACCTTAAAAATTGAAGCCCCTGGACTATTTTCAACATTTTAAGTGTCAGCGGAGCAAACGAACAATAAACAATTCATTTTTTTGCACTAATTATTCGTTTTTAGACACGTATAATCGATCTTCAATGTATGAGAAATCTCATTCCAATAGCCCGCGAATTTTAAAACTCATAGTAGTCTCCAATTAACCCTAGATTGGTCACCCTTTGAGGGAAACACTGCCGCGCATCGTTTTTCTTTAATTACAATTGACTGGTTAACCGGAAAAATTGAAAAAAAATTGACTTTATCAATTGAAGTGTCTAAAAGTTATAGTAGTTTTTAAAACAACATATTTCCCGAAATTCCTAAAGAAAACAAATTATTTAGAACAGATGAATTATTTTTTCCCATGTGAAATGAAATTATGACGCGACGTTGCCGGAAACTCGCTAAACGCGCCCGGGCAGGGTAGAATGAACTCGGCAACGCTAAAGTCTAAATAACACGGTTCCCGGATTTTTTCCCCCCGAAGAAATCCCCCGGAGAAAATACTAGAAAAAATTCCCAGAATTATTTCCTCTTACGAATGTACAAAACAATTACACAAACACACATTACCAACGTCAATTTTATTTATCACATTTTTCAATCTTCGAAAACACGCCAGATGAGAATTCAACTTTTTCAATAGATCAACAATAAATAAATTACGTTAATGCAATAAATTAATTGTCAACATTTTCAAACCAATTCCCCCATATAATTCGAATTATTTTCTCTTCCCGCAATAATCAATGAATCTTCATTAACAAGCATTTTCGTCCTACAAAGGTCGCAGATTCATTAAAAAAAACATTGACAATATTCAACGAAACATCATCTTACACTACAAAAACAACAATAAAAAAAGCTCAGGGGAAATTGTTCCAACTTGTTAATGTTTGAACAATATAATATCATGTGTAACTTGGAGAAGTAACAAGAATGCTTTCCAACATCAACAATAAAGTTAAAAATTATAATGTTTATTTTTCATTTTTGCCGCAGATTGTTTTTTCTGTTTTTCAGGGGAAAATATTTCGGGGAGAAAATTCCGGATCACCAAAAATCACCAAAATTTTTGCCGCTCATGGTAATAGTCTAATCAGTTTCATCATTCAGAGATATTTGCAAAAAGGTTTGTAGAAGATTTTTGGACCAATCGTATAGAAAATTGGACTAGGGTAAGTTACCCAGTAGATGGACACTGCCTTATAGATGGACGAGCTACTTTTGAATAGGAAATTACGTAAAAAAATGTTGAAATGGGAATTGTTGCTTTGAAATTTCACCAACTGTTGTGATTCTTAATCCCTGAATGGCGAGTTTTTTTCGATCAATTTTTTTTTTCAATTGCACGAAGAGAAATATTCACTTGTAATACCACAAGAGCTGCAAAATTATCGGGTATTTTCCGATAGGTTCGTTTGTATGCAGGGAACCTTGAGGAAACTGCCCGATTAATTTTGAAGTTCGTGTGGTATTCGGGGGATTATTTTTCCAATCCAAATGTCGGGCAATATAATTGGACCATGAGACGAAACTCACAATTGAGAAACGAAAATTGTATAATTAACACTCATTTCGAATAAAAATCCTCGGATTACCACAGTTGAATTCAATCTGTCAGTTTGACGAGGGGTTAATTCGACTGCATGATGTTTTGTTTTTTATATAACAAGGTACCAGAGAAAATCATCAAAAAATTATCAGTTGAAAACCCTGTAGCTTGTACCACGTGATGTCGAATGGGCCAATTATATTGCTCGATATTTGGGTTGGAAAAATAATCAATAAAAATTGCGTATCTTTTCCGTAATTCCGGAGTGAAATGTGGTTGTAGGAAATTTTACGGAACTGTCACGGAATTTTTCTAGAGCGTTCCGTAATTTTCACCTGAATAATATCCTGTGAAAAATTATGATACCGTCTTTAAATTTTCTGAGTCGATTCCGTAATCGGTGAGCGAACTGTGAGTTCCGTAATTTTTACAGAACATTTCTCTCTGTGTGTTAAAAAAACAAACGTCCATCTACTGGGCAGTTTACCGTAATTGCGAAAAATACTTTTAATCAAAAATAGAAAAATTGATTAGTAACTCAAGTCGAATAGTTCGAAGTAAAGTTCCCTGACGGAAGCTGATCGTGTAAATTGAAACGAACAGTCAAGGGAGGGACACGGAGATGCGTGAGATGAATTGAAACGTGGATGGTCTTTCGGTCTTCGCTCTCTGTTCAGTTTGGTCGTGTCTAGGGATGTGCATCGTAAAAAAATTTAGTCGAGTGTCAGCAGCGAGCGTGACGACACTCTCAACCAGGATCAGCCGGCTCCTTTTGTCCCTGGGGACAATGGCACTTGGGCACGCGACACTTAATTCTATTGGTGCATGACAAAGAAATTTCTTTGATTTTTTGCGTTCACCACGAGAATATTAATAGACATTTTCTTCGGGTTTGATAGAAAATTTAACTTGATGAATCTTTCCTTTTGTGTTCGAATTATGTAAATTATTTCTTTTGTGATATTTTCAGTTTTTTTCTGTAAGGGGCGAAAGGGAAATGATTCAGACAATTTTGACGACGCTCTGTTAAAATTTCTTGGTTGAAATCTTCGATGCATTCCTTAGAGATTGCTATAAAGCGACAGTTCTTCTGAAATATTTAAGAATTCCATCACTGAAAATTCATTATTCGATGAAAAAATCGATGGAAATCGTGAATTTCAGTTCAATAACTTCATGAAAAGTAGTGGAAATCAGGAAAATTCAGGTAAATATGTTCTCGAATTTTTAATTAATTGGAAATTGTGCGTAATTTTGTACCGAAGATTCAGTAGTAAAGCGGTGAAACGGTTCAAGTCCATTTCCATTGTTGATTAGTTTTCGATGAATGTTTCGGAATCTGGGGCAGATAGAAAAATTTTTGTTCCGACCGTTTTCGTCGAGCGAATTGTCCTAAATTTTTAGCCTATATTAATATATAGGCTAAAAATTCAGGACAAACCTCTTCTCTATATGTACAACAAAGGGTGAAACTCGCAGCCCAATCCAAAATTTGACGCCGAAAACCAGAACGATATTTAGGAGAATCTGCCATATAATCGATCTTCAATGCATGAGAAATCTCACTCCAATCGCCCGCGACTTTTAAAACTTACAGTAGTCTCCCCTTAAGCTTGCAAAATAAAAATAAACTGGAAGTCTAGTCTGCGAAAAAAAGTAAATATTGGAATAGCATGTGCAATCCATACGATTTCAATATTTACTCACTGTTTTTTTACCCAAGATGATGGAGTATGACGAGATAACTTGTTCTGCGGATGTAATTTGCGCTAAATCACTGATGAAATAATTAATGAGCCAGCGCGCGTATTGCGTGTTGCGTATAGAAAAATTGAACTCGTGAATGACGATTATAGAGTCGACAATATCCTCCTGCTTTACTAGATCTATTTCATTTTTTAGTTAATCTATTACATTGAATAATCACGGGTATAATTCGGAAATGACTGGTTGGTTTTTTTTTTGTTGTTAATAATATTTTCTGAGTGATGAAATAATTTTTCCGTCCCGGCGGGCGCAAAGTTACATTTCCCTCCAGGAGGGAACTCTGACTTTGCGCCTGCGCCGAGATGGAAAATCGCGTTCTAACCACGGGAAGTAAAATAATAAATAACCTCGCCTTTGGCTCGGCTGGTAATTGCACTGGCGGCTGAGGATCCTTTATTTTCCCTCCCTAGGTTAGAAATATACTATAGTTCTTCTGATTGTCGAAAATTTGTTTTTTCACACATCTGCACAGAAAGTTCGTACTTTGCTCCCTGAAGAGCGGGAGGAAAGTGAGTACTTCCCGCGCTCGGGTGGAAAGTCACTCCCTCGGGTGGAAAGTACTCACTTTCCTCCCGCTCATCAAAGAGCAAAATACGAACTTTCCTTTGCAGGTGTGTTAAAATAGTATATTTCTAAGCTAGGGAGGGAAAATAAAGGATCCTCAGCCGCCAGTGCAATTACCAGCCGAGCCGAAGGCGAGGTTATTTATTATTTTACTTCCCGTGGTTAGAACGCGATTTTCTGTCTCGGCGTAGGCGCAAAGTCAGAGTTGGAGGGAAATGTAACTTTGCGCCCGCCGGGACGGAAAATAGCATGTGCACCTCGGGCGGGAAAACATGACTTTCCGCCCTTGATGCACAATATACTATTTTTTTTCATAATTGCAAAATAGAAAGTTCTTATATTCTGCGAGTCATTAGATCATCTTGATAACGAATTGAGGGCAAAGTGTCAAGAGCCTTTTTTAATCTGAAATATACTTTACTCTAAATTTAGTTATTATAGAGATAATGAGGAAATTACACATCAGTGAAATTTTTATATTACTTATTATTTTCATAAAAAATTTACTTTTGTTTTAATCTAATTCTCATCATTGAATGTAAATTGTCTTCGTCATGAATCAACATTTTGCCAATTGAATTCAATGAATTTAATAGTGAAAGTGGCAAAATGTGACGTAATAAATGGCACAATTTTCTTTTTGAAGTACGAAATCATGTGAATAACGGCTGCGTTTGGAGGAAATCATCTCTCAACATTCAATATTAAATGCGCTCATAACAAAAATAAATGATGAGACGAATCCACTTGTTTTGCTACATTGTGACACTTCACTTAACTATTTCCAATCAATGTTCTTCGAGTTTAGGTTTAAAAATAGTTACAGTTCTTTACAATTTACTTACGAAGTCATGCGAATTATCGAGCCGCCAGGCACTTTATTATTGACAATCCGAGTTCCTAGTCGCTGCAACAAAAATAGCCCCAACAATGTTTCATCTTATGAATTTACCATTAGTAAACACTCAAAACATGTCTTTCTTTCTTTTCGCTGTTTAAGACACAAAGTTGTCACTGATAATCACTTTACTATCTTCGTAAAACACTTTCTTATTCATCAATGAAATGAAGCCGAACAGGTGTCAATATTTCAGGATAATCCTTATCTTTCTATTTTATTTCGATGTTATTTTGAAAAAAAATCAGTGGAAAAATAAAAACGAGACGATTGTATCTGCACTCGAGGTGAGGTCACTCGACAGGTCTGCGGCGCGGCAGAATCGCGCTCTCGACTGACAAAATGCTTGAGCCTTGCCACCGCCGTTACGGTGAGTCCCCCTCCACCTACGCTCGACAAACGCGATGAGAATTGAATGGAGATACCTCTTAGCGGAGGGAAAAATTGGGTACCTCGGTCAGGGGCAGATGCAACTCGTCCACTTCCATAAAATGTTGCATAATTATTTTGTAATCACGTGTGAATTATTTGACAACTCGCTCACGTGATCATTCATTCTCGAATTTCACTCGCAGCTGAGGCGAATTCGATGATTGCTAGGTATCGATGGGGAAATATGCAGAGCGACATAAATACGAGAATTTTTCATTATCATTCCAGGAAAATACACCGTACCGTATATTGGAGTGGACTCAATCTCCCAGCTCCGAGAAAAGTTGCTCAAGAGAACATTTTTTTGCACACGGGGTGTTACGGAATTTATTTTCAAATTGATAATTTATTTACATTGTTGAAAATTTTCATCTAGTGAATTATGTTAAAATTTACTATTTGATGAACAAATTAATGAAGAGTGTAAACTTCCGTTCAATCATTCCATGAAAATTAATAGAAATGAAAACCGAGGTAAATACGTCATTGCATTTTCGGAGAAATTACAATTTTCATGCTTGCCCCCCACCTCCTTGGATTAAATCTAATGTAGGGATGGGCGATATTTTTGAAAACATCGATGTTGTGAATTGATTTTTCTGGAAAAAACATCGATTATTGAAAAAATCGATGTTATTTCTCATTACACAGAAAAAAAATTACTTTTTTATAATATTTTTTTGATGTCGTTTTTATTGAACATATGTATTTAAAAAATATAATCCGAGGAACTTACGTTTCAATGATAAGTACTGTTGGAGAGTCAAATTTTGAATTACTGTTCTACAGCGTTACAAAACGCCGTTAGAAAACATTTTAAAAATCTGAAAAAAAATTGAAATTTTTTTTTTTTTTTTTTTTTTTAATGCTCATTTTATATCGCTTCGAGTCTGATGAGACTATATGGCGATTGATCAAGACTTTAAAAATGGTTAGATCTCACCATTCTACCCGGCCAGGAATCGAACCTGGAACCTGTCCGTTGTGAGGCAACGGCCTTAACCACTACGCCAGGCCACCGG
>NW_021680439.1:175975-238994 GCF_001412515.2 Diachasma alloeum | reverse complement strand
AAAAAAAAAAAAAAAAAAAAAAAAAAAAAAAAAAACAAGCAACACCAAAACACTTTTGAGAACACTTTTGTTCTTTTGAGTGTTTTTAAACACTTTTTGTTTTGAATTGTTGTTTTTTCAGGGGGTCTTCAGTAGGGTCATTACTGATCCACTTAGCAGATGATGAAATCAAGAGATGATCTATGATTAAACTCCACTCCTGTCAGTCTTAACTAAAAATTTATTTTTGAAGGAAGATTGATGAAACATTTTTTAAATTGCAATTCCATGTCAAATACAGCATTCCTATTGGTTGCCAATTTAAAAGACGCAAATAACCCAGCCGAATGCCCCTCGTGCTTCAAAATTGTCTAAAATTTGCCAAATTTGCCCCTCTCATTGCTATTTAATAAAACTTTCGGAATATTTTCGATAATTTTGACGCACTGGGGGCATTACCACTGAAAAATTCATTCAAATACGAGAAAAATTGATCTGCTAGCCAATAAAATTTCCAGTGCCAGCACTGGAATTTTTCCCTGGTCGTCACTTTACGCCCGTTTGCCGAACATAGCAATTTTTGATATGAGAAATCGAATGCAGAACCATACACGCCACACTGGAAAATTTACTGTTTAACATAGTAAAAATTGAGTCACTATAGTAGAAAGCAGTAGTGTAAAAGTAAAATTTGAATTCATTTGAAAACCAAAGTCATTTAACCAAAGTTTGGTTTTCATTTATAAACCAGTCTTAAATCATTGGAAAAAAATACAATTTTTCATAGTAAAAATTCCTACGATTTATGTAATTTCTCGTCGTTCAATAGTAAAAATTCGTTACAAAAAATCAAACCTTTGTAACGTTCTTGAAAATACTATGTTAAATTGTGAAAATAAATGTCAGATCGTAAATATTCGGTTAAAAACAATCGAATTTTCAAGTTTTTCTGGAATGGTTCTCAATTACTATATTTACATGGTAATTTTTAATTTGATATTCTCTCCGTGCAGAAATTACTGAGAACTAAAACGTTTTTCTCCAATTCTAAGAGAAAATTCTTTTGGAATCAGTCAAAATTTCCCTACAATGCGGAACTTTTAACCCTTTAGATCTCAATCATTTTTTCTCTGCTATATTTTTTATTTTTATGCATCTCCCAGTGTAATCCAAAATCCCGCATGGTCAACCACATCACGAGTTCCACTAAACGCTAGGGAGAAACGTATTTGTAAACGCCCGATAAATAACGTGACAATGGGATAATGGAAAAATTGACCCTTAAACACATCCCATTCGTTAGAGCGCAGGCAACGCTCGGAAGGTCGCACCGCGGGTAAATCAGTGTCCCGTAAAAAGTAACTGCAGTGCGAGTAAAGACAATTGTCTGAAAAACATCCACAAAAGAGTTAATAAAATCTCATTAAAGATGACAATTAAAATATCTTCAATTCCAGGGGGATTTTAATGGCACTGGGATGCACAAATGACGTGGAAATGAATCTCGAGGTTCTTTGAAAATTTCTGGATTCTGCGAAGCTGGAAATAACAATAGAAAATCCTTGGGAGGTCAAGGGGCATTGGAATGTACCTAAATGCCTCGTGTATTTTACCCACGCAACGGTTTTACTATGTAACACGCCTACGCATAGGTACTCTATCCTTCAATTTTATTGAACAATGGGGGAAACAAATGGGAAAAGGAAAAGTCAACGTGAGAGGAAAATAATTAGCCAGCTTAAATTTTCGGTATTTGATGACGGACTGGAATTTCTTTAAATTTTTTTTGTTATAATTCAAATGAATAAAAACTAAAATTATAAACTAAAGTATCAGGTTTGAAAGTAATAATTTTTTGTCGCAAAAATTATCACTTTTAAACGAATTGTACAATCAGTTGTATTTAGCCATAGCTTTTCGTCACCGTACGCGAACCTGCGATTGGTCACATGCGCGGGGTTTGTCGCCGTGCTATTTAGGCTCCAGCGTTGCCGAATTCACTTTACACTGAGCGGGCGCGTTTAGCGAGTTTCCGGCAACCTTGCGTAACGGGCGACTTTATTTAGGCCTTAAAGGACCTAAACTGTGTAAGCTAGTTGGAATTTTTTTCAATAGCCTGGGAATATTATAAACATTATCAATGAAGAACATGGCAACACTCGTAAGAAAAACCTGTTTTCTAGGGATGTACCTTAATATGGGAATAAATAATTCATCTGTTGGAAATAAGTTGCTTTCTTCGTGAATTTCGAGGATGACGTTGTTCTCAAAACTTCCATAATTTTTTAGACATTTCAAATGAAAAAATCATTTTTTTTCCATTTTTCCGGTTAGACAGTCAATGGCAATTAAGGATGCCCCAGTGCTTTGTCGATTTTTTCTTCAGAGAAACGCTCTTCAACTTTTGCAGTCAAACATTAAAGCTTTCATTTGACCCCATTTGACCCTAAGTTTTCAGACATTTTACAATGATTTTATTATTTAAACTTTGCAGGTCTGAATTTGAATCTCAATATTGAACCGTTAGAAAATATTTTAAAAATCTGAAAAAAATGAGAAAAATTACTTTTGAAGAAAGATTCATGAAATGATTTAAAAATTGAAATTTTTGAAAATTACGAGGATTTTTTAGAAATAATTTATAAACAATCAATTTTCCACCACAAAAATCATTTGTTTGAAATCGTAACAAATTTATTCATATTCAAAATTTTACCAGAAATCGATTTCATGTCTAAAAAAAGGAGGTTTTCGGAAGCCTAAACAATTTCAACTATTTATTTATAAACAACGAATGTTTAAAAAATAATAATTCTGTGGAAAATGTAATTGGAATCAAACTGTAAAAGATACTTCGATATCCTTTAAAGACAGACGACTACCTGCGGCGTTTCCCTCGTATAGTGAGCAATCTAGAGTTTTAATGAAAATTTATGAATGAAAAAAAAAACTTTTATTATGGAAAACGTTTTCGCTTGTTAAAACTGACCAAAAAATCCGAACTTTTTATACTTAATAATTGGATTACATGGAATTTCATTAGAATTCAAGCGACAGAGGTCAAAATGAATGATTTCTTTCTTGCCTTTTCGTTCTTATTTCAGTGAAGTCCAACTTGAAGTTTAAAATGCAAATAATTTTGTCAAATGCAAAGCTCTTTTGTCACAATGTCGCATTTTAATGGTTGAATTGTCTAGAGTGAGATACAGAGGATAGAAGAGGTACGAGAATGACTGAGCGTTCAAATGACAAATTGTTTCCTGAATGAACGTGAAGTACCTCCACTACTCAACCACTCCATAATACATAACTGTTATCTGTCCCTTTCCTCGTTGAGGCAAGCCGTGGAATTGCTTGGATATGCAAGGACGATGTGGGGTAGGGTAAGTTATTATTCTTGAATTATTTAATTCAATTAGAGACTGGTAACGGGGGAGATAAACATTTATGCTAATTAGTTATCATTTAACGAGGGAATGATTTTCATTATTGGGTTGGTGAACTCAGTTACTGTGAATTCCTTCAGTACAAACACAGACAATTTGCAAACCCCTTGAGAGTTGGTAATCCGGAAGATAAATCTGATGTTATTATAATTTTAACAACACATTTTTTTCACAATTTCAAGTTTAATTCATTGATTTTCTTTTCAATTATCAGTTTATCTTTGAAACGTTTTTATCACAATTCTATTTATTTTCTATACTAATTTGTATTGAAAATGATGTAACTTTGCCGCCTGTTTTTTAAAAGATAATATTAGATAGAAAAAATCCACAGAATTCCATTTTTCTATATAACTTATTCTTTTCATATATCTTCTATAGAATTTACTCGACTCAAATTTTCCAAGTTTTTTCCATTCTATTTTTCTTTTCTTCTCATCAAGAAAATCAAACGAAAACACTTGGAAAATTTGAGCCGAGGAAATTCTATAGAAAATATCTCAATAGAATAAGTTATATAGAAAAATTGAATTCTATTGACTTTTTCTACTGAATATTTTCTATTGAACATTTCAATAGAATCGGCCAAAAACTAACAGAACAGTTCAATAGAAATTCAATAGAATTTTCTAACGAATTCGATAGGTTTTTCTATTAAATTTTTTCGTCCGTGATTGAGCAAGTTTGAAAATTTATACATCAGAGAAATTCAATAGAAAAAATTTCAATATTCAATTTAGAGAGAAAGAGAATAATTAATACTAAAAACATGAAATCTATTGAGTTTGTTTCAAAATGAAGTTGCACGATTTTCAACGGAAATCGGTATAAAATAGGTAGAATTTTTTATAGTATTCACAGAGGAAAATATTGTAGTTTGATCCTCAATTTTGAGAAATCTTAGTTTCAAAAATTTTTAACATTAGCTAAAATTACGCTGACATTTACGAATAAAATATAAACAAAATATAAAATATAAACCTCCCTCAAACGTGGACTTTTCAAAACGGGTTAGTGTGCGTAAAGCGGTTATTTTCCTCACGGCGTGCGGAAAATTCAAGAGCGTGCGAAAAGTGAATTTTCATGCGTAAAGCTTCGCTTTACGCACTCGTGAACAAAAACAGCCACATTACCCCCACTACCGTTCCCAACAGTGAACTCGGCAGGTACCACAATAGTATATTGTGTTACTAGTGCGTAAAGTTCCAGTTTTTCACACCCACGTGTAACACATCTTATTTTTTGTGATACCTGCCGAGTTCAGTGTTCGAAATGATAGTGCGGTAATGTGTTTTTTTTGTGCACGAGTGCGTCAAATTCAAGAGCATGTGTAAAGTGAATTTCGAGTGCGTGCGTAAAAATAACGTACGAGACTTTACGCACGGCGTGCGGAAAACAACTGTTTTACGCACACTAAACCGTTTCGAAAAATGCACTTTTGAGGCAGGTGTCACAAAATAGTGTTTCTTGACTCGCGTTCGGTGACTGGTACCCTTCCAACATCAACGAACACTTTTTGCACGAGTGTCGAACCCTATTTTTCATAACAATGTGTGAAAAGTGAGATTTTACGAACGAGTGATGAAAATTAACTATCCTGACACAAAAAATTATAAATTTTGGATTTGACGAATACAGTGCTTGAAAATTATTTCTTTGGAAATTAGTGACCACATCATTTGCTTTCAGAATTCCTCACTCGTTAAATTTTAGAATGTCGCAAATCTCTAAAAACTCTATTAAACTTTTTTCTATCTTTCATCACAATTCTCACAGAATTCCACTAGAAGCTCATACAATCCATAGGTTTTTCTACTAAAAATTTTCATATGTATCTTTTCATGGCATCTTAAATACAAATTTGTTTCAAACTTGAATTCCCTCCAATTTATCTTCATATTTATGCGCATGCGATCATCGAAAAAGTCGATACTCCCCCTTTTCCGTAGAAATGCCCATTCAATATTTTTACCAGGAATTCACAATATTTGCAAGAGGGTTGAGAGGCACGCAATGTCTTATGGCTTTTACCCGGAACCTTCATCTACTTATTGATTCCCCACTTTTTATTTTCATTTTTTTTTCAATCTCAGGATAAAAAACGGATTCGGTTTTCTACCGCACATTTTTGCTCGGGAGTAAATTTCACTGGGTTTGAACCGTCCAATTTTCCACGAGCTACTTTTAATTGTCGCTAATAGTTTCGTACTCATTACGCACCGTCTAAGAGGTATCATCTAACATACTTAACGAACGAGGAATAGGTAACTCGTAAACGAAGTCGCAAAATCATTAGGACTGTGCACTAAACTACTGCTAAAATATGTGACCTATAAGTGGGGAATTGCGTCACATACCCGTTACATATATCTCTCTCTCGGTCTTTTCAATGCGCAGGGTACAGACATGTGATAAAAACGTGATAATTATATCTGTTATGACGAAATATTTCTCGAGATGAATTAAAATCGGACGAAAATAAAATTCGAGAAATTTGAAAAAAGAAAAAAAAATCATAAATTTTGAATTTTTCTCGATTGTTGTGCGATGAGCCTACGAAATTGAAGTGCTCAGTTTGAAATTTCTTCCAGATAAAACTCTTCGTTTGAATTTTTTTCTTCATTTCAACAGTTTTTCATTGGAAATTAATTCAATTCAGTAGAAAATATTTTATAGAACAAATTAGTGAAATTTCATTTTTCGATATTTCTTCTATTAAGACATTTTTTATAGCAATTCCGCGCCATGAATTTTCTAAGTTTTTTTACTCTTTTTTTCTACTGTTTTTATAAAATAAAATCAAACAAAAATCTTAGGAATAGAATATTTTCCACTGAATATTTTTAGATTTTCATATTTTCATATTTATTTTTCAAATTCCTACACCATCTTTAAATTTTCATTCTCATGTTATAATGGAATAAATAATAATTTTGCCTTATGGAGGGAGGTATCGAATGAGAAGTTCCGTACGCTTACGTGAACATCCATAATCTCTTTATATTATAAAAATCCAAATCGACTTCTGGCGATGAAAATTTGATACTCGAAATTAAGACTCCAAAATTAAGGGTCAAAATAAGGGTCACGAGGGTTATAATGAGGGTTAGAATAAGGGTCACAAGAATTAAGTGTCACAAGGGTCAGAATGAGGGTCCAAATAAGGGTCACGGGGATTAAAATAACGGTCAGAATTAGGGTCATGGAGGTCATATGTCGGTCATATGGGGGTTGGCGAGCCCCCTAGAAATATATGACATGATTCAAAGAGGTTTAACCCTTGAGTAGTCGCAGCTCTTCACCGAACATTGTTGGTCGCGCGATGGGCGATTCGCAACCCCGTCTATTTTACGATTTTCGTAAAAAAAAAGTAGAAAAAAATTGTTTATTTGTAGTTAATGTGTAATTTTAAACCTTCAAGGAACAAGAAATGGAGATATCAAATAAGAACAGTGGACGGATAATCCTATAATTCAATTTCATTCGGTACAAAATTTTGACATTTAGAGGTTAAACACGGGGATTTTCTACGCGTCGAGCTTTCAGAAGATTTTTGTAATTGATTGATGAGAGTATGGACCAAAAAAAAATTGTCAATGCGTTCGGTTTAGTTGAGAATAAGAATACAAATTTTTATAAATTTTTCAGTTACAGTGTTTTCATGTGAGAAAAAAATAGAAAAATTGCGATTCCTCCATAGTGCGACCACTCAAGGAGTAAATTCATTAGCGGTTACCCACCCACAATTTTAAAAAATAATCTAGTAGGGTTCGTGGTTGTATACTGAAATCCCCTTTTCAATAGAATCGGCCAAAAACTAATAGAAAATTCAACAGAAATCGAATACAATTTTCTAACGAATTCGCAAGGTTTTTTAATAAAATATTGTCGGACGTTGTGTAATGTTTCCTGCAACACACGGCATACCTAACTGTACATTTTAATGTGTGCCATGTCATGTGAGTACCATAAAAATAACCACCACAGAATGACAATACATCTCATGTCTGAAACAATGAATAACAACTCGCACTGTGCAATGAGCCCGTCCAAAGAATCGTAGTCGTGGGATTCCCAGACGAATTTGATCATCTGGGCAACTGCCTTACCGATTGTCGAAGTGATATTTTATTCTATTTTTCCATCCATCGGCTAAGCGGAATTTTTTTAATGTGCAGGTGTAATTCATTTAAAAAAATTGGAATTGTTTCCGGTTTTCATAATGTGAATGCAACATTTTGCGTCCCCTAATTGCGTCGCGGATAAGCGATGAGAAAATTATTATCAATAGACGTTCCAAAGAATTCAGAGAAAATAGTATAGAGACGCACAAAATGGACCATTTTTTAGCTTGAATAACTCAAGAACGGTAATGCCTTATTTTAAGATTTCAAATGTCTTAGAATAAAAGTTTCAAAAGTCTTACGTTGAGAGTTTCGAAAGGGTCAATTTGAGAGTTGAGACTTTTCAATTCGTCAAGTTAAGGAATTTATGGTGTTGTCTCGAGAGAAAAAAACACTTTTCCGCACTCGTATATCGAAATACACTAATTTCAATCATCAAAAAAGTTGCACTGTTAGAAATTTTTCGAAATTTTATGGAAAATATGGTAGCAATTCTCGTGAGAGTGACATTGAATCCGATTCAGGGGAAAAATGGTTAGGAAATTTCAAGATTTAGGTAGAATTGGAAAAGAAGAAAATTTCACAGCTTGACGGAATTTTCAATGGAACATAAAACAAAATGACATGAATTTTCAAACTTTCCCTGAATTTTCCTGATTTTTCTGAATTTTCCCGGAATAATTGCACTGAAAAATCAAGTGTTTTATTGATTTTTAGATCATCAAACATAAAATCACCGGAATATTTCATTTTTCAATGACAAGATTTCTTGACATTTCAGTGAAAAAGCATGATTAAAATTTCTAAAATTTGACACGGAAAATTGAGACGAAAATTTTCAATAGTGTGGTTTCATTTTTCCCATCAACTCAAAACTAACAAATAAAAAAAAAATCATGAAAATCATCCTCCGGAAAATTCCTAAAAATCCTCAATTCCCTTGGAATGAACCATCGGAGCAATTTCAAAAATCTCACCTTCACTACTAGTTTCCTCCTTCTCCGCTAGATATCGCCACCGAACCCTTCCACCTCCCTAAAAAAATCAAAACCCAAAAGCCCACTCATTCATTCGTAATTCCAGATAAAAAAACCCAGACACCCCCAACAATGACTCCGTCAATAAAACTGACTGCCTCTTCCAATAATCGTCAACGCGCCTCAAATAATCAAAAATCCCCCCAATCCGCTGTTCGCCAATCAACCCACCCCGCCCAATCGGATCATTCTCCAGTCGCAGCTCAACTCCCTCGCGCTCTCCCTCGCTCACTCCACATATCCATCCATAAAATTATCTAAACTCCGCTCCAAACCGCCCAAGGTGGGGGTAATAACTGTTGACTCGCCACAGCTTGACGCACCGAGCATTTTCTTTAGTTTGTTTTTCCATTTGTAATCGTCACGTCGTAAAACCCCGTCGTTATCGAGTCCTCCCCGCGTCATCGTCAATCGCGCAATCGAAATCGAAGCAAAAGTCAGTGCATCATCCGAGTGCGCGTGCCGGGTGCCTCGGTAGTATCCTCGAGGAGCAATAACAATTCGGTGAGCGTCAGAGGAGTGAACAAAACGAGAAATAATTTTCCAAGTGGAGTGGGAAAATCGTTTTAACCTATTTGTGGACATTACGAGTGTTCAAGCCAGGGTTAACCTTCAAATTACAGCAGCTGACACTCCTAGGCCAGGGATACCGTGGTTTCCGTGGAATAAGGTGATTTAATTCATCAGATAATAAAATATTGAAGGCAGTCGTGTGTGCAGTGCAAGGGAATAACGGCTCTATTGCTTCCTGGGCGTTCACAGTTATTCCCACAATTTTATTCTTAATTAGAGTGAATGAAAGTGCAAGTGACGGGGTCAATGATTATTTACGGCTCTCTGATACCCTCGTACATTATTGTTTGGGAGGAGGGGAATTCTTAGAAGTTGTAAAGTATGGGTTGCAAACAGAATAGAAATCGTGTATTTTTCGGTTCTTGAATGTTTCTTTTGATAATGACGGGTTTTAGAGGGAACTTTGGAGAGACTTTTTTGCGGGGAATTTTATCAGCTGTGGGAAATGTCTTTTGAGGTTTTTTGATGGAGTCAACGATTAAATAGATAATTTTGTGATTGGTAAAACGATTTTTGAGCAATTAAAAATCGGAAAAAGTTGAGTTTGTTTTGGTAATTAAGGAATTGTTTCCCGTTTGGGGGAGATTGCAAACCATCGAACATAATTTTGGAAGAGGACGAAATTCATAAGAAAAAGGAGGTAATTTGATAATTAAGAAGACGATTCTTATTAGGTTCGAATTGTCTCGCGATCGAGTGGTTTCAAGAGACAAAAAACTCAGAAATTCCTAATTGTAGAGAATAAAATTTGACAGAAAAGAAATCTTTTGATATTTCCTCCCAAAGTTTACTAATTGACGAGGTAATTTGATGATCAATCAGACGTTTTTTACCAATCAAAAGTCAAACAAAATCATACTTGGATTTTCATTATGCGATTGTCTCAGGAGTGAGTTGTTGGAGGAAAAAATCTAAAAAGACCTTTTTCGCAGATAACACAGTTTTCTATTACAATTTTCGTTTGACATTTTCTCCTGAACCCACTCATTAACGAGATAATTTGATGATTAATAGGGCGTTCTTTATCAATCAAAAGTGAAACAAAATTAAAAATGTAGGGGAGGTTGGGGTAAAACGGACACTTGACTTTTTCTAAAATGCTAATGAGGGGTTGAAATGTTGATAAAATATAATATTCTTTTTCTCAATACAAAGAACAATTCTTTCCCTTCGTGCCGAGCCTGAACTGACCTCAATTGATCAATTTGTTTCTGAGTTATGAATAATAAAAAAAAAGTCTAAAGTGTCCATTTTACCCCACCCTCCCCTACATGAATTTATCAAAACTAACAAAAAAGATAACAATTTTTTTTTATCCAAAAAAGACAAGCAAAGCCAAACTGATATTCACCCAAACGTTTGTAAATAACCCACTATAGATTGCCTCCTGAATGAAAGAAAAGTCAAACAAAATCATAGTTGCATTTTCATTATGCAATTATCTCAGGAGTGAGTTGTTGTAGGAAAAAATGTCAAAAGACCTTTTTTGTGGACAAGAGAATTTTCTATCAACAATTTCTTTTCACACTTTCTTCTAAACCCACTCATTAACGAGATAATTCGATGATTAATGAGACGATTTTTATCAATTAACAGTAAAAAAAATCAAACTAAATTCCGCAAGAAAATCTTGAAAGACCTTTTTCATAGCAGAGAAAATTTCCCTCAAAAAAACTCTGACAATATTTCACAGTCACTCATTACCGAGATAATTGGAGAAAAAAACAAGAACGATAAATTTGAGTTATGACGTATTATATCACTTTCACTGCAGACTTGTTGAATTGCTTTATTTTCCTCTCGATTCATCAAATAAAAGCATTCTCTCATTCTGCCGAGTTGGTGTTATTTTTAGAGCCGTTCAGTTGCTCCTTTTTTTTCAAGGTCGTAGATATTTTTTGTTTTAGGTTTAGTTATGAGTATAGTGATTTTATTTTTAAGTTTTTATTGGCTGACTTGTGAAAGATGCTCGAGTGTTGTTATGCAAGTGTTGGCTATGTGTGAGTGCAACCTGTTTTGTTTAGGTATTGAGAGTTGTGAGGTTTTCACAGGGACTCGGAGTGCTGGTGATAAGGAATTATTGGGGATCGCCGGGGGAAGATGTGATGCGACTGCTAAGAAGCTTCGTCTCATGGCTGAGATGCATTACACGTCAATACCACGAGATCTGTCTGGCGAGCTTGTTTTACTCAAGAAAATATCGAAGGTTTGTTTGTTATTGAGTTGAAATGTTCATTGTTGTTCATAGCATTTGGGAAGAGGTTAATTAATTCTGCCTTGTGGTTTTGAATTTTTCCTAATTTCAAGTTATTCGTTGAAAAATCTCAGTTTTCGAGAATTTTATAATTTAGCTGTGGATCATTTTGGGAAATGTCGAGGAACATTTTTCAATGCACTAGTTGGTAAACTTCATTTTAACTTCATGTCCATTGAAAACGCCTCTTTTTGAAGTGATATACTATTATGGTGAGTTTTGGGGGCTACGAAAAAGTGTTTTGACTTTTTTCTCTAACAATAATCGTCCAGAGATATCGGTGAGCAAAACTCAGTGCAAGACTTCAAACTTAGAAAGTTTTCTTCAATTCATTTGTGGAATATTTGTCGCGTATTTTTAGAACGAGTACGTTTAAGGATATTCAAGTCCTTTGGGTATTTTTTTCTCCAGTGAAATGCTTTTCTATTTTTGTAGTCGAACATCATTTCGAGAGTTGCCATTTGAGCCCCATTTGACCTTAAGTTTCCGGACATTTTACAATGATTATGATTTCAAGCTGTCCTTCAGTTGACTTCACTCTTAAATTTTTAATTATCTTAGTAATCATCAATTTAAATATTCAAATTCTGAACTATTTTATTAATCAAAAATTTAGGTAGGAAGATTGCCGATTATTTAGTCAATTGGTAATCCCTTTTAAGAAATTGGAATTATTTACTTAATGGAAAATTCACAGTCCCATATTGTCAAATATTTCATTCATCATCAATCGCAAATTTAAATTATTAATATCACACTATTTTTATATTTTGATGAGAATATTTAAACCGTTATCAATGTACGTCGCAAATTTCTTTAATATTGATGAAATTTAATGTTAAATAAACTTTGCAAGCCTGAATTTTAATCTCGATATCGAACCGTTAGAAAATATTTTAAAAATTTGAAGAAAAAAAAATAAAAAGTTTTCTTTTGGAGGGAGATTGATGAATTGATTAGATATTAATAATAAATCTTAATTATTTAGTTTTCGAACATTTTAGAATGATTTTATTATTTAAACTTTGCAGGTTCGAATTTAAATCTCGATATTGAATCGCTAGAAAACATTTTAAACATCTGAAAAATGAAAAATTAGAAAGTTTACTTTGGAGAAAGATTGATAAAATAATTAAAAAATTGCAATTTTTGGAAATTACGAACATGTTCTATAAATTTATTCACATAACAAATTTATTCACATACAAAATTTTACCATAAATTGATTTCATGCCTGAAAAAATAAGGTATCCAAAAGTTTAAATAATTTCAATTATTTATGTATCGATACCGAATGTTTAAAAAATAATAATTCTGTGCAAAATATATTTTGAATAACCCTGAATATCTATGATTTAAATTTTTTTAAAAAAATTTCTCACCTAATTTAATTGACAAATTTGATTATTTAAAATGGTTGAATCTATCGTGCGGTCTGTACCAAACTGTAAAAGAAACTTGGATATCCTTAAAAAAGAAAGTTGAGAATTCCTTTCTTGTGAAGATTTTTATAAACTACGAAAACTTCGTTTGACAATTTTTCGCTGAATGTATTATTATTTGTTAAATATCTGAAGTATTATTTGTTAAATATCTTTAGAACGAAAAGATTTTCAGAACAATGTTAGAAAACCTTTCTTGGGAAACATTTTATCGTCTCCGAAAATCTTTGACACTTGTCTTTAGACACAATAGCTTCAGAGGTATTTGAAGAAAGATTTCCCAAAAATTTGAACTTTGAAATTTTTCCGAAATACACTTAGGAAGTATTCTAAAAATCTCAGTTGTTGAGCTGTAATTTTATAATTTTGTTGCGGACTGTTTTCTGAAATGTCGAGGAACTATTTTTGACGCACTAATTCACAAATGCCATTTTAACGAGTATAATTAATTTTGTATTAACTTCAGTTCCGGGACATGTTTTTATTTAAGTGATTGTCAAGTTTCTGAGCTTGGGAAGTATGCAATGCTAATTCCCAGATGACGAATCATGAGGAGCTGTACAGAAAATGCCATTTCCAAGTGATATATTATTATGGTAAATTCTGGACTACAAAAAATCTGTTATTTTTCGTTTAATATAATCGTTTCGGAGATATCTGTGAGCAAAACTCGCTTCAAGACTTCAAACCTGGAAATTTTTTCTTCAATTCACACGTGAAATATTTGTCGAATATCTTCAGAACGAGTAAATTTAAAGAACAATGGTGAGAAGCCTTTCTTGTGAAGATTTTTGTAAAGAGATTTGGAAATAACTCACTTCAAGAATTCAAGCTTAGGAATTTAGTGTCTGGAGAAGTTAAGCCTCTACGATTCTCCCTATTTACTCAAGGATGAAGTTCCCAAACATAGATGGATATATTGTGATCCGATCCTTGCTCTAAATAAATCGAAAGGGATAAGATTCAGAATTGATTTTTCATGAACCTCTGTTATGTACAATTTTTTTGTTTTTTCGTAGACCCTCTCGGGTTTTTACGGTTTATTCCCTTCCTACCCCCAATCCCCTGGACCGCATTCGTCAAGGGCCAAGGAAAAATCTCACTTGAGGGAAAAACCTTGCCCAGGTACAGTCGCCTCTTGCAAGACTTCCTCTCGAACAATGAATTTGTGAAAATTAGAGCGTTAAAAAATCATTTTGCCAAATAAATCGACATAATAAATTTGGAAGATCTAGGAAAAATGTGAAAAAAAATCAAGAGTGATCCCGTGATTTGTTACACTTAATTATATATTCAAGCTGAAAGATGTCATGTTTTTCTCAACATTTTATATATGGTACACAGCCCGGAGTTTCGAAAAAAAATGTGAAAATCCAACTACTTATGATGTTTTTGGTGGATATTTTCACTGATAGGGCTTCAGGACACTTCAAAATGAGATGTCAAATTTGTTCAAAGTTTTGTTAGGCTTCACTGCCGTGCATTGAGGCTTTACGGCGCTCATACAGTTAAAAATTTTTGACTGAAATTTTCTGTACACTTTGAAAAATTTTGTCGAATTTAATTACCACTGAAATTTCGAGGAATTTTGTCATTGAAAATTTGGAATTTCGTAAAAAATTACAGAGAACTGTAAATTTCAGTTCCATTTTCCCCTAAAAATGAATAGAAAACCAGAAAATGAACTTTCAGGACCGTGACACTGAATGCGATTTAGAGGGAAAAATCATGAGATTTCAGATTTCACTGAAAATTCAATATAATTTGGTTCAATTCAATATAATTCAAATAAATTAAGGAATTCTCGTCTTTATGCTGCTTAAAATTCGGGAATTTTACAGAATTTTCAGTGAAACCACAAATTTCATGATTTTCATTCTCCTAAATCGTATTCAGTGTCACTGTCCTGAAAATTAATAGTCACTGTCCGTGAAATTTCATTTTTTTTTGACCAAGGGATTGTTAAAATTTACTTTTATTACGTATCATCAGTTCCCTTCTCCTCATTCGCATTTGCTTGACAATTTGTGATTTATTTAATAATTTTAACATTTATCATTTGCTTTTGATTTACGTTTTTGAATGAAGTTTGATACTTTGGACTGTCGGGATAAAACCTTTGCCAATGATACTAACTCTCCCAGTGGTCCCCTGTTGCGTGGTGACATGAGCCAAGGAGGAGAGAGGTGCCATAAGGAACGCAAGGAACACCGTGACAAGTGTAGAGCGTACAGAAAGTACTCGGAATTGACGCCACCGAGTCACCACAGCTACGACAATTATGGGTAATTTATTATTTCATTGCTCGATGGAATGATTTTTCTACTCTGGAATTTATACGAGAGTTAATAAGACGTATCTTATCGTTCTGATTCAATAATTGTGGGGAGAGAAAAATGTAAGATAATTTTGGAGATTGTTTGTGTTGATTCCCCTCGTAGTCGACGGATTAAGTAGGAGAATGAGTTTTTTTCGTGTTTATTATTGGAATGCTGGGAATGTTCTCGATGTAGAGTACTTTGAAGGAGTTATTTTTAAGATTTGCGCAGTTGAAAAATTGAACTTCTCGATATTGTTTTCAGCTTCTATAATTTATTCAATGGTAAAATGATGAAATGAGAAGAATCTGTTGCAGCTTGGGATCATTTACTTGCTCAATTTGTTAAAATTGAAGGAGATGGCGAAATTTTGGTAAAGATTTTCTAAAGAAAACAAGTTTTCTTTAGAAGTACTTCTTTACTTGTATCAAGAAATTCGTGGCTTGAAAATTACCAAGCGCACAATGTCTCGCACTAAGAAAAAAAATCTTACGCCAAGAAATTTTATACTTGTCCGAAAGATGAGGATAATTTCGCATCAAGAACACGAGTTCTCACATTAATTAAAGTAGTTTTTGCATTGAAATATTTTAGAATTGAGGCTAATATAACCTATTAAATGAATTAATTTAATTTTACTCGGTTTGAGAAATCGCTTTCTTGTCAGCAAGAAGTTGTCCTCGTCATTAGGACAAGTACAAAATTACTTGACGAAAGTTTTCATTTTCTTAGTGCAAAATAAAATAATACTCTTGAAAATTTTCAAGTGAGAAGTTTTTGGATATAAGTAAAGACGTATTTCTCAAAAACCTTTGTTTTTGTCAATGTAAAGTGCACTGAGAGAAATACAGTAGAGTTCTCAAACAAGTCTTACTCGGGCGAAAAAAATCGGGGTGGGAAGGGCAAAATGGGAAATATTGAGATCTTTTCCAATTGTCAATACCTTCATTTATAAGTGAAGGTATTGACAACTAGAGAAGATCACAAAACGTCCCATTTTGCCCAACTCTCCCCTAGTTTATTAGAAATTGTCAAAAAAGAATTTTATTATTTTTTTGGTGATTTTCAATTAATGATTTTGTTAGCCCAAACAAAACTTGTTTGAGAACTTGTTCGTTTTTCTCTCCGTATGAGAGCAAGAAAAAAACGTTGCGATAATAATTTTCATCGGGGTTGATAGAAGATATCTGTTAAAAATGATCTTGAAGTTGAATTAATTCATCTGGTTTAGACATTTTGCTGGTGGATTTGACGAGCTCTGGGCTTTTATTGATAGTGAAATATATTTTCTTTACTTCCAAAAATCTAGTTCTAGTCAATGTACGGTCACCACAAAAACAAACGCAAAAACTCTAACAAAAAAACTTTCCGAATTTCCCTGTACGTACCTCATGGGTCTCTTCCTCAGTAGGGCAGTTTATTTAACCCTATATGAGTCACCTCATGAAGGAAAGCGCTTAATTAATTAATTAATTTTAATAAATAATTAATTTTAATAAACAATTAATTTTAATTAATAATTAATTTTAATTAATAATTGATTTTTCATTGAAATCCTCACAAATTTTGACCAGAAAACCCTAGAAATTTTACCCTAACAGCACTAGAATTTTTCATAGGTGGTCGATTGCGATTTTTTCCAGTAGTCACGCTCGAATTTTTTTAAAGAATTTCTCTTCGTGCAGTCACTTACAAATTGAAAATTTTCGTATTCAGGGATTAAATCAGGGCTCGAGAACAGTGACTCCCCTCCATTTCACCTCCCCGAAGAAATACAGGCGAAACACCTTAAAGGGAAATGGAATCCCTGTGTCTATGTGAACTTTTAGTATTGTTTTCTCCTACAATTATTAATTTTATTTCATGAAACTACTTTATCGACTCGATCATTACATTGTTGAGTCAATGAAGTAGCTTCATAAATCAAACATGATGCACTCAATCTCGTAAAAATTATCTTTAATTTCTTGATCCTCGCCCAGCAAAATGAACCCATAAACAGACTTTTTCTTTTTTGTTAGCACCAACTATTAGATTCATAAAATGTAAATACTTGGCTGAAGGCCCCCGGGCGATGGCCAGTTATAAGTTCCAAGGAACTTGCGAAGAAAATGGTACAGCTACAGGTTGCAGAGATTTCGTTAAAAATAAATAAAATAACACAACATAATTGCAGAAGAAAACACAATTATTAATTTTTATCTACAAAATTACTTAATTGACTCGATCTGCATTGTTGAGTCAATGAAGTAGCTTCATAAATAAATAATAATCTTTGCAGGGGAAAATACAATTCTAAAAGTTCATATAGACACAGGGGTTCCGTTTCCCCTTAAGGGGTATCAGAATGCCGCCAATTTTCCAAATTTTTGAACAAATTTCCTGCTGAAAGTTATCGATATTTTTACAAATCAAAGCACATTAATCTCCAGGAAGCGATGATAAAGATCAATGTACTTTGGATTAAAAAAATATTGATAACTTTGAGCAGGAAATTTCTTTGAAAATTTCATGAAAAGAGTGGCCTTCTGTTACCCCTTAAATAAAATGGCCCGTAGCGCGACGTTGCCGGAACCTCGCTAAACGCGCCCGGGCAGTGTAGAGTGAATTCGGCAACGCTGAAGTCTGAATAACACGCTAGCGAATCCCCTCGGAGGTGACCAATGCAGGTTCACGTATGATGACAAGACTAGGTTTAACCCTAAATTGGTCACCCTATGAGCGAAACCGCGCAACGCGTCGTTGTTTTCTAATTACAATTCACTGGTTAACTGAAAATTTTTAAAAAATTTTGACTTTGTCGATTGAAGTGTCTAAAAAATTATAGTAATTTTTAGAACAACATATTTCCCAGAATTCCTGAAGAAAACAAATTATTTCGGACAGATGAATTATTTTTTCTCGTGTTAAATGAAGTGGCCCATGTCGCGACGTTGCCGGAAACTCGCTAAACGCAATCGGTCATTGTAGAGTGAATCCGGCAACGCTGAAGTCTGAATAACACGGTGGTGAATCCCCGCGGAAGTGACCAATCGCAGGGTCGCGTAAGGTGACAAGACTAGGCTTAATCTATTAAATCCAAATTTTGGAAAGTTTTTCATCTCAAAGTTTTCGTTTTTTTTGTGGTAGTGCATGGAAGGAGACTTTAGGTCATGTTCAATGAATGAATATTGTATATTTTCTTCAGTAATTCAGTGGCCAGCAAGTCAAATTCCTTGCCCGGGAGATGCAATGCACCTGCCCAGGGCTCGGGGCCTCTCGTGGCGACTGGAATTCCAGCGGAGGACCTGGCGAGTCAGCTGACGATCCTAGATGTCGGGGTTTTCAAGGCAATCCGGCCCGAGGAGCTGTCCAGCTGTTCCTGGAATAAGAAAAACAAACTTCTGGTGGCGCCGAATGTCGTCGCTTTCACCAGGAGATTTAATCACGTAGGTTTTATTTGGATTTGGGTCATTATTGCATTATGAGTTTCTTATTATCTTGTTAGAGAGTGGATTATTGGGGAAATTATGAAAGCGGATTTTCGATCGAGCATTCGGTGAGCTTCAAAAAAAGGTCATGACATTTTGCTTTAAAGTGGTATAAGCGTAACTTGAATTTTGAAGATTAAAATCTGAGATAAATTCTGAATGAAAGTTAATATTAATGAAAAGTTAATATGAACGTTTTTAAAAACTGTAAAGAATTGTCGGGAAACTAGATTGGATTCACAATCGTGTTTTTTACAATTAATAATAAATTCAATAATTAACAGTGATAATTAGTGTATAACAAATATAACAAATGATTTTATAATAAAATGTCGGGAAATTTTCTTCCGTTGCTGATAATATTTTTTGCATGGAAGTATGTTAATATCTTATGAGAACATCAAATGTTACATCAAAACGAGAAAATCAATAATTTCGAATCTTTTGGTTGTAAATTCTTCGACACCTCATGGAAAATTTTCCTCTGTTTTTCATCTAAATTTCATTATTTATTTATAAACATAACATCTTGTTAGAAATACTCATTAGTTGGAAAAAGTAATTTGAGGCTTGAATTATTTCGAAATTTTTTCACCTAGTGAATTCTCACATAATTTGAATAGATTATTTGAATTCCTAAAAATGATAATGTCCTATGTTAACTATAATAATTCCTAAGAAATTCAATATCCTATAAAAATCGCAAACGACCATCTATGAAAAATTCTACTACTGTTAGGGTAAAATTTCTAGGGTTTTCTGGTCAAAATTTGTGAAAAACCTAGATACAAAATAATTCCTAAAAACATTCGTCCTATTCAGGTGAGCTTCTGGACAGTCCAAGAAATTCTAAACTTCTCAACCCCGAAGCAGCGTTCAGAAATGATCGCCCACTTTATTCGTGTCGCAAAGAAATTGTACGACTTGAATAATATGCACTCATTATTCGCTATCATATCCGGTCTCCAAAGTGCTCCGATATATAGGTAACTGAGTCACACCATTGGCATCCGGAATTTCTATGTAGCTAGTCTAAACGATTCGTAGCGTCATAATTATTTTTGGATATTACAGATTGAATAAAACGTGGGCCTGCCTCTCGAAAAAGGATAAGTGCACGTTCGATAAGCTTGCCGAGGTCTTCAGTGATAAGAATAATTGGATGAATCTCAGGGCGCACATGGAGACGCTCAGATTACCTTGCATTCCTTACTTGGGACTTTTTCTTACTGATCTTGTATATATTGATATGGCTCATCCCTCTTCTAAGGTGAATTATTTTATAATTAATCTTCGCCCGGTGGCCTGGCGTAGTGGTTAAGGCCGTTGCCTCACAACGGATAGGTTCCAGGTTCGATTCCTGGCCGGGTAGAATGGTGAGATCTAACCATTTTTAAAGTCTTGATCAATCGCCATATAGTCTCATCAGACTCGAAGCGATATAAAATAAGCATAAAAAAAAAAAAATAAAAAAAAAAATTAATCTTCAAATTTAAAACTATTCATCATTTGTCGCCTGATTGAAAATAATTAATTCGTTAATTCAATTGATGGATTCAGAGAACAATTTCAAGGAAAATTTTTTGTGGCCATAAAAATCGTCAATAGAAATAGATTTTACAAATTTTGTTTTTGTAATTTTATTAATTAATCATATCATTTAATAATTAACCGTTATAATCAGTAAATGGGTGATTTTATGGTCTACTCTATTCAAATATTTCCAAATTAAAAACTATTTATCATTTGTCAACTAATTGACAATAATTAATTCATTCATTCAATTGATGGATTCAGAGAAAAATTTCAAGGACATTTTTTTGGCCCCAAAAATCTTCAGTAGAAAAGAATTTACAATTGTATTTCGTGTAGTTTCACTAATTAACAATATAATTCTATAATTCACGGTTACAATCAGTGAATTAATGATTTTATGGTCAACATAAGGTTTATTGATTTCTCGAAATTCTTCTTTTGAAAGATATTTGCAAAATTATGAAAAAAATAGAGTTATCTGGTTCTTATGATTTTATTCTTGTCATTGTACAATTATGAGTGTTCATTCATCTTTCTAGTGTATCCATTATAATTTAATTATGTTCGTTTGAATTACAGAATAACGACAACCATCAAAGGGCAATTAAAATGAACACAGTGCTGACGAGAGTAACAGTGTTTCAAGCCAGTGATTACTCTGGCATCATTCCATTACCAGATGTTCAGAGATATTTGAATAGTGTCAGATACATCGAGGAGCTGCAGAAATTCCTTGAGGACGATCATTTCAAGTAATGAATTTGGTGTTTATTTATCAAAGATCTTGGGAACCGATAGCTCTAGAGAAAAATGTGAAGATATCTATCTGGCGGGGAAGAACATTTTATACACAAAATGTCGCCTGACACACTGTTAGAGCCACTCATTACCGTGATAATTTACTGATCAAAACTTGGGATAATTTACATCAGCTTAATATCAGAATTCTTTCGTGATGGGCCTCAGTGGCTTCTGAAAAATAACGAAAGATGGCTGTGAAATTAATTATTCAACTGAGGAATGTAGAGAAATTTTGTCGTTTTTCTTAGTATTTCTTTGATTAGTGAAGTTATTTTTTATATACGAGATTAATCCACGATCGATGATGTTGTAAAAATGCTAAATTCTTTGACGTTCCATACAACATCGTGTACAAAGAGCAGCTCCATTAATTAATTAAATATTAAAAACAACAATAAACTTCTCTACATTTATCCAATAATTTTTTCTACTAATTAATCAATATTATGTAAAAAATTGAGTTTGCCACTATCATTCCTTTTTATTCATCCCTATTTCATTTTACGTTAAAGTAGTACGAATAAACTCCAGTTGAGTCGTTGACTGTAAAGAGTAAAAATGAATTCAAAAAGCCAAGAAACAAATTATTAATTACTAAAAATTTTTCCCACGAATTTTAATTTTCATGAGTGTAAAAATTGATCCATTAAATTTACTCTTCAATTATTTTTTTACGCGATAGTCTCTCGTTTGTCTAGGGGTTTTTGACATAACATGCCATTGCGAGAATGCCGAAATAAATTATTTATTACAAGAGTTTAAAACTGGCGACAATTTTGATATTGAAAATAGAATTTTTATTCATTTTTTCAGATTTTTCGGGATTTTTTCTAGATTATGTGTTATTTTTGCCCTTCTAAATTAATTATTATCAATAATACGTGACTGTCGACCCAGCACAAACTCAACCAGAATGTTTCTATCCATATTAACTTTCAGTTGAGAATTCGTTTCGATTTTAATCTTTAAAATTCAAGTTATGTTTATACTACTTTAAAGTATCAGAAAACCTTTCTCGGAGGCAATGAAATTCTTCGTAAAAAATGTCTCTAATATTTTCTCTTACACCTACTAATTACCGATTATTAAATAACTAGCAATTGAGATCATTTACATCATCACAAATTGAGAATTGTTTCATAATTATCCAATTAAAGTTCGCACAATAATATTTCCTATATTTCCCTGAACGCACTCCTCCCTCGATATTAAAAAAACAATATCTCAATGCGTGACCTAATTAATCTACTTCGCAGCTTCAGTCCACCTTCAATGAACTAATTGATCCTTAATGAATTAATTTCAGACTATCGATGAAGCTCGAACCGAACTCCCCAGTGGCCTCATCGAGCAGCAGCAAAGAATCCGTGGGAGACGTAGCAACAGGCGTTGCAGCCTTGTCCCTGTCACCAGCTAGAGGTTGTGCGGGCTCCCTTCGCCTCCACGCAGCCTCAGCAGCCAACAAATTCGTACCAGGGCATCGAAAATGTCGGAGTTTAGGCACCAAGTGAGTAGCATCAATTAAAATGCAGTAAAAATCCCTCAAATTCCCACTGTTGATCTGTTATCTGGCTAAAATAATTATATTAATTAATTAATCAATTGATAATTGAATTTCGTGGATTAAGATTCATCGCTTGACAGAATTAATTTCTCGCTGTTGGAATTGATTTGATCGTTGATTTAGTTCACCCTTTCTTTCGCGAAAATCCACGATTTTAAAAAAATTTTATTGAGAGAAAAAGAAAAAGAAACAAATGGCTCTGTCAGGTTTCGTAGCACGAGCCTTCCACGCAACTTCCATAAACAAGGAGGGCGGTACGGAACTTATGGAACGTCTGGGTGAGTCCCAGGATCTCAATCAGGGATTTAACAATTTATCAGATTCAATTGGCTTATGGACCATATCATTTCGTTTATCATAATTTTAATAATTCAGTTTAATTTTATTAATTGTTACAATTTTAATGGCGCACCTTGGATTGAGGCATCGTGGAACCTAGAGTCTGCATGAAGTACATTTTTATTCACCCATTTTTGTTAATTATTTGGTTAGTGGTAATTGCTCAGTAGAGAAGGGGTAAAATGATTTGGGTTCAAACGGTATTCGCTTCAATTGACGAGAATGAGTTCACTTCTGATGTTTTTAAATAATCTTTTATGAATAGTTTTTTACCTGAACTGTTTTATCCAATCACTACTGATATCTGCGTCATGTTTTCATTTTATTTTGTTTTATAGAGCTGATACATCGACCATTGGCATGCGGTTTAGAATTAATTTTTATTCATATTCATAGGACTGTATGATTGGAAATTGTGTTAATTTTTCATTAGAAGATTTTAGAATGGAAAATGAGATGAATTGATGAATTCAATTTTAATTGGGGAATATTTTTTAATATTTTTTAACCTGTATAGAATGGGATAATTAGGTATGGGAAACTAATTCGTCTTATTTGTTCATTCCACCATCCAATGCTGTAACGAATTGGTATCGAATAAGAGACAAGTCCAAGGATTTTCCTCTGATTTTATATGTTCTCACCTCAGACGTATAAATATATCTAATGCTACTCGATTTATCGAAAAATGTGAAATGATTTTTTTGTAGAGAATTTCGAACAATTTGCAGTTTAATGACAAGTTTAAATTCCTCAATATTTAATGAAGAATTGATAATTATTCCTTAAACGCAAAATAATAACTAATTAATTCAGAGACAAAGTTCAGAGAAAAATGTTGAGAATTTTTTTTGGTAAACTATGGAATTCTCTACATGGGAAAATATTTCAACATTTCTGCCTAAATTCCTTGTTTAAAAAAATCTTCGCAAAACCATCAGTAAATTCACTCTGGACTCATCTGCTATTCTTCACCATTTCACTGAATTATTTTTCGTTAACCCATATATACAACTAAACGTAATCATGGCTGCATAATCGTATAGAACCAGCAACTGCATTGAACGTACAAATTCATCGAAGAGAACGAATTACGTAGAACAATTTGATGCTTGTCATCCAATTATGCATGGCAGAAATCATATCAGCGGGGCAGTAATCATTTATCAACGTTTTTAAAGTAGACAGTAGTGTCAAAGCCATTCTCAAATACTCTGGTTCAATTTCAGCATCTTTGGGAAAGCATCGGGGACGTCGTTGGAGCCTGGCCAAATAACAGTGCGTCATCTCCTGGACGATTCAGTTCTCGAAGAGCCTCATTTGGTGTCTCCAGTCGTTGACCTGGATCAGAATTCACCTGGAACTCCCACAGATGCTCTCAATGACGATTGCAGTTTGCTTTCTAGAACGAGGTAATTAACGATAACACGAGAAAAACAGAGGCTTTCGTGTTGAATGGGTACAGAAGTCATACAAAGGAAAATCTCTAGACATTCTTGAAATATGATCAACGCTCACTCTCGATTGCAATAAGTTTGAAGGAAATAAATGATCCCATATTATTATTTCAACTATTTTGGTATCGTTTCAAGACTACTTTCTTCTTTAAGGATATCCAAGTATCTTTTACAGTTTGATGTAGACCTTACTATAGAATTCAACCATTTTCAATCATCAAATTTGTCAATTAAATTGCGTGAGAAAAATTTGATAAAAATCGTGAATATTTATTCATTCATCTTGAATATTTAAACATTCGTTGTTTACAAATAAATAATTGAAATTGCTAAAATTTTCGGAAACCTTATTTTTTTAGGCATGAAATTGATTTCTGGTAAAATTCTGGATATGAATAAATTTGTTACAATTCCGAATAAATAATTTTTTATTGTTCGTTTGCCCCGTAGACGCTTACAATGTTTAACATAGTCTGGGGCCTCCAACGTTTCAGCTACAGAGGTTTTTTTTCCAAAATTTTTGAAAAAATCTGTACAATATCAATTACAAGCTAATTTTTTTAAATTTGACTCTTACACAGCTAATTTTGTCTTATTTTAATATAAAAAATTGCACCATTCATCTAAAATAGCCAGAAAAATATTTCTGAAAGAATCAAGACTATATTTTAATTATTTGGAGGATCATTTTTCTGGCTATTTTACATGAATGGTACAATTTGAAAAAAAACTAAATTAGCTGTGCAGGAGTCGAATTTGGAAAAACTCGACTCGTAATTAGTATTGTACACATTTTTGTAAAAATTTTGAAAAGAAACCTTTGTAGTTCAAAAATTGGAGGCCTTGGACTATTTTAAATATTTTAAGCATCTACGGGGCAAACGAACCTTAAACAATTATTTTTTTTGCACTAATTATTCATTTTTCAACGTATATAATCGATGTTCAATGTGTGAAAAATCTGACTGCAATAGCCCCCGACTTTTAAAACTTATAGTAGTCTCCCTTGAGCTATACGCATCAAAATACAACACATACAAAATAAAAAATAATGATAATGTCTTGTATCAAAATACAATACATTTGAAGTATCTACGGGGCAAACGAAGCTCGAACAATTAATTTTTTTTCACTGATTATTCATTTTTAAGCATATGTTATTGAACTTCAATGTGTGAAAAATCTGACTGCAATAGTCTCCGACTTTTAAAACTTATAGTAGGGGAGGGTGTGCCTGTACCGCCCACCTAAGGGGAAATGCCAGTTTTATATTTTATATTTCAACTTGAGTATAAAAAACGTATTTGTGAGACTTCTTTAACTATTGAACTCGTTATTCTCGAAGTGTAGACGCCTAATTCTCCTTAGAATCCACAAAATTGATTGAAAATAAAAGAGAGAGCCTATTGAGCGGTGCCGCTCATAGGATTTTGCATGTATCGCTCGCGCCGCAACCTATCCTGTATTCGAGTGCTGTCGTGCAACTACGTGGCCGATCCTATGAGCGGTATTACCCGCTCCGCTCGGCGTCAACAAAATTGTTGATAATTATTGACATGAGTGGAGTTTTGAGTTCGAATTGGTCTCAAATTACGCGTGAAAGTACCACGAATCGAATAACCACAGTTTAATATGAGAATTCAGCGTTTGAAACTATCAAAAACCTTAATTACAAGTCCACAAATTTTGCACTGTAAAGACCTCAAAACTTCGTTACGTGTTTTTTCATATTTAAAGTGGTAAATAAAGTGAAAATTTTCCGACAATCACATCTTATCATCAAATTCTTCATGATCAGGAACAGAAAGAAATTTTCAAGTTGATGGTTGTGGAGACCAGAAAATCGGGTGAGCGGTATTACCCGCTGAGCGGTACAGGCACACCCTCCCCTAGTCTCCCCTAAGGGGAAATGGAGGCCCTGCGTTCATATGAATCTTTAGAATTGTGTTTTCTCCTGCAATTATTATTTTTTATTCATTAAACTACTTCATTGACTCAACAATGCGATAATCGAGTCGATAAAGTAATTTCGTAGATAGAAATTAATAATTGTAGGAGAAAACACAATTCTAAAATACGATTAATAGCTACAACTCATCATCACCATCACATCTACTAACTCCCCTCAATTTTCTCATTTCCAGCACGTTACCGATCCTCCCCTGTACCGTGGACGGTATAATGGAGCCCCGTTGTTCGATGCAGGGGCTCCTACGTCGAAAAGTTGTCCTCAGAGACGGCAGAAAGCCTGCAGTATCGACGTGGCAGAGGTACTGGATCCAGCTCTGGGCCTCCTCGATAGTCTACTTCTCCCCCAAATGCTTCAAGGGCTCGGACAGATCCGACTTCAAACGCGAGCCCTACAAAATGGTCTCAATACTCGGATGGGTTATTGAGTCCTCGGACAGTATGTTCCATCGAGATACTTTCCTCCTCACTGATCCCAACAAGGGCAACGTCTACAAGTTCCGAGCTGGGTCTGGTGACTTTGCTGATCAGTGGGTCAAGGAACTACGTGCCACAGTGCGAGGCGGTGTCGAGAGGAAGCCAATACCTGCTAATCTCATGTCCTTCGAGTAAACTGGATCGCTCGTCGGTAATTTATCACGCGTTGCTTTTCACTCACGTATGAAATTACTTATCACTCAATGGTAGAGGAAACTGGATTTAAAAATTGCCAATTGCCAATTTTCATAATGGCCAAAAACGAAAGGCTTTGATATTAATGCTCATTGCGGTTCCATGCGCTTGGTTGCAAAGAAGACAAGTTGTCAGGGTCATTAATTTTTTCATCTTGTTTCTCTATTTATTCACATTTTGGAGGGAAATGGCGAAGAACAGGAGAGATGTGTTCAAATGAAAAATTTTAATTGCAGTCTGTCCATGAAACTCTGAATGAATTGACAGATTATGAGGTATAAAGTTAAGGAAAACAATTTTTTGTGCTAATGGACCTCTCATTTATGGACTGTGATTCGAAAATAAAATGCCCGTTTTCGTAATGTTAAAAATGAAAGGCTTTGGTCTTAATGCTCATTGCGGTTCCATGGGCTTGGTTGCAGAGAAGACAAGTTGTCAGGGTCGTTAATTTTTTCATCTTGTTGCTCTATTTATTTACATTTTGGAGGGAAATGGCGAAGAACAGGAGAGACGTGTTTACGTGAAAAATTTTTATTTCAAACATCTTTTAGTTGAGTTTTGAAAATATATCGGCAGACAGTGGTTGACAGTCCATCCATGGAACTCTGAATAAATAGACAGATTATAGGGTGTAAAATAGAGGATAACAAGGTTTTGGTATGCAATAAATCTTTCATTCAATCACGACTATTCCATTCATGAGCTGTGATCTATGAATGATATGTCTGTTTTCATAATGGCAAAAAACCAAAAGCTTTGATATTAGCAGAGAAGACAAATTGTCAAGGCAAGTCGTTAATTTTCTCATCTTGTTTCTCTATTTATTAATATTTAAATTTGGGAGGGAAATGGCGAAGAACAGGAGAGACGTGTTTACATGAAGAATTTTTATTTCAAAGATCTTTCAGTTGAGTTTCGAAAATATATCGGCATACAGTGGTTGACAGTTCATCCATGGAACTCTGAATAAATAGACAGATTGTAAGGTGTAAAATTGAGGATAACAAGAACAAAGTTTTTGTGTTCACAATAGATCTTTCATTCAATGACTTGAGACTATTTCATTTATGTCTGTTTTCATAATGTTCAATAACGAAAAGCCTTGTTAATTCTCATTATGGTTCCACGGGCTTGATAGGAGACAAAACAAGTTGTCACGTCAAGTCGTTATTTTTCCATCTTGTTTCTCTATTTATTTAAATTTTGTAGGGAAATTGCAAAGATCAGGAGAGAGGTATTTACATGAAAAATTTCAATTTTAAGGGTCTTTTCGTTAAGTTTTGAATATATATTCGCTGATAATGATAAACAGTCTATCCGTGGAATACTGAAGGCATTCAATAAGTTTATGGACTAAGAAATAATTAATTAGATTACGAATTTGGAGAAGTAAATCTGTAGTGAATTGGTAAACTAGGATAAGTGCATTTCAACTGAGGACAGTTATCAAGCGATATCTCGTAAATAAAAATAGATATCGAAATTTTTATTAGAACCTTTTTTGTAGAGGGAGATGTGGGCTACAAAAAAGTTTCCGACAAAAATTTCGATATCTGTTTTTATTTACGAGATATTGCTTGATAATTGTCCTCAGTTGAAATGCACTTATCCTAGTTTACCAATTCACTACAGAAATATATACGATTCTACTTGTCATCGATTTTGGTATAAAAACAGAATTGAAAGATTATTAGAAACCAATGGAAATACTGAAGATGATGACTTGAAAGATTATGAAGTAGAAATTTGAAAAAATAGTATATTTCGTAACGAGTGCAAAAAAGTGTTTTTTGGTGAGTGGGAGGTTTATATCACGAGCCGAAGGCGAGCCTTCGGCTCGTGATATAATCCCACGAGCTAAAAAACTTTTTTTCACGAGTTACGAACAATATTTTTCATCACAATGTGGCGGAAATTGGACTTTTCGTCACAGCGTGATGAAAAAACAATTTTTTTCCTCAGCTTTCGAAAATTCGAAAATATATCACTGTGAAAATTTGGTTATTTGGCTCAAATTGGCTTAGCATCAAAGAGAGTATTTTAATATTTTCCTTAAATACGCGTCTCTTGGAAGACATTTGAAATGACTCTAGAAAACGACGTTAAATGATGAAAAGTTATTTCACATCAATTCTAGTCAAGTCTATTTTCCTTAGATTTGAAGATGTTCAGAAAAAATCTTTGTGCAGTTGATTTTATAAATGATCAATTGAACTAGCAGGCTCACACAAAAACATGAATCGTTCTTCGTTCTCCTTTAAATTTTCTACGAAAAATATGTCTATCATTTTTCTCTGAATCTGCCAGTTCTAGAGATGTGGAAAATACTTCACAAATCATTTTGAACACATGTTCTCGCGCCATTTCTCTACTTAATTTTCATATTTTTGTTTCCCACTGCCAATTTTGTTGGAAATTACTTAAAACCGTGAACATACTGTTTTTTTATTTTTTTTAATTTAAAAAGTTTTTTTTTCTATCATGATTGTGAGGAGAAAATGCAGGTGAGGCTTCGATGGAGCTATTTAAAGTTATTATTTAGTTAGACATTAGTATTGACTTATTTGCTCTCTAAAATTTACTAGTGAACTAGTACACCACGATAGGGTGACTATTATTTATCACTCCGTTATGAATAATTTTAAAAGACTCGTCTCGACGAGAATCCTACGCTTACATATCTCGATATTATTTATAATTAAAAATGAATACATAAACGGTGAATCGTGATGGAAATTTGGGGGAGAAACTACCGAGTCCATCAATAATCATTGAGTTGTCACTCGGCGTATGTCTGAGACTGTCAATTATATTTCCATGGCGTGTGAACAAAATAGTTGATTAACTGAATACAAGACTAAATTTTTAAGGTGAAAATGGTTAATTCCTCAACGAATTAAGTAACAACTCATTTTGACGATATTGTCTATTATTGAGAGGGGTAATTAATCAACAGAATGACTATTCTAAATGGAGTGATTTTTAGTGTTTGGATTATTTGCTGAATTAAAGGGTCATTGTTGATAATTTATTCAGAAAAATTATTTATTCTGATTGAATTCAATTTTCAATTTATTGAATTTTCGGTGTCGACAAAATTCTAATTGAAATTGAGGGAATTATTTTGCAAACAAGAATTTATTGAAAGCAGATCATTCGAACAGACGAATCTGGAAGGTTCATACAAATTATTTTACGAATATCTTGGATATAGCTCTTTACAACGTTCATTCAATGAAATAGTTCTCAGAATGTAAGCAATTCAATTTTAAGGGACATCTTCATGGAAAAAGCCTCTTGGTTAATTTTCATGGTTTTATGTTTTATTTTCTTGTTTTTTTTTTTTCATTTTAAATCTTCGATTAAAATGAAGAAATTCTCTATGAAACAGTGGAATTATGCATCTTGCGACAAATATGTGATTTGTTTTTGCTTATATCACTACAATTATTAGATCTACAACGAAAGATTATGAAACCACTTTCGACACCACAGAATTCTTTTTTAAAAGTCTCTTAAAATGTATCTAGAGCTACATTCCTTAGATATTCGTGGGTTGATCCTTATATTACTTTTCAGATCGTCTCCTTTCACTATTCCATTAGTCAAAGACGTTTTTTGTGTATATTTCATCGAATAAATAATTTATTTTGAATGAAAATTCCTCTCGACTCAAAATTCCGAGGGCCATCGTACAAAATTATTGACCGACTAGACGTTACCAAAGTACTCAGTTTTTACTTTTTTTTAGAACAAATGTGAATTAAAATAACGATAATGTAAAATATGAATCGAAATGCGTCATCGCTGTGTAGCTTGCCTTTTTAAATCGGCATATCATTAGGCGTAATTGTGAGCAACGGTGAATTCGTTGAGCACATCATGACAATTATTAATGTCTCGTTGTATCATTTTTCATTGGTATCGATCGGAAATGATCAGAAAGAAATCAAAATGTTTATTTTAAATTGAAAAGTTCATTGGTCTTTTCATTTGAGATTTATTTCTCTTCGATATGAATGTTTGATAGTCTGATATATTTAACGCCTATTAGGAATGTTATTTCTTTGTTTATTCTGTTGCATTCTGTAGCGAAGTGGTAAAGAACAGAAAGACCTCCGAGAGTAATGGGTTTGGAGAACAATTTCAAGAGCCATTTTTCGGGGGGAATTCAATGGCCACAAAAGAAATAGTTGACGTGATTCTCTGACATACTTTATGGCAAAAATATTTGTGAAAAAACAATCTGCACATCAATTTCTAAATTTATGGGGCAGTTATTCCTGTAGCGAGAGTAAAACTTGTCAAAACACACACATGAAGTTTAGTAATCATATTGGAGACAGATTTCTCACCAATTATTATCAGAATTTTGACAGAAATCACAGTATTTTGAATAAAAATTCCAGTATTTTTGTAATAATTCTCCCTAAAATTTTGGAATTCCCTCAAAGTTTTGAAATTTTGTTGACAATGCTTCGAAGGCCAATACCATTGTTAAAATTCAAATGTCAACAGATTATTTAGAATTTCGTAGGATTGAATGCAAATGGAGAGATATTTCCGTTAAAGTCTATCGAAATTTTCTCGTCAACATCATCACAAATGTTTTTTGGAACTGTTATACAATCTCTTCTCCTTCGAAAATATTCAAAAAGATGCCTTGAATTTTTTTTCCACACCCCCTTCATCTCACGATAATCGCAACATGAATTAGCGAGAAAATTCTCGTCTTGTCCTTTACCACTTTAAACAGAATCAATATCCCCTTCTGTCAATGTTAATATTTCGAATAATTTATAAGTCTCGATAATTTGGGAGTACGTGTGCGTGATACCGCCACGTGTCTCCCTCAAACTACTCATTACATATCATTTTACATAAGAGAAACGAAAATGAATGTAAATCATGTTGGAACCACCGAAAATTCATTGACCACGAGAACTCATTGTGACTGAACGAATCTGTTTTCATAAAGGAAAATAAATTGTGCGACTGATTGACTAAACTAGGAACTAGAAAACTGACTTTTCTTAAATTTCTTGGTGATGATGCCAAAATCCGTGGAGACTAATTCTTTAATCCCCATTTTCATTTGGAGAAACTGAAGTCGCTGGTGATAAAAATCGATGGAAATAATTGATACATATTTTGTAATAAATTACTTCGGAATGTTTGTGGTGATAAGATAAACCACAGGGTGTTTTGTTTATTCAAAAGTTTTCGAGTCACACAACAATAATTGAGCAACACGACTCATTATACAGGAGCTACTCTCATGGTTTCGATTATTTTCTATTGATTTTTATCAGCGTCGGGTGAAATTCTGTGGAGAAGGGAAGGAACGAGATGTCAAAATAGTATGTTTCGTGATACCTGTCTGAAATGTGCACTTTTCGAAACGGTTTAGTGTGCATAAAGTGAAACTTTACGCGCGTGATTTCTCGCAAAAAAAAAAACACTTTTTCTGTACTGATCTTCACTTTTCCCAGTCCGGGGATTGGTATTGACCCTTCCCCGAACTGGGAAAAGTGAAAGTCACTACGGAATAATATTGTTCGCGCCTAGTGCCACAGGGGTTTTCGACGAGTGTGATTGGCACGCCGAGCCGAAGGTGAGGCGTGCCAACCTCACTTTCGTGAAAAACCCCAGTGACACTCGACGCGAAATATACTATATCCCTACTACCGCTGCGAACAGTGAACTCGGCAGGTATTACAAAAAATAGGATGTCTTACATGCGCGTGCGAAAAAGTGGAACTTCACGCACTAGTAACACAATAGTATATTTCGTAACGAGTGCAAAGAAGTGTTTTTTGGCGAGTGGGAGGTTTATATAACGAGCCGAAGGCGAGTGATATAATCCTACGAGCTAAAAAACATTTTTTCACGAGTTACGAACAATATTTTTCATCACAATGTGGCGGAAATTAAAAGTTCACTTTTCGTCACAACGTGATGAAATAGTATATTTCGATACGAGTGCGTAGGGTAAGCTACCCAGTAGATGGACACTGTCCTATAGATGGACGAGCTACTTTTGGATAAGAAATTATGCAAAAAAATGTTGAAATGTGAATTGTTGCTTTGAATTTTCACTATCTGTTGTGATTCTTAACCCCCGAATCGCGATTTTTTTTCGATCAATTTTGTTTTCAATTGCTAAAAAACAAACGTCCATCTACTGGGCGGTTTTCTTAGGCGTCCATCTACTGGGCAGTTTACCCTACAAGTGCTTTTTGACCCGTCGGATATGTGTAGGCGAGTGCTACCTTCCTAAGGATTAAAGAATCCTGTCCCACGAGTATCTAATCTTATTTTTTTTAATTTCACTTTACATACAAGTGATGAAACATTCTATTTAGAAAATATCTCCGAAACTGAAGGGTTTAACCGCTCACGTACGGCGTCGATGTCATGCATCGAATCATGAAAATATGAATGACTATGTTTCTTTAAAATTGATTATTTCCAAAACTATGGAATTTAACTCAACCAAACAAATAGCAACGAAAAAAGGAATACTGTAGCTTCAATTCAGTAGCGAAGTGGTAAAACGGTCCAAGTCGATTTTGACTATTGTCCATTTTTCAGTGAATATGTCGGAATCTAAGGGAGATAGCTAAATTTTTGTCAAGACCTTTTTTGTAGCACTCAATTTGCTCTAGAAAAAAGGTTATTACGAAAATTTCGTTATCTCCTTTAGATTCGGAGATATTTTTCAAAAACTCAACTAAGAGATAAGTCGACTTAAACCGTTTTACCACTTCACTACTGAATTACATATCGGTTTCATTATTTTCCGTTGATTAGAAGTCGTTACATTCTAGTTGTATGGAGCGTACTTCACGCTTGGAAAGGACCCCGTCCGTGAGGGGTTAATGAGGAATCTCAAAAGACATTTTTTGTAGGTGATGACATTTTTAACGAAAAAGATCTTTCAACATTCTTTTAATCTCATTGATAACCAATATAATTGAACAATTGGTCTAAAATCAAGCAAAACATTTTCTCCATTCAACGAAAAAATGGAGGATTTTTTGGATGGAACTCTAGTCTTCACAAGAAATGTCTTCAAGTCTGATAATTTCAGAGATATTTGCAAAATGAGAAAATTTTTAGTCTCATACTTTTCGACTCCTCTAATAAATTTCAAAGGTTCTCCTGACTCGCCTAATATACATTTCGCTGAATAAATAGATGAATGGTAATAAACATCACTGATCGATATCTCTCGCTGGTTGTGAAGTCATCCATTGTAAGTGTCCATAGAATTAGAATTGCGAGCTTTCTTGTACCACGGAGACACTTTTTTCAACTGATGAGAGTGAACGTAATTAGAAAATAGATACAAGTGACAGAATTTCAAGAGTGAAACAGAGCAAGTCTACGTGGCACCTATGCAATGTCCAATTATCGAATTGTGTCATTAATGAGGGATTTTAGGCGAAAATATCAGGAAATTTTTGTTTCTCATCCTTTCATTCCTCTCTGAGAAGATTCAATACTTAAATTAGAATAAATTATCTGAGTAACGAGTGCTCTTGATAGAAAATTTCAATGGATTTTGTTTCCCAAATTTTCTTATAGATTTCCTTATTTAGGAGACAATTCCATAATTAACGAATAATTCTGATTTTTCGTCAGCCGAAATCGTTCAAATTTTCCACAATAAAATTACCTCAGAGAGAATTATTTTCGATAGAAACGTGAAAAGAAATTTTTCGCTGCGGATTTTTTCACCTTTTGAAAAAGTCTTTTGACATTTCACTCTAAATTCATTTGCTCCTGACATAATTGAATAGTTTGGTATTGATGGGAGATTTCACATTTGACTTGACCTTTTCCACTCGCATAGTGTATGAATAATTGATTAATAACGAAAAAGGATAATGAATTAGCAAAAGCTTAGCAGATTATGTAACAGTGAAAAATAATTATCGAATATTCCACACTGAATGTTTGTAAATCACTTTATTTTTATAAACAGAATAAAATATGAAAGCAAGTGTCCACTAGAGGTACGTGATTATTGTCACGTATCGGAATGTCTAGAAATATTTAGGTTCGATCGACGAATAATAAAAATAAAAATAGAAAACAGTAAACAACAATAAAATAGTTACGAAAGAAATAGACGAATAGACTCAATAAACGATTGTGCTAACTGTTCCATTGTGTTGATTAACGTATAGATTATTTACGTTGCAAAGTGCAGATAAAGTTTTTTTTGCAAAAAAATGTGACTTCTGTCTTGTTATTTCCTTAATCACTTCAATCGAAAAACGATATAATGAGCGAACTCGAAAATTGATTTGTGTTTTGTCGTGGAAATACAGGGTGACATCAGCATTTGGTTTATAAATTTCAGGCAGATATAGAATCGAAAATTGGGAATTCAATGAGACAACAATTACTAAATTCCGATAATAGACTTTCAAATGGTGAACGTTAGAATTTTTCAATACTTCAGCCAATTACATTGCGATTGACTACCGTCATGATTGGAAATGATGCCGCAGTTGTCAATGGGACTCGATATGATAGTTAATATCGCTCTTCATGTTGATAAAATTATCGGTTTATGGTTGCAATGAAGCTCAAACTAGCGTACAATAGTTGCTCCAACTAGTGTGCTAATGTCATCGGAGTAAATATCGCCATAATTGTCGTACCATCGCCATTTACAATCATGACGGCATGGGGGGAGACGGCCACGATGTTATTGAGTAGATCATTGAACAATTCTAACGCTCACTATTCAAAAATTTCTTATCGTAATTTCATAATTCTTATGCTATCGAATTACTGATTTTCCATTCTATATTTTCTTACAATTTGTAAACAAGTTGCTAACGTCACCCTTTAAGCAACGTAGGAACTTCTGAAAAATTCTAGAGCATTCTCGATGAAACCCCTTAACAACTCAACTACGTGTTTGAAATTCAAACAAATTTTCATTCTATTCAGACGTTTTTTGGTGTCTGAAAAATGTCTACAAAAGATGTGTGAAACTAAGACATTTGTTTTTGCTGTGCTGGACCTGAAAACCGACCGAAACGAGGTTCAAATCGCGGTTTATCGAACCTGGTGTCATCAATTTTTTTTACGTTTTCCTTTGAATTTTTTATTTCTGACGAGCGTTAAATAACGTTTATATGAATTTTTAATCCATCTCCCGTTCTTATCACATGATTGCATATTCTCAGAAGGGACAGCATAATCCACCGATGTCGTCGAGCTCAATGCACGATCCATTGTCCAGACACACCTGTCGATAGACAATCAGTTGACGAAGATCCGACTGGCTGAGTTTAAATTGAGATTTGACCCAGACGTACAAATTCGTGGTAAAATTTTCAGGTACCGGCAATTTCTGAAATATTCACAGTCATTCGTCTCATCATTGGAATTTCAGTAATGAAAGAGGTTGGTTGAAAATTAATTATTTGCTATTATTAACCTGAAATTTGTCGACTAATTCCTCGGAAATTCCGAGGGCGTCGGGAAAACGAATGTCTGGTAAGCGCTGGATGTGGGTTTCATTTTTTTGGTAGCCGTCGCCCAGGGAAAATGTGAGAAAATCTTTTCTCTCTGGAAAAAAAATCAATACGAATGAATTATCAAAGTGATTTGATAGCAAAGTGGTGGGAACGGGAAACAGACGTCCTCGAAATGGAATTTGAAACGGGTAGTTTTATTGAAAAGTGTCCAACTGCATTTTTCATTAACAAACCGATTTTTTAATAAACATTAATAAACATTTTGTTATTGATTCATACCCATGATTTCTTACTTTTTTTCGAAACCCGTAAACTCAACGGGTATATCAAAAAACTTTTTGGTATGAAATTTCAATCTTCTCATATTTTTGGCTAAACCTATTACGAAAATCATGACCGCAATTCCACTTGTTGCTTCCGAATGGAAGCTTTGTAATCGTTCAAATTCAAGTTTAGGATTTTTTGTGTTATATCGACACAGTATGATCCAAAAAGTCCGAAAATGCAATTTTTAGATCACTTCCATACGTGTGCGTATGTGTGTACGTATGTAAAGATGTTTTTCTTCAATTGTTCCCTAATGAATGGATGGAACTGAATCTTTTTTTTCATCACACTGCCCGTCAAACGCCGCTTACGGACATTGTGACGAAATTGTATATTTCGATGCGAGTGAGACAGAATTTTTACGAGTGTGAAGTCGCGTCGCCTCGGGCCGCCAATCACACGAGTTGAAAAGCCCGTTTCACATGTGTCGAATAATATTTTTTGATAGTGATGATTTTCAAAATTTCCCTGAATGTGAGCTTTCTGACGGTTTCTTTAAATGTGATGTATCAAATACATTCAAGTATGTATAAATAAAAATTTTCTGTCAACATTTTATCCAAGGGCTGAAGGGAGAGATAGAACCGTAAAAAAGACAATCGGTTGTATAGAAGAAAGGGCCAATAAGAATAATGGTGATGATACCATTCAACTAAGTTGAAAATCTGACAAAATGAAATTAAAAAAAAATCTTATTCAATCTAATAAAATAAAATAAATAATGAATTATACATGATAGATGAAAATGATGTGCAAAAGAACCATTCGGAAACATATTTCAGTAGTGAAGTGGTCAATCGGTTTAAGTCGACTTCGCTCCCAGTTGAGTTTTTCTTGAATAACTCGAAATTTAAGAAAGATAGCGAAATTTTAGTGAAATATTTTCTTCACTTTTCTTTTCAAACAAGATTTTTAGGAAAATTTGGCTAACTCCTTTAGAATTTGAGATATTCATCGAGAACTGGCGCTAGACTGGAATTGACTAAACCGTTTGACCACTTCACTACTGATTTCGAATTTATTATCGAAAATAACTGTATTATAATGCTAAAATAACTGTGCTATGTGTTCTGCAATACAAGAGCAATTCCCCACTTGCGATTCGGTAAAATGAATCCATATGAGTGAAAATGAAACATACCATTTTCTGGTAGGGAAAGAAACACTCGTTGTCCGGGTGGTATTTCAGGCGCTGAGGAATGCACCGCAATTACCAGCAAAATATTCAGAACAATCACTCGAACCTTCATGTTCAGTCCTCACAAATTCAAACGATCGTTGGAAATGACGTAATAAAATAACTAATGTCAGTTTCTCTTTGCCCTGGAATACCTTCAACGCGGAGAAAGCACCAACTGAATTGGACTCTTAACACCTTTTGAAAATAGTCTCGTACCCTTGAAGTTCTCACGGTATCAGTAACCACCATGTATTAACGCGATTACCCACTCATCGGAATTTTAATCCCCTTCGACAATATCAAACGGATTGATTGATCGTGAGTACCATTCTTCGTCTTTATAAACTCTCGACTACATCACACGTGCTGATGAATGTTCATAATTGGAACCGAGATTGGCTTCACGTCCTCGTTTGATAAACGTCCAATTCTGCGGTTTTAAGCTTCCGGGAAACTCCTACGCTCAAAATACTTCCAAAAACTAATCATTCGTCATGATGAATGTGCATTAGTAATTGTATGTAATATCTCAAAAATCAACGATTTGTAGCAAAAATTTTAAGATACATTTTTTGTGAGATATTACAGTAGTTTCAGAAAACAATGGTGATTTTTTTTGTAAAACCACTCGTTATTGAGATAATTTTATAATTGAGAACGAGGTCACACGTAGAAAAAAAATTAATAGACAAACCTAGTGCTTTCTCTGAGAAATTTTATGGAATTTCCATTAGAACTTTGTTGGAATAACACTGAGAGAAAAATATGATTCTTCTGACTATATTCCACCACCATCGAACTATAGTCAAAAAGTCCTCAACAATTTTGCATGGGTTACGGTAACTATGGCCGGAGAAGTGATTATTACAATGGAATGTATTCATTGCAACTATTTCATAGTTCTACTCACGATAGATTTGTCGTAGTTACTTTTGAACTTTGGTTAGTTTACCTGCATTTTGATTTGCAAAAATTACGCTTGTGAAGTTACTATAATGTTATGTGCCGCATACAAAAAAAAATCGTATCGTTCACCGAAACTGCCTCAACTATAATCCACCTACTAGAAGACTCTAAAGATAGAAATAAAAATAGAAGGTAATGTGTAAATCATACTGAATCCAATGGCCAGAGAAAAATCTGGGGTTCCCGGGCAGAAAGAGGAAATATTTGAATTATTCTATCCCATATAAGTGTACGTTAGCGCGTGCATTTGGTGCATTTTGTCTATTTCGTTTCTAAATAATGAACATGGGTTGGTGGATGGAAATTTGTATCAAAGTGAAGGGATTATCTTCATCTCTCAGTTTTAAAAAAATCAATTGTTTAAGTACTTGCGATTTTGGATAAGCATCCTTAAGGGTGCCAAGTGAATTTGGCGATGACCTTGAAAATTGACATTCACCAACAAAGTTATAATTTTTTTAATTAATAGTATTAGACAGATGGTGAACATCGATGACAATTTTAAAATTTTAGAACTTATGGATATCGAGAAATTAAATAAACAAAATCAGTCTTATACACGGCCTCTTATGGAGTTTTGATTAAATTGAACGTTTCAGCCCCCTAGGAACTCAAGAAAAATTTGAAAAAATTTGAAGATATGGGGAATGATGTGTTCAATGTGATGGCGACAAAAAACAATGGGATACCGGGGTGAATAAGAGAGATATTTCAACCCGCCGTACCCATTTGATCCCATGCTTTCTCGAGGTTCGTCACGCGAAATAGAGGATTTTCCGCATTTATTTTCTCGATGTCTAGTTCCGGTTGCGGGTTTGAAATTTCGTCGGATGGATGAATACATATTTCTCCAATGATGGAGGGAAAGAAAAATTTTTTTTGTCATTCCGGCCGTGAGGCAGCGCTTCACGGACTCTCCGCTCCGCGTCCGTGAATCTCTGCCTACGGCCATCATAACAAAATAGTATATTTCGTCACTAGGCCGAAAGAAACTTTTCTGGCGAATATGAGTTTGCAGCCCGAGCCGAAGGCGAGGGCTGCAATCATATGAGCTAGAAAAGTTTTTTTCGGCCTAGTGACGAAATATACTATTTTTGAATCTTTTTTCAAATTCATCCTTGGCATCCTTAAATACCGGATAATCTCTCAAACTATAGGGTTTATGAAAAAATATCAAAAAGTCTTATTTGTGAGAATTTTCTTCGGCAGAAAAGAAGGTTTTATGATACTCATCTCTAATTCCCCCAGTTTTTAAGATATTTGCAAAAGAATCTGACTAAAATCATCGAATTTATCATTTACACTTAACCACCACTTGATTACAAAAATGTTGTTGTCATCTCGGGCTTAACGTCTAAATCCCTCGGTATCTGGGGTCATAAATAATGATAAAGCTCCCAAAGAAAAAAATTTGCCACCTAGAAGATCCGTTCCGAAGTACAGTAGAGACGTAATAAAGATAAGAAACGTTTAAAATTGAATTTCGATTCTCAATGGAATCTTTCATGATTTTTTTTTGCTGTCTGCGGCTCGAGCAATCAAATGTTTGACCACCAATTAATCGTGGCCCTGGGCACACCGTTGAGCCCGGGATTTGCCCTTTATTTCCACCGCAGTCACCCCCTTTCCTCAAAGTACACCCAACATTGGTAATAATTAACGAAAGCGTGAGATAGTGGGCGCCTTCCTCCGGTGTAACCGAACCTGGAGGCACTTGCCAAGCTTTGGACAACGAGAATTCCGGGGATAGTGATAGATCCTGACCATAAGAAACATATTACTAGATTTCACCGTTATTCAAGGGGAAAATTTATTATTCAATGTTGTACATTTTGGGATAGATGGATAGGGGAGGAAAATTAATGCAATTTATTATTGAATTATATTGGGAAACGAATTATTCAGGTGGAGATAATTGTAGTGAACTTTATTGGCTGATTAATTATTTTTTAGTCGTTTTTTCGGGTGAGGATTAAGTTTTCAGTGGAGGGTGATTTATTCAGTCGACGGAAATTATGATTGGGGAGGGTAATTATTGTTTGTGGTGAGTTATTGGGATCCCGGTACGTTGAGAAGCCTAAACTCGAACATTTCCCTGAGAAAAATGAAAAGTCGTGGGCCCCAAGACTTTTCGGTACTTCGTGCGCGGAATGTTCAAAGTCTCCCGACGGAAGACTACGTTACGTGAACAATTAGGCGATCAATATACATTCCGATATTATCCCGGGTGAATTTTCTTTTATTCAATTATTTAAGGTCACTGTATGACAACTCAGGTCTTCAGCGACTTGGTGAAAATGTACGAATTATTACAAAAAGGATTTTTGTTATTCTATTCAAATTTGAAATCAGTGTAAGATTATGAAAAAAAAAATATAACGTTGAAAGGCAATGTCTTTGAAATGGTACGGTACAATCCTGTTTTTATTTTAAGAATTGAATTGTTCTGTTACATGTTTCTTGAGTGTTCAGCATCTCCTCTAATTCTTCATGGAGAAATTTTCTAGAAAAATTCTAGTACGAGTCCTGGAAAAAATTAAAATCCAGCGGCTGTGAAAAATTCTAGTGCTGTTAAGGTAAAATTTCATGGTATTTCTGGTAAATTTTCCGGGGATTTCTGTGAAATTTTCACAGAAATACCGGGAAAAATTCACGTTTTTCCCAATAAAATTTCTAGTGCCGGCACTGGAATTTTTTCCTGGTCGTCACTTTGCACCTCTTTTCCCGTGCTAGTACTAGAATTTTTCTAAAAAATTTCTCTCCGTGTGCAAATCTAAATACGTTGAGAAATTCTCGGGTTAATCCTGCGCAAAAATTTGGAATTCCATTGAATTTTCTAATGTAATACCACAAGAGCTTCAACATTATCAGGTATTTTCCAACAGGTCCGTTGCAAACAAACGAAGGAGTCCAGTTTTTCAAAAACTTGACGAGTTAGTTTGTATGTAGGGAACCTTGAGGAAAATACCTGATTAATTTTGAAGCTCGAGTGGTATTCGAAAATTCTATATTTCAGGCTGTCATGGGGTTTTTTATTCGCGTGGAGTTGGCGTCTGAGCCGAAAGCGAGGAATTAAAATTATTTTTAGTTCTGAGAGAACTCAGAAAAATCAGAAAAATTCCGGGAAAAATTGAAATTTCATGCCATTTTGTTTCTGAATATTCATGTTTCACTGAAAATTCAATCAAGTTGTGAAATTTTCATCTCACTTCCACTTAAAACTCATGAAGTGGAGTTGGCGTCCGAGCCGAACGCGAGGAATTAAAATTACCTTTAGTTCTGTGAAAATTCACAAAAATCAGAAAAATTCAGGGAAAAATGAAAATTCCATGTTATTTTGTTTCAGAATATTCATGTTCCACTGAAAATTCAATCAAGTTGTGAAATTTTCATCTCACTTCCACTTAAAACTCATGAATTTCCTTGAATTCCACCTGAAACTAGAAATTTCGTAACCATTTGTCCTTTAAATCCGACTCAACGTCTTTCTTGTGAGAATTACTGTTATATTTTCCATGAAATTTCAAAAAGTTCTAACAGTGTACTGATACCAAGTCGGATTCGTCGACTTGATTTATAATTTATCATCTTTTGGTGAAGCTGTGACAAAACATTGTCCAACATTTTCACCCACAACTACTCAACACGAGGTAATTGCATAATCAATGCTGACATTTGATGAAAAATCCTCGTGTAATCTGTTCTATTCCCCGAAAAATCCATTTCATGATTCAACTCTTTACTCAGATTTAACTGTTGTACTAATCCTTGCAATTCCGTATATGCTGTTCGGGTTTGCATGCAACCACGACACACATTGGATAACATCGTGTGTGCGAAGGCTCGGGCATGATTGTTTGCGGAGCCGTTACCTAGGATACGACACCGACAGCGCTAGCTTGTTGGTCTAGTTCCATGTGCCAATCCCCCTTTTTACTTTTAGTCTCTCCCTCGATGGTAAACTCCTCTTTCCTCTTATCCAACCAAACTATATCCCGGGGAAACTACTGGTCAGCTCATCTTCGACCCTCTCTGTTCGCTTCGGAGGCAAATTAATCGAGTTACGATCGAATTTACTGGCAACTTCGGAGCATTCGTGGATACCCACAGAAATTGAGAGGATAAAAATTGGATGAAAGCGAAGGGAGAAGTTCACATGTGAGATTTTTAAAAATTGAAATTGTCGGGTTCGTTTAAATGATTCAAATTCATTGACTCATGAATAACTACATAACAAAAAATAATGGCTTATTTTACGATTTCAAAGGTCTTAAAATAAGATTTTCAAAAGTCTTAATTCGAAGCCTGAATCTCGTATGTTCGGACTTTGGAAGGTCTTCAGGTTTACACGCACGAAAAAATTTAATAGAAAAACCTATCGAATTCGTTAGAAAATTCTATTGAATTTCTATCAAACTTTCTATTAGTTTTTGGCTGATTCTATTGACATGTTCAGTAGAAAACATTTAATGGCAAAAGTCAACAGAATTCGATTTTTCTATATAACTTATTCTTTTCACATATTTTCTATAGAATTTTCTCGACTCAAATTTTTTATGTTTTTTTTCATTCTATGTTTATTTTCTTCTCATCAAGAAAATCAAGCCAAAAAACTTGCAAAATTTGAGTCGAGGAACTTCTATAGAAAATATCTCAATAGAATAAGTTATAGAGAAAAATTGAATTCTATTGACTTTTTCTACTGAATATTTTCTATTGAACATTTCAATAGAATTCGCCAAAAACTAATAGAACAGCTCAATAGAAATTCAATAGGATTTTGCAACGAATTCGATAGGTTTTTCTATTAAATTTTTTCGTCCGTGGTACCTATGGTCGTCCCTGACCCTATATGTTCATTCAGATGTCAGTTATCACATTTTAATCATTTTGACAGTCCCAAGAATCCATTAAGAGTGTACGGAGAGAAATATTCAGTAAAAATTACGGGACAATTCACGTAATCCGCAATGGGGAATCGTTTTCCGGCAATTTTTAGAGGAATGGAAGAGAGGAAATCTGAAACGTTCAGTGAATTTTCAGGTTCATCACCGAACAAAGTACGAAATTGCCACGTCATTTTTTCCGAAGAAGTAAAGTCTTACAGAAACTTTCCGACTTATTATGCCTCCAAAATAAAAAATTCTTGAACGTTCAACAATTTTTATGAAGCTGGTGAGTTATTTCTACGTTCCGTTCCGTAAAATTTCTCCATCGCTGGGGAAAAATTACGCAACGACTTGTCCCCACAGCGGTGAGTCATCAGACGGGTGGTTAATTTTGGCGGAACAAATCGTAGAGTTTACGTGGCGAATCGTACAATTTCAGTTCCGACTCACACTTTTTATTGAATTTTACTTCGCTCGCGGATTACGTTTGGAAATGTAATGTTCCAATTTGAGACTTTCAAATTTTCCAGTTGAGACTTCGGAAAGTCTCAACTTTCCTGTCTCTAGAGTAGAGTAAAATTTTTGAAATTCAAAATTCATTTATTCATGATCTATTGCGAATAAAGTAACACGGATGCTTAACTTTATTCTTTGGAGTGTAACCGACAGAAACAAAAATCTAAAATCGCATGAAAATCGCGATCAAAAAATGTATGAAAAAAATATATAATATGGGCCAATTCCATATATTTATCAAATTTATATATATATTTTTATATATTCTTTACAAATTTGATAACGGACGTTTTGATTTTATTTTTTTACATAAATTGGACAAATTTAAGATATTTTTTTATATATTTTTCAAAATATAAATTTTTCCGTGTGCGAATTACGGCGCAGGGAGCATTTTGAAGGTAAAAACAGGAAAAAATAAAGTTTTTCGTGGTCATACGGGGCAAAATCGATTGGGTCCGCAATTTTCCCTAGTTATTTCCATATTCCGTCATTTATCACAAACTGTTCAATGGGTCCCAAGGCCCCGTGGGTGAAGGTGAACACTTTTAAACGTCACCGACGTATCCCCTCAAAAATATCCCCACACTCGTCACGTCACGTCAATTGAAAAGAAATTTTTTGATGAAATAAAATGGAATGAAACAAGAAATACACAAAATGAGAGAAAAGTTTTTGCATAACAGAGTGAACTGAAGAAGGGGTAAAGGGACTGGGGGGGAGGGGGCGGACGAGTAAAAAGTGAAAAAAACTGGACAAATCCCAGAAGAGTCCGGGGATCTCTCTCGTCTTCCGACAATGGGAAACAATCGGCTTGGTCCTCGTTGCTCTCTGTGCATCTATATATCTGGTCTACAGAAAAAGAAAAGAAGACGAGTGAAATGGGAGGAGAGTGGAGAAAGCACCGAGGTCGGACTGATTTCCCCGTGGGTCACTTGAGCTTTCCGCGTTTTCAGAAGAAGTGGTGGAAAAAAAAGAAATATTTCTGGCCCTTAAAAAGAGACGAATCTTTTTTAGGAGGCTGTAACATTCCGAAAATTTGAGATTTAGGACTTCTAAAAATTCTTCATTATTTTTTAAGGGGATAAGGGAGACCGGGACCCAGCGGGGTAGCTAAGACAAAGAGGCGGGTGTCAAAGTTTCTATCATACTTATATTGCTTTTTAGCAATCGCTGGCCACATTCTAAAATTATTAACTTGCGTCTCCAACGTATTACAGTTGGGGCACAATGGGGTAGTGCAAAATCCAAAAACTTTAAAATAATGATAATTGTTGTTTCTTTGTTTTTCATCTTTGAATCTCTCAAAAATGACAGAAAATCTCTGAAATCGGTAGGGAAGGTCCCGATGAATCGATTTTTTAATTTGGGGCACGATAGGGTACGCATAAGCGAATTCTTATTTTTCAATTTGAAGTTCATCAACATACGTGCACTGAGAGAAAAATCTGAAGTTCGATTTACAATAAGAAAATGGTTGAGGCATTTTGGTGAAAGATACGATTTTTTTTTTGTATGCGGCACATAACATTATAGTAACTTCACAAGCGTAATTTTTGCAAATGAAAATGCAGTTAAACTAACCAAAGTTCAAAAGTAACCACGACAAATCTATCGTGAGCAGAACTATAAAATAGTTGCAATGACTACATTCCATTGTAGTAATTACTTCTCCGGCCATAGTTACCGTAACCCATGAAAAATTGTTGAGGACTTTTTGACTATAATTCGATGGTGATGGAATATAGTCAGAAGAATTATATTTTTCTCTCAGTGTGTACATTGGATACATTGGAGCAAAATACGTATGGGAGCATCCAATAACGAAGGAGTAGTGCTAGAAATGACATTTCTTGCGTACACTGATAGAATGATTCATTTATTCCAAACGAGATTCGTTAACTATTAACGAATGGTAGAGTTGAATGTGACCAAATGAATATTCGTTAATAGTTAACGAATGGTTCACTTGAATGGCGAAAGTCAAGTCAAACAAGGCTCCTCAAATACACATTCGTTAACTATTAACTATGAACATTTGGTGGGACCGAATAGACCCTAACCTCCAACCAAAATCCATTCGTTAACAATAACTAATCCGTTCTATCAGTGTATAAAGAGAATGCAATTTTTTTTTAACTACTAAATTTATTTATGCGACAAAAATTTTTCATTCCGGCGCACTCTCTGCATGTTTGACACAAAAAATCCTTTTTCAATAATTTTCAAAAAACTATTTTCTTGGCACAAGTGAGACTTGTTTGAGAACTTTGTCGTTTTTCTCTCAGTGTACGACTGTCCCTAAAAACATTACCCCACTCATATTAACATTCCCCCTTATTCACACTTGTAACGTAATATATTATTTCAATTTATCAAACANGACTGTCCCTATAAACATTACCCCACTCATATTAACATTCCCCCTTATTCACACTTGTAACGTAATATATTATTTCAATTTATCAAACAAATTGTCGCATTTGAAAAATCGAAATGACAAAAAATTATGCAAAATTGTTTTTTTGTAATTTACATACAATAGATGCCTCTAACCCGCACCTACTTGAAATTCCTGTGGTCCACAGTACCTTTACGACTTCACCAGGACTGCCAGTATCGTCTTCATACCACCCGGGTGGTTTTAAATAATTAATTCTAACATAGTTACCGCTGTTTTTATAACTGTTTTACCGTCCAACGCCTTGGCGTTACTGTGGAGTTACCCATGTATAATTTAGCTGACGGTGTTTAAAGTTAAATCCCAAGGCGCACAGGAGGTGCGAAACAGAACGAGGAGAAGAAGGTGGCGATCCAACGTCGTCAGGGTGTGCGGACTAACCCCTGTCCCCCGCTCCGCCGACCGCCTCGTCTCCCTTAGACCCCCGTCGACGTTGTAACCACGTGAAAAATTAAAAAGGAGGCCAACTGTCGTCGGATTTACGTCTTTATTTATTTATCAATTACCAGGCCAACATTTATCCGCCGGAGAAATTGAGGGATTTTTTTAGATTGTGGGGAAATGGTTCCATTACTTCTGATTCAACTTTATGGATTTCGCCATTTTTGCTCTCGAATGGAAACTTTGTAATCCTGATTTATTTCCGTTTCCCAATTTTGAGTGGAAATGTCATGGAACATGAAGTAATGAAGTTTTTGAGAAATGGTGGGGTAAAATTTACCAACCGTTCTAGAATTTTCGTTATCTACATAAAAATTACTGGACTGGAGGGGTAAAATTTATTATGTGTCAGGATAAAATTTCTCTAATGTAGAATAAAGTTTGATCGTCATATATTAATTTTGACTAAATTTCGATGACTCATGCTACACTTTTATAGAACGGTATGATAATTTTTATCAAAAATTTCTCAATGTTCAAACCTGTGTCTAACTCAAGAATAGTTTTCGTAATGATGCTGAAATTTTGGCCCCTAATTGGTATTATTGAGATTCAAATTTGTGATTAATTTCAGGTGGGTTCGTTGGGCGGTTCTGAGATGTAACAAGTCGTCAAAATTCGTTTTTTGGGAATATCTCCAGTGCCATTCGACCTATTCGATTTCTTCTTTTTTCGAAATACTCATCATGATGAAACCTATACCCAAAAAAATTATACCTTTTTTTAAGATTTGAATAATCTTGAAATGAGATTTTCAAAAGTTTTAATTTGAAGTCTAAAATTCTCAAGTTGAGAGTTTGGAAAGTCTCAATTTGAGACGGAGATCTCAATTTAAGTCTTCTGAAAGTCCCAAGTTGAGACTTTCGAAGGTCTCAATTCGAGACTTTCATAGACTCAAGTTGATACTTTTGATTTCCTCTAATTACGACTTTTGGAACTCAACGTGGAATTTTTCTTTAAGGGGAGTTTTGAAAGTGTCAACTTCAGACTTGAAAGTCTCAATGTGAAACTTAGTTTAATTAATAATAGTCTAATTAATTAATTTGAAACTAGAAGTCTCGATTTGGGGCTTCGGAAAGTCTTAACTTGAGGCTGTTAAAACTTTCAACTTCAGAGTTTTGAACGTCTCAATTTGAGATCATAAGTCTCAAAATAAATCTTGATTTTTTTTAGTGTATTCAATCAAATTGAAAAATGGCCGAATTCGAATTTCGAATTTCAATAGACGAATCGAATTTCAATAGAATTTTAATAGAACTCCAATGGAATTTTTCAGTGGAAACGTTGCGTTTTTCTATTAAATATCTTCAGACGAGGATCTCTGTAAAAACGAAATGATGTTGAACCCCAATCATTTTGCCAACAATTTCAGAATAAAACGTCATTTCACAAGTTTTACCTAAAAGTAGTCCTCAGATCACAATTTTCATTCGATGTAAACTCTTCTTTATTCGAAATTGTCGTTAAACTCCAAAGTATAAGGTTGTTTTGTTACAAAAAACTCCACATTCTCTAATATAACAATAATGAACATTAATGATGAAGTTACAATAAAAACGAATAAGTTTTCGTAAAATGTTCATATTTTTTGATGCTATATAAAATATTAATATATTGAATGTTATCATGATTCAGATCCAAAACTCGCTCAATAATTCCTTAAAAGTGTGATTTCCCGGCTACAATCGATAGAAACTATCGCCCTCCAATGTAATCAGAATCCATAAAACTTACATCAAGTAATATTCTACTAGAAATCCCATTACACGTATTTTTTAGCGCAGCCAGATTAATATTGAATGCTACGGGTGCATAACTTGAACATTTCCACTTCCACCATACCAGTTCGCATTATTTATTCAGAACCTCATCTCTGGAAACAGCTAAACCGGTACAATTCACCTACCGAAAGTTCTGAAGATGGCCAACGAAATTACAGAATATTGTGTAATCATATATATAATAATAATAACCTTCCCTGCCCCTTCCCCTCCTGATACCCCACCAGTTGCCCTTTTTTCACATTTAGGAAGGACTCCAGACTGGAACTTTTCAGAAAGTCTCCAAAAATAATTTTCTCAATTTTCTTAAGGGGCGGGGGGAGATCACACCAGTTTTTTAAATACCAGAAGGATTTGACTACGATTTAATAGAATTGCACTATTCGGCATTATTTTACATAGTCAACACGGTATTCAACTGATAATTTTTGATAATTCCATTGGTAATTTTTCATGTTGATATATATATGAAAAACAAAAAATTTCCTGGTCGAGTGAACGTCATTGGAACTGACAGATGAATTTTGTCTCATAGTGCAATTCTCTTGGCCGAAATTTTGATGGAAAAATTCTCTTTCGAATACCACTCGAGCTTCAAAATTAATCAAGTATTTCCCTCAAGGTTCCCTGCATACATACGAACCTATCGGGAAACCCCTGATAATTTTGAAGCTCTTGTGGTATTACGTACGAGAATTTTTCTCATTCAATTTGCAATTGCAGCCAATAGAATTGCACTATTCGACTGTTATTTTATACAATAATTCAAGGATTGATTTTACAACAGTCGATAACATAATACCTTTACAGATATTTTATACAGTCAAGACGGTATTTAACTGATAATTTTTGATAATTTCACTAGTAATTTTTCATGTATTTCCCAGTTGATTTTTTGAGGAATATTTGTGAATCTAAGGGAGATAGCGAAGTTTTCGTAATTACATTTGTGGTAGCTCTCAATCAACTCTCCAGAAAAGACTACAAATAAAATTTTGCTATCTCCCTTCGATTCCGAGATACTCACTGAAAACGGCCATTCGCCAAAATTGACTTGAACCGTTTTACCACTTCGCTACTGATATATATGAAAATCAAAAGAGACCCTCGTTGGAACTGAAAGTTGAATTTCGTCTCATAGTGCAATTCTCTTGACGGAAATTTAAAAAAAATAGCCGACATTTCCCCTCAAACACTTGTGGCACTTGAAAAAAGCGATGTGACCTCTCCGTAATTTCAAAACCCTAATCAATTTTTAAGTTGGTTGAGATTCCATCCCCGTGAAATAAATAATCAAATGAAATTGACTGTAATCGTAATCAATAAAGGTTTCTAGAATGACGGATGGAGATTATTTATTAAACACGGGGAATTATTGGATACCTGCAATTGTTTTTGAGACATTATTTATTAGGACGTGGCACATCCTGTATGATGTTGAACCGGTAGTAATGCAATATTTAAGGTATAATGAAATAAGTATTTCGTCGATGATTATAAACCAATCATGGCGACCACATTGACTGAAATATTTATTTTATTTGACCGAGTAATTTCATTTGCTCACAATCAACTCTTGATTGTTCCCAATTAAATAAAAATGGGCAATAATTCAGGAGTGCAATGAGAAGAATCCCGATGAATCAGAATCCGCAAAAATAAGGCGAGTTTGCGATTTGACGCCGGTAGAGCTCCATTCGATTCGGTTTGAGTTCGATCCGGCTTAAGTAAAATTCGTAAATTATGAAAATCGAGTTCTCAATCGTTATTATATCACAGGTCACCGGTTCACTCTCCTAAAAATTACTCCTAAACTGTAACCCGTTGTGCCCCGAGTGCTCTAAAGTTGTTGAAGATTTTTTGTGGAACGACCAATGAATAATTAAAAAAATAATTATTTGGGGACTCCCCACGCCCCCTCACACTGTTTCGCGACTGCCCTCAAAATTAATCGGAAATGAAAAAAAAATGTGAATTCCCAAATTGAAGCAATATTTCCGCCATGCAAACACGACCTACATTCCTCATCCGGCAGCCGCAAAAATTTCTTTTATTTCATCAAACCCCGAAAAAAGCCCTCATAAATCATTAATTCATGCTATCGACGTATTTACTACCGCAATATCCAGGCGTGCACGTGTATCCAGCAAAAGAGATCCAAAAAAATCTATCACGAAAAGCTCCAACAGTTCGAAGTGGAATCACCAGGATCGAGCGATAAAACAATTGTTGTTTCCAAGGCTCAGAGGTACCTACAGTCATATTTTTCAGGAGAAATACACCAAAGGGCAGTACTCATGAAACATGCAAGTGAAAATGCGGGAGGTAAGAGAGAAAGCGGCTCTTATATCTTCGGCTGGAGTATTGCGCACACCCCAAAGAGTCGAGTGTAAGATGTACCCGACGGGTTGAGATTTACTTCATGATTATTGGCAGATATTCCACTCGTTTTATCTTACCAATCTGTACCATTTTGTTACGGAGAGGGGGCTCTCCCTCGATGAAATTCGGGATTTATTCGTGAATGAGAGTGCGCATGGAAAAATAATTAAAAATTGAAGGATTTTGTTACGCTCACGGAAAGAAATGCTTAGTAAAAATTACGGAACTCACACACTGAGAGAAAAATATGATTCTTCTGACTATATTCCATCACCATCGAATTATAGTCAAAAAGTCCTCAACAATTTTTCATGGGTTACGGTAACTATGGCCGGAGATGTAATTACTACAATGGAATGTAGTCATTACAACTATTTTATAGTTCTCCTCACGATAGATTTGTCATGGTTACTTTTGAACTTTGGTTCGTTTAACTGCATTTTGATTTGCAAAAATGACGCTTGTGAAGTTACTATAATCTTATGTGCCGCATGCAAAAAAATCGTATCGTTCACCAAAACTGCCTCAACTATTTTCTTATTGTAAATCGAACTTCAGGTTTTTCTCTCAGTGCAGTTCGCTCACCGATTACGGAATCGACTCAGAAAATTTAAGTGCCGGCACTGTAACTTTTCACAGGAGATTCAGATAAAAATTACGGAACGCTCTGGAAAAATTCCATGACAGTTCCGTAAAAATTTCCTACGACCATATTTCGCTCCGGAATTACGGAAAAGATACGTCATTTTTATTGAATATTTGTCTCCGTGCTGAGAGTTGATTCGTTGTGTATCTTATTCATTTATTTACTTATTTTTAAAGGAATTTCAAAAAAAATTTCTGGCTCCCAGTAACAGTTTCTGGATTTCAGTAGACGGAGAAAAAAGTTGGAGACAAATTACCAAATGAGTCAAGTAATCGTGGAGCAAACTTGATATTCAGTACTTTTCCACCTTAAATAGGAGAAAAAGCGCGAGATTAGTGGTGAATTTTATTTCGTTGGCGCGGGAAAATTTACTAAACGTGAGGGTGATTTTTATCGAAACTATCAAATTTACCCTGTATCCCAGTACAAAAATTATCCAGGTAAACGACACGAAAAAAAATATACTTGAATTAAGTATAACATATACTAGAATCAAGAATAATCTACTTAAATATTAAATATATTTAATACTCAATTTAAATATTTTATACTCAATTCAAGTATATTTTTTTCCGTGGTGAATAATTTTTCTGTAACGAAGAATGATTTTTTCGTTCCTCCCAATTCATTTTCAATTATTAACCTACTAAACAACCCAACAAAAAATTATGTCATTGCTATTCAGAGTTGTTGATGTAATGTGAATCAAAAAATTGAGAAAATCAATCTCTGTATATTATAAAAATCCAAACCGGCTTCTGGTGATAAAAATTTGGCACTCGAAATTAAGACTCCTCAGTTAAGGGTCACGAGGATCAGAATAAGGGTCAGGTTAAGGCCCACACGGGTCAGATTAATGGTCACAACGGTTAGAATAAGGATGATAGGGGTCATATGTGGATGAACGGAGCGAGCAGGGGCCGTAGCCTCCTAGTAATAACAATAATCATGCAACCTTTTCGTCAGACCCCAACTAAACTTCATTATGTACAAGATTATATGTCTTTTGTAAGTAATCAACTGAATTGAACTGAACTGATTTTCACCGGACCCGTTTGGAGTTAGAGATAATGATCAGTTGTCAGTGGCAGTGAGACGGAAATTTCACAACTTGACTGAACTTTCAATGGAGCATGAATATTCAGAAACAAAATGATATTAATTTTCAATTTTTCCCTGAATTTTCCCGATTTTTCCGAATTTTTGAACGAGTAATTGAACTGAAAAATCAAGTATTTTATTGATTGTTAGATCATTCAAACAGAAAGTCAATGGCATATTTGATTTTTCAATAACAAGATTTCCTGAAATTTCAGTGAAAATTACAATTTGCCACGGAAAATTCAGAAAAAAATTTTTAACAGCGTAGTTATTCCGGTTTACTCGTTATTCAACTGAAAACAGACATGCTCTGAAGCGCAAAATGATCATTAGTTAATTTAGAATAAACCTGAAATTTTGACCGCGAAACGTAATAAGAAAAGTTAATAAAGAAAAAATCGCCACAGTCCTTCTTAAATTTCATGCATTTTGTCGCCATTTCGAAGTCATCTCTCCAACTAAATATTTCCATTGTAAAAATTTTCATCACACAATAGTATTCGTCCACAACTCCATCCCCAAGCATCTTAAAAAATTCAAAACCCCCCAAAAGTCAAAACGTCATGACCTGGCGGTTCGCACCCAAAAGAAAAACTTGAAAGCGGTTTCAGTGTTCCGAGCACGAGGTCGCTTTGACACAGCCCCACGGGTACATTACTAGGATTGCCGCCACCAATTGAACTCCCACGACGCCAACCTCTCGCCAAAGTCCGTGTTCCTCCCCGGTATACACCAAACGCGCTCCACCTTTTGCTTGAAGCGCAGCACCCTTTATATGTCTGCAAACACTGGTGAGGCAAGAGCCCCGCCGGCAATACCGCAAGCCCAGGCCACCGTTCAAACATATTCCAATCGTTTCTCCTTTCCTCCCAACTATACACTACACCGCCCCCCTGTGTCACTATCGTTCGTTTCTCGTCAGTTTGGTCGCCCCCCCCCCCCCCCTTTACTACGATACCTGGCGCCTTTGACTTGAAACTACTCTGCCATTGTCGAACGCAGGTTATTTGAGTTGGCCCATTGTCTGGGATCATATTGGGGATAAAATCACTGGATGTTAGGAAATCTTTGCAATATGGAGGGTGTATTGTTGAAGAAATCGTTCAAAATTGATATTTTAAGGATGTTTATCCAAAATCGCAAGTACGTAATAAAAATTGAATTTTTTAACTGAGTTGAAGATACACGGAGAGAAATTTTCTAGAAAAATTCTAGTACGAGTACTAGAAAAAATCACAATCCACCGGCTGTGCAAAATTCTAGTGCTGTTAAGGTATAATTTTTTGGTATTTCTGGTAAAATTTCTGGGGATTTCTGTGGACACTGGAATTTTTTCCATTTTCTAGGGCCGTCACTTTGCGACTCTTTTTCCATGCTAGCACTAGAATTTTTCTAAAAAATTTCTCCCCGTGTATTCCCTTCACTTTGACCCAAATTTCAATCTACCAACCCAAGTTCATTATTTAGAAATGAAATAGACAAAATGCACCAAATGCATGCGCTAACATGCGCTTATATGAGATAGAGTCATTCAAATATTTCCTTTTTTTGCTCGGGTACACCAGATTTTTCTCTGGCCATTGGATTCAGTATGATTTTGTGAAAAAATTTCAGCAGTGTAGCGTTTAACATCACCAATAATTGTTGCTAGATTTCTGAAAATCAGTGAAATCTCCCCGATAATAAAAGCTCCCAATTCTCTGTGATCCATCAAGTGAAATTCGCGCGTTTCAAAAAATCCAACCGAAAAAAAAAATTCTAAAAACCCAATTTTTTTCCTCTACTTTTCCATTTTACTCCAGCAACCCTTGGTTTTTTGTCTTCCAACAAAAGCTCCTCGAAAAGCCCCACGTACATACGTTTTATATACACGTAGATAGTTGGTTAAGCCGAACGTATAGTAGCACATAAAGCCCAACACAAGGAGGATCGCATACTTATGCCGTCGGTGCGCACATAAAGTTCACCGTAGCCCCAGCGTTAGACAAGGGAGGAGAGTTAGGAATGGTCGGGGGAGGGAGGAGAGGTGTCTTACACCACTATATTCGCTTTCTTCTTCTCCTGCACGGGGGTTTCTCGGTACGCGGGCACAAGAATAAGAAACACGGGGGCATACATAAACAAGGAGGTTGGGGATGCAGCAATTTAAAACGTAGCCCGGAATTCCTCCCAACGGGGCCGTAGAGCGGCCCTCTATATTACGAATTCCCTTCCTCCGTGTGTGTTACTACTCCTCGGCCCACCATTTTTTTTTCCTCTTCCCGCTCCTTTTTCCATTCTGACTCTGTGCCGAAAAATTTTCTCCAGTTTGAAATACGGGGATGAAGAAGCGGAGTGAATTAAGTCGGGATTATGGCGGACGTTTGTTCTCTTTTTTAATTTCTCGGGCATTTTCTTTTTCTTCGGGAGTTGATTCAGTTTAATGGACTTCCTTGAGTCGTAATTTTTTTGTTTCTTATTTTGGAGTGAAGTTGGAGGAATTAAAACGGGATTGGAAGGGTGATGAACGGATGTAAACGGATTGCAAGTTATAAGGGGCCATTTAAATATTATGCAGTAGAAAATTCGGTGTTGGTGCGGACACCAATTAAGTGTCGGTGTGGACTAGCGGGGTCGAAAATTTGGTGTGAAAAAGAACTTCGGGGTTAATGCTAACACCCAGGAGGTGGAATGAGTAACACTGCAGGATGTGAATGATTCATTGACTCAGTGCAGTTGACACCGCGGACCAAAAAAAATCGGCTTGAATCAAGTCGAAAACTGACTTGAATCAGACCGAAAAATCAACTTGAATCATGTCGAAGAATCGACTCGAATCAAGTCGAAGAATCGACTTGAGTCAGACGGAAAAATTGACTTGGATCAAACCGAAAAATCAACCTGAATAAATCCGAAAAATAAACCTGAATTAGACCGAAAAATTGACTTAAATCGAACCGACTTGAGTCAAGCCGAAAGTTGACTTGAATCAAATCGAAAAATCTACTGGAATTACAGCGACAAATCGACTTCAATCAAGCCGAAAAATCGACTCGAATCAAGTCGAGGAACCAACTTGAATCAAATCCAAAATCGACTTGGATCGAACCAAAAAATCGACGTTTCTTCTTGAAATAATCCACTTTTCTGCTCATATCAGCTCCGAAATTCGGATTGATGGAGTCCGAGTCACTCGACTTGAATGAAGCCGAGAATCGACTAGAATTAAGAAGACATGGACTTGAATCAGTACGTTTTTTTTTTATGAATAGTTTAAAACGGATATTTGTGAGAGTAACACTGCATGAGTGTTATGTGGGAGCTGTGAATTTCGGTTTAATTATGCCGGAAATCTCTTCTTGAATTCCAGATTCCTCGGAATTTTTAGGAAATTTCTCAAGAACTCCTAAAATTCCAAGAATTAAAAAAAAATTCCCTGAAAATTCAAGGGATTTGTCAGTGAATATCGATTTTCACTAGAAGTTCACTGAAAATTCATATAAATTATGGAATTTTCTGCTACCGCTAATCAATTGGGATTTTACTTGAAATTTCAGAGATTTCCATTTCAGAAATTTTCATTCCATTCCATTAAATTTATCCCCCTGACATGAACAACTTGAATAGTTTCACCAAATTTTCGAGATAAATCAGAAATTCGACGAACGATTTGATTAAAAATTGAATTCAACTCCACACTACTGATAATCCGAATGCTGAAATTATTCACGCTCCAAGAAATTTTCAACAGTATGTTGAAAGATAGTATTTTCGGCAGAAAATGTTCCAATTAATAGAAAATCTTTTCCCTCCAGAATACATAATTTTCGTCAAATCAGCATTCCTACAATATCAAAATTATTTCTAATATTCCCGTTTCATCTTGAACCAATTGATTTCATTCAGTACAACCTTCACAGCTTGACATAACGATTTAATTCCTCACAAGGTATGAGTCATAATAAATCTTCATGTTTAATCAACTATCCAATCAGTTCGATAATCAATAATGACCCTAGTTGCACTGATAATCATTAGCCACACGGCAGTTCTTGAAAATTTTCCATCTAAACCACTAATTTCCTGGATAATCTCCATTTCAAAAATTATTATTACTATTTTATTAAAAATTCACTAGTCCATTTCTCAAGTTTTACGTCAGTCCATAATGCACTCTCAACTTATTATTTTCTTTCTCATCACCTGTTTCTCCGCCATCATGAATAATGAACCATAAAATAGAAAAATGATTTTTGATATCCTCGAATCATTTTGAACGAAGTGATTTAATTTACCTTTACAGCTTGGCATAACGATTTCATTCCTCATAGCATATGAGTCATAACTAATCTTAATATTTAATTAATTAATTGTTCAATCATCTCGGTAGTGAATAATGACCCTAATGGCATTAACAATCATGGACGCAAGGCAGGTATTGAAATTTTTCCATCTAAACCACTAATTTCGTGAATAATCTTCATTAAAAAAAAAAAAATTCAAAAGTTAATTTCTTAAGTTTTATGTCAGTCCATAATCTACTCTCAGCTTATTAATTTCTTTCTCATCACCTATTTCTCCGCTATCATGAATAATGAACGATAAAATGGAAAAATTATTTTTAATATCCCCGATTCATCTTGAACGAATTGATTTCATTTAGTACCATCTTCGCAGCTTGCCGTAACGATTTCATTCCTCTTATCATATGAGTCATAACTAATCTTAGTACACTGTTAGAAATTTCTTTAAATTTCAGTCACAATGTTATGTAAATTTTCAATGTTGTGAGTTTCAATTCAATTTCAAATGAAAACGTTCACTCAATTTCTCATTCACCTTGAAAATTCACGAAAATTGGGTTTTTCATGTTAAAGAATCATTGATTTTTCAATGAAAGCTTGAATTTCCAAACTCATCGTGAATATTGAACATCAAATACAATTCAATTTTCAATAGATTGGAAATTCAGAGAAGTTAATACCTGAATTTTCAAAAATTTCAAGGTTTTTCAGTGCACGGAGAGAAATGTTCACTAAAAATTACAGAACTCACAGTTCATTCACATTACGGAATCGATTCAGAAAATTTATGTGACGGTATCGTAATTTTTCACAGGCGATTCAGATAAAAATTACGGAATGCTCTGGAAAAATTCCGTGACGGTTCTGTAAAATTTCCTATAACCATATTTCGCTCCGGAATTACGAAAAAGATACGTAATTTTTATTGATTATTTTTCCCAGAATGCAGTATTTGAGGCTACTCGACAGTTTTATTTCGGATATTTCCTCCTAACTTTTGAATATTTCGCAGTAGTTTTTCATTTTTTTACCTAAATATTTCGCAGTAGCTCTTCATTTTTTTGGATCATTTCAGATAGAATCTTATATTTGACAGTCTATGGAAATCGGGTTATTCTATTAACATAATTTGTTCAAATCTTCCCCAATTTACCTCCTGATGTTGTCCACTGCACTCTGCTTGCCCAAAATCCGATTGGGAAAAATAATCCGACAAATACCCCTCGAGATGCAAAATTAATCGGGTATTTTCCTCAAGCTCCCCTGCAAACAAACCATTGTGCCAAGTTTAGCAGAAAAATCCCTCCCGCAAGGGCTCGGGATTTTTTAACCTGCAAAACTTGCCACCCTCATTTGTTTGCAACGAAGCTATCGGGAAATACCCGATAATTTTGAAGCTCTTGGGGTATTCCTAGTGATTATTTTTCCAACCCAAATATCGGGCAATATAATTGGCCCATTCGACATCACGTGGTACAAGCTACAGGTTTTTCAACTGATAATTTTTTGATAATTTTCTCTAGTAGTTGCTATATAAAAAACAAAACATCATGCAGTCGAATTAACCCCTCGTCAAACTGACAGATTGAATTCAATTGTGTCGTTGTGCTAATTATACAATTTTCGTTTCTCAATTGTGAGTTTCGTCTCATGGTCCAATTATATTGCCCGACATTTGGATTGGAAAAATAATCCCCCGAATACCACACGAGCTTCAAAATTAATCGGGCATTTTCCTCAAGGTTCCCTGCATACAAACGAAGTCGTCAAGTTTTTCAGGAAAAATCACTCGTGCTTCGCACTCGTGATTTTTTAACCTAAAGGACTTGACTCCTTCGTTTGTTTGCAACGAAGCTATCGGGAAATACTTGATAATTTTGAATCTCTTGGGGTATTACTACTGAATATTTCTCTCCGTGTGCCGTATGGACCTAAAAATCAAGAATTACTTGAATATTCAAAAAATGAACTGATTTGTCAATGCAGAATTCGACAGAAATGTCATGTAACTTTGTCGTTGTTAAAAATTTCAAGCTTTTTCACTTGAAATTTCAAAAATAATTTTCTAACAGTCTATTTAATTAATTGTTCAATCAGCTCGATAATGAACGACCCTAATGGCACTGAAAATCATCAGCCGCAAAGCAGGTCTTCAAAATTTTTCATCTAAATTATAAATTTTTTCGATAATCTCCATATTCAAAAATCAAAAATTCGAAAGTCAATTTCTCAAGTTTTACGTGAGTCCATAATCCACTCTCAACTTATTAATTTCTTTCTCATCATCTATTTCTCCTCCATCATGAATAATGCACGATAATGAAGGCTTACTTGTTGATTCCTACGGCAATTATACGTCTCCCCTAATTGTCGTCTTCAATAAATTAAGACAGCAAATTAATATCACGTGTCATACACGATTATTTTTTACAGAAAATGATAAAAAAAAGCTGAAGGGTGGTGTATAATTGGGTTAATTCATTCAGAGGGCGTAAATTGTCGTCGATTATGGCGGTACGATAAGGAGTAAGGATAGGAGTTGAGAAGTTTGAATTTATTACACTGTCGCTTTTTACTGGTTACACGTGAGAACCGGGATTATGGTAAAACTTTTTCTCCCGCCCCTGTTGTCTTTTTTTATATTTTGTTTCGCTCGCGTGCTCAGTGACGATGTGCGTGCGCTTAATCCGCTTCATCTTTTCGGTGGGACGAGACGCATTCCTTCCTCTAATTTCCGGTTGACAAGTGGCTTAGACCCTCTGCTTTCTCTAATAGACCGCAATTTTTTTAAACCCTTGAATTGAAATTTTTTCCGTTATCTCGCACAACTGAAATTTCATTGAATATTCATTCGGCCGTTGTGAATTGATGAGTTGAGTAGACTTTAAAAGGGAAAATTCGATTTGAGCATTTGGTGAAAATTTGATTTCCAAGAATGGGGTGTTTGGCGTTGAATGGAGGAACCGAGTGATTGGATTACGTTATTCATTAATTTATTATTTATTTTATTCCTCCCTCATAAATAATGCTATCGCCTTCGGCTCGGGCCGAAGGCTCGCCGTTAATTGCGGATAGGTAAATGTCAAATACTGAATAAACCATCGTAATTCACGAATACAAAAGTGCAAATTGCGTTTATGCAACCGTAATTTACAGGGATTTTGAGTGTAATTTACGCTTCAACTTCAAGCACAAAAAAAACTCCAGAAAGCCTAAAAGACTTCTTAAACGTAATTTACGTTTAGGTTTTTCTGTGTGTAAGACAAAAAATATCTGCTCGAAATTTCGGTCCAATCTGTTTCATCGATTCCGATTCGAGTCGCTCGCTCTTATTGCGGGTGGATTGGGTGTGACCCATTACGGTTCGAATTAATAACTTCCCGACCAATTGCTTTTTCTTCATTCATTAGCATTAGATTTTTCTATACAACTTATTCTATTGAGATATTTTCCATTGAATTTCTTCGCCTCAAAGTTTCAAAGTTTTTTTGTTTGATTTTCTTAATGAAAAGAACAGAAGAATAGGAAGAAAAAGGAATAATGGAAAAAAATTGACCGATAAATTTTTAAAAAATTTAAAATTCTAAAAATTCATGTTCGAACTACTCCGAAACCGCTGAGACGATTTTGCTGGAATTTAACTGCAACTTAATCATACAAAGCTGCACCAATTATGATGATAAGAAATCAATCTCATCGTTTCTCTGGGAGGAATCATCAAATTTATAAAAAAAAATGTCATTTTTCGACGTTTTTTCACTAGTTTTACGGGAAAAAATAAAGAACCGCTGATGCGATGCGTTTTTTTAAAGAAATTTTTTGAAATTTCATTGGAAGATATTATTGTAAATCTCATGAGAATAACATTGAATCGGATTTAGGGAAAAAATGATTATGAAATTTCAAGTTTTAAATAGAATTCACGGACATTCATGCGTTTTCAGTGGGAGTGAGATAGAATTTTCACAACTTAATTAAATTTTCAGTGGATCATGAAAATTCAAAAAAAAAACGACATGAATTTTCAATTTTTCGCCGAATTTGCCTGATTTCTTTCAATTTACTCACAATAATTGAAATGAAAAATAAAGTAATTCATTGATTTTCAGATCATTTGCACAGAAAATCAAAGGAATATTTGATTCTTCAATGACAAAATTTCCGAAAGTTCAGTGTAGTCCACACGCAATACCCCCTTCCCGTGTGCACTTCTAGTGCGGTAAGGTTTTGAGGTGTTTTCTTATGTTTTCGGGTATGAGAAATCCGAATCCGGTGGTATTTTTTATGTGAGTGCGTGCAATTAATAGTTATAAACAAATTAAGTGGTTTTTTTGATGATTTTATTCTTTATGGGAAACATTGGCAAATAGAAGAAAATGTTCATGACAAAAATTGTTCCTTTTTGTGTAATAAATAATTATCATTTTTTTAAATCAAAATCCATCAATCCTTTGCTGAAATATGGTCCACCAGGTGGCCGCGGGAGGATGCGCGACGCGCGAAGATGGGTGGGACGCTCGACGTCCTCTGAATGCTCATCAATCCGTCATTTTTCTCAGATAAAACGACCTCTACTCATGTATTGGTACATAGAAAGGAAAACAAAAACACACAAAACACTAATACTCCAAGTATGAGAGATATTTATTTGGATTATTTCTGCGAATTTTCAATTCCAAGAAAATTCGGAGGGGACAGCTGCAAAAATATTCTTGTTTCTTCTTGTTTTAGTCAACTGATGTTTAGAAAATGCTCCGATAAATCAGTCTTCCTCCGATCCTCGTAAGAGAATGTTCGTCACATTTAAATACGTGATTTTTTTCAGAGTCTCTTCGGGCCGGAGTATTGAATTAACTAATTAACTATTGAGTTCTATCAGTCGGTGACAGGAAATTTATAATCATAAGTTATTTATGAGAAATCAATTCTGGATGACATTCATTCTTTGTGCAGTATTCACTTTAAATTCATGGTGTGAGTGTATTAAAAATGTNATGTCTCTAAAGATGATATCTGTTTTCAATTGAAAAGCAGAGTTGTGACATCATTGTCTAGGAGGACAATGGGGTCTAGGAGTATGTATAGAACATTGGGGTCTAGGAGTCTCCCCTGGTTCAAAACCATCTTTAGAGGTCTCTAGCACGTCATTTCTCGACCCGCTCTTTAGTTTGAGCCCAAAAAACATTCATATCTTGTCTGACATCTTTGCTATAAACTCGCGTCTTCAACTCGGGCCTTCAATTGAAAGCCCGAGTTGAAGACGCGAGTTTATAGCAAAGATGTCAGACAAGATATGAATGTTTTTTGGGCTCAAACGAAAGAGCGGGTCGAGAAATGGCGTGCTAGGACCTCTAAAGATGGTTTTGAACCAGGGGAGACTCCTAGACCCCAATGTTCTATACATACTCCTAGATCCCATTGTCCTCTTAGGCAATGTTGTCACAACTCTGCTTTTCAATTGAAAACAGATATCATCTTTAGAGACATTTGTCATATTTAGAGGCTCTGGGACGTCATTTCTCGATCCGCTCTTTCGTTTGAGCCCAAAAAAACATTCATATCT
>NW_021680439.1:170102-175719 GCF_001412515.2 Diachasma alloeum | reverse complement strand
CTTCCGATTGATCATTGAAACGCGATCGTCAGAAATTGATACGTGGATGCGGATGAGTATTTTTTTCGTTTTCAAGTAACGGTGTGGAGTTGTACAGATCGATCATTCGCTCGCTTCACCCTCATTTCATTGAATTTTGACTTCTATGTAGGATTATCTTCTTTGAATTACTCCTTAAATTGTTGCATCCATGACGAAAGCATCAAAATGATGTGAAAATGGGTGCGTACGCGACACGGAAGAGGTTCGAGCGGACTCCGCGCGCCGCGCATCCTCCCGCGTTCACCTGGTGGACCATATTTCGGCAGCGGATTGATGGATTTTGATTTAAAAAATTGATCATTATTTATTACACAAAAAGGAACAACTTTTGTCATGAACATTTTCTTCTATTTGCCAATGTTTCCCATAAAAAAAAAATCATCAAAAAAACCACTTAATTTGTTTATAACTATTAATTGCACGCACTTACATAAAAAATACCACCGGATTCGGATTTAGGAGTGCACACGGGAAGGGGGTATTGCGTGTGGACTAGTGGAACTTGAACACGATAAAAATTTTCGGGATTTGGCACGGAAAATTCAGACGGAAGACGATTCAGACGATTCATAGTTCATCTAATCAGTACTACTTTACATGAAAACACATCGATTGCGTGAAAAAAAAATTGAATCGCATCGCAACCACACGCACACACACACACACACACACACATACAGACCGGTGTCTAAAAAATGTCGGGAGAGTTTCTAGGGGTCATTAACCATCAAGAAATCATGAAATTCCCACAATCGATTTTCGGGCTCATTACAATCACTTCCTCCCTTCGGGTCAGGAAGCCAATAAAATTAGTTCTTCAATCCAGAAATGGTGTACTCAACCCAAAGAATTACTGATAACATTGCAACGACATCATCCCGTCCATTTCCCTCAAAAACAAATTTTTCATCACAATATTGATTCGCAAGCATCATCATCAATGCTTAAAAATTCTTCACTCCTCCAAATGCAATTGTAGGCCATTACCACATTTTTCCCCCAAAACAAATCGATTAAAATGTTTGTCACCCATAACCCAATAAACTCCCGTCACAACCTCAATCAAATTTTAAAGAATTACCCTGAAAATTTAACAACGTTTGGATAACGGAGTGGATTAAGTCGGGAGTATAATTATTGCCTCAACTATATATGATTGATGATCGAGACAGTGTCTGGATCGATAGTAGCAGACCGCCCAGCATCAGGCAATTCGTCTCCAACGGGAGTATTTCAGATGACAGTCAAATTGAATACAGTCGAATTGGAATAACACGAATTTCTCCCCTCAAACTCACTTAATATGAAACTGCGAGAGAGCGATCGGATAGAAGAGGGGGGCGGGCAGGGGAGGCGAGGGAGAGGGTGAGGGGAGGGGGAGTGGTGACTCGAGGAGGACGGATTGGCAGTATGAATTTAGCCAACCGAGACTGTCTGACCTACTTCGGATCTTCACCACTAGCTTTTTTACCGCTTTGTCCGCTCACTCCTCCTTCGATTCCACTGAATCTGTCTCTCCCTCGGCGTCTGCCATGAGTGACGTACCTTTTTAGGTCGAAAGACGGATGGAGTCGAATAAGTGGTTATGAGAGAAAAACCACTTATTCGTCTCATCAAATTTTTAGTTAATTATCAAGCGTTAAGACGGTCGATATCGGAGAAGAGTTTGAATGTCTGAGATGAATATGGCGGTTGCCAATCTCATTTACGAATTTTTCAGAGGCTGTTGAATGTATTCCGGTGATTCAATAAATTTATCTGATGGGAGAGGTGGTGGCAATTATTACCGTTTGTCAATTTTGATGATTGGTGAGGATATTAATTAGGTGCGTGGGAGAGGTTTACTATTTATTGTTATTTTTGTAATACCTGCCTCAAAAGTTCACTTTTCGAAACCGTTTAGTGTGTGTAAAGTGGTCGTTTTACGCACAATGTGCGTAAAGTGAATTCTCGTCTGTAAAGCGACGCTTTACGCACGATCTCTGAACTTTAGTGTGTGTAAAGTCAATTCTCGTCTGTAAAGCGACGCTTTACGCACGATCTCTGAACTTTACGCACATTGTGCGTAAAACGACCACTTTACACACACTAAAGTTCAGAGATCGTGCGTAAAGCGTCGCTTTACAGACGAGAATTCACTTTACGCATATTGTGCGTAAAACAACCACTTTACACACACTAAACGGGAAAGTGCGTAAAGTCAATTCTCGTCTGTAAAGCGACGCTTTACGCACGATCTCTGAACTTTAGTGTGTGTAAAGTCAATTCTCGTCTGTAAAGCGAAGCTTTACGCATGACTTCTAAACTTTAGTGTGTGTAAAGTGGTTGTTTTACGCACAATGTGCGTAAAGTGAATTGTCGTCTGTAAAGCGACGCTTTACGCACGATCTCTGAACTTTAGTGTGTGAAAAGTGGTTGTTTTACGCACAATGTGCGTAAAGTGAATTCTCGTCTGTAAAGCAAAGCTGTACGCACGATCTCTGAACTTTACGCACATTATATATTACGCACATAAAACAACCACTTTACACACACTAAACGGTAAAGTGCGTAAAGTGAATTCTCGTCTGTAAAGCAAAGCTGTACGCACGATCTCTGAACTTTACGCACATTATATATTACGCACATAAAACAACCACTTTACACACACTAAACGGTAAAGTGCGTAAAGTGAATTCTCGTCTGTAAAGCGAAGTTTTACGCACGACTTCTTAACTTTAGTGTGTGTACAGTGGTTGTTTTACGCACAATGTGCGTAAAGTGAATTGTCGTCTGTAAAGNCGCACATAAAACAACCACTTTACACACACTAAACGGTAAAGTGCGTAAAGTGAATTCTCGTCTGTAAAGCGAAGCTTTACGCACGACTTCTGAACGTGCTTACCCGAGCCGAAGGCAAGGGTGGTAAGCACGTGGGTAAGGATTTCCCTTGGTGGGAAATATATCATTCCCTCAGTGTAAGGAATCAATCCAATTTCATGAATTTATTCATTAATTTTGACTTTAATAAGCTCTATTTATTGAGACCAATCAAAATTCCGTTTGTCATAAAGCCTCGAAACAATTCAGTAGCGAAGTGGTAAACGGAGATAAGTCAATTGTGACTATTGAACAGTTTTCAATCAATATCTCAGAATCCAAGGGAGATAGCAAAATTTTTGATACAACATTTTTTGTGGAGCCGATTGAGTGCTACAACAAATGTAGTTACGAAAATTTCGCTATCTCCCTTAGATTCGGAAATATTCCTCGAAAACTCAACTGGGAGATAAGTCCACTTATCTCCGTTTACCACTTCACTACTGAATTTATATTTTTCTAAAATTCCATTTCTTGATGAGCACACAAAAAATCGATAGCAATATCCTCTTAATAATATCAGAGTATGGTGGGCGTCGGACACTTCGTTGTTGAGTTACAGCACATTGTTTATGCGATTTTTCCATCAAATCGCATAAACAATGTGCTGTAACTCAAAAACGAAGTTAAAAATCAACCGAAATCTTAAAGCTATACGGGTAGTTCGGGCAATATTTAGGATCAACATGGTGATTCTTTGAGTAATTATGAACAATTTGGTATTACTGCAGTAATAGCAAATTTTGGCACAATGAATTCGGCAGATAGGGAAAAAAAAGTTGGGAATAGAACAGATTTATTTTCTATTGACTGAATTTTTTTCTGCTCGTATCAAACAGTAATGGACGACTTTACATATGGACTAACCTAATAGAACCTTTGCAGCAAACATCGCGGGTATACATGTGTAAACGGCTGCCGTTTCGTACCCTGTGTTTGGAATAAGCTAGGTACCACACAGAACTGGTTGCGATTCAGTGGCCCCCGTAGGTCTGTCCACACGAATGGCGATTCTGGGGATGATGAGGGGTTGAGGGGAGCAATTGAATCAAGTCAACCATCATCGCTTACGGCATTTTGTACTAACTGCGTTATTTCGCCTTGGTAATTTTCAACTCAAAGGATTTGATTTTATACTTAAAATATTTACTCGGTAAATATTTCATTTTTTCTTTCAGTTAATGTCTTTTAAAATATTCTTTAATGAAACTAAGTTAAACTTATGATTTTTTCCATACAAGAATATGCTACATATCGACATGTTTGAGCCTTCGTTGACTGATGATCCATAATTTGTAGAATACGAGTTCACATCTTGGAAATTTTTATCAAGTTCACCTGGAGAAATAAACTGTATTAAATTAAATTATTAGGTTTATCTAAATAGTTCGGAATCAAGCTTTTATTTAAATCTGACTTTGATTTTTATTTACGATTCTATTAACGTTAACGAAATGCTGTTCTAAATGCAAATAAATGTTTTCATGGGTCGAATGACGGCTTTACTAGTTTAGAATGAAAACATTGTTCAGACGAGGAAGAGAGCGAATTTATTAACATGTATTAATCACAGGCAGAAGTATCTGTTGTCGAGTCGAATATTTCGTTCTGGTTTAAGCTTCGGAAGACTTCAAAACCTTTTCTTGCGTTCGACCGATTTTTTCGAAGACCTTTCAAATCTTAAAGCTATACGGGTAGTTCGGGCAAGTTTTTCTTGGGGAAATCCTCGTCAGAGTTTATAGAATATACCAAGAATATTTTTAGGCGCAATATCTATACTAATTTCCGAACATTTATTTGAGAAAATGATTTTTGAAAAAAAGGAATTTAACACATTGCGTTAGTTGATTGTTTTAAAGCGTTTTCAAATTTTTCTTATGTAATGTAATTAACATATTGATGAGTGAAAATGGTTGAATCTATACTTTGGTCTATACACTGTTAGAAAATGACTCTTTAAATCTCAAGTGAAAAAGCTTGAAATTTTCGACAACGACAAAGGTACATGAAATTTCTGTAGAATTCTTTATTGACGAATCAGTTAATTTCTTGAATATTCAAGTAATTCTCGATTTTCAGATACATACAGCACTGAAAAACCTTAAAAATGTTGAAAATTTAGGCAATAACTCTGAATTTTCAATCTATTGAAAATTGAATTGTATGTGGCGGTCAGTTTTCATGATGAGTTTGGAAATTCAAGCTTTCATTGAAAAATAAATGATTCTTCAACATGAGAAACCCAATTTTCTTGAATTTTCAAGATAAATGAGAAATTTAGTGAAGGTTTTTATTTGAAATTGAATTCAAAACTCACAACATTGAAAATTCAGATGATATTGTGACTGAAATTCCAGGAAATTTCTAACAGTGTACCAAACTGTAAGATACTTGGATATCCGTAATTCAATTACACTCCCGGGTAGAAATTCAACCGGGGATTGAGCCGCAACTCGGGTGAGCGCAAGCTCAGCCTCAGCTTGCCGCTTGACCCGAGTTCACGCCGCGACCCGCCGCTCCATACCGGCTCACAGTCGAACGCTCATCAAACGGCATAACCCGGCACTTGAGTTTGAGCTGTGGCTCAACGCTTAGAACTCAGCTCCGATTGAGTCGTGTCGTTTCGAGTGGAGGGTGGAATAGAATGATATTTATGCATTTTTAGAATATCGATTTAAAATTTGAATACTTTGGAAAATCCTTGTCTTCTTACTAT
>NW_021680439.1:41239-170000 GCF_001412515.2 Diachasma alloeum | reverse complement strand
TAATAAAGGTTCGTTAACGTTTTTCAAGTGATTATTTTTCTTGATTTTGTTTGTTGTATTCGCGAGAAAAAAGAAAGTTTTGACTACGTTTCAGTGAATTGTTCTACCTTGTATTTTCAGATTAATCCCATTCGATTAGTTAATATCACGTTATTTCTGATGAGCTTGTGATTGTTCATCTGAAAAAGCATGCCATCTTCACATTTATTCGATTGTTTTTTCGCTCAAATCACGATGCCATCGGACCTGTCAAATCATTATTGAGGTTAAGTATACTGGGATTGAGTAATTGGAGATGAACCTGAGGTTGAGCAGTGGCCATTCAACTAAAGCCCGGCGAAGCGTTTCGCGTAATAGTCTAACGCTGGGCTGTGAGCGCGTGACGTGGCTCAACCTCGGGTACATGTGACGCGCGTGGAGTTTATCCCAAGCTGGGGCGGAGTGGCGTATTTCTAGCTGGGATACGGGTTCCGAGGCGAGCTCGAGCGGCGTGATTTCTACCCGGGCTGTTTAGTTCGTTGCCTCACGTGCGAAAGGTTCCGAGTTCAAAACCCGGCCGGGTAGAATGGTGAGATCTAACCATTTAAAGTCTTGATCATCATCGCAACATACCCTAACCAGGTCAAAGCGATGTAAAATAACGATAAAAAAAAACTACACTGTTAGAAAACAAATTCAGTTTTACGGACAGTTGACTACCAATTTTCAGGACAGTGACACTGGATGCGATTTAGGGGAAAAAAATTCATGAACCTTTAGGTTTTAGTGAAAATGCAGTAAAATTCCAGAATTTTAAGCAGCATAAAGACGAGAATTCCTTAATTTATCTGAATTTCCAATCTAATATGAATATTCAGTGCCAAATTACATTGAATTTTCAGTGAAATTTGAAATTTCATTATTATTTTTGCCTTAAATCACATTCAGTGTAACTGTCCTGGAAATTCCAGAATATATTTACCGGAATTTTCTGGTTTTCTATTTATTTTCAGAGAAAAATGGAACTCAAATTTACAGTTCTCTTTGATTTATCCATGAAATGCTCAATTTTCATTTATGAATTCTTGAAATTTCACTAGTATTTAAATTCGATAAAAATTTCCACAACGTGTACCGGAAATTTCAGACAAAAATTTTCAACAGCGTAAGTGATTGTTCTGGTGATGTGCAGAAATTTTTTTATATATATATTTTCAACTTGAAAATGCGGAATTTGAATAAATTCATCTCAGACTTCATTTAATAGCAAAAATCCGGATTTCGAAAATAGTTGACTGGAATTTGAAAAAATGATGTTTATTCACAATTTACAGTTGTGACTCTAAAAATACTATTCTTATTGCATTATCCTTATCAAATACAGAACTCCCATTCCGTGTAGTTTCAGAAGATTTCTCCACTGAAGCGGAAAGAGGAATACGAGAAAAGAGGGGGCATTCGGAGAGGATAGATCTGTCGTCTCACCTAATCGACGTGACAGTCTCCCATCTCATCCTACAGTATTTACCCAACTCCACTTACAGTATCACCAGTTACAATGAGTGACATTGCGTTAAAGATTCAGAGGTAGGGCGGTCAAAGAAGGTGGTGGGGAGTTGAGAGTTGTCCCCCGTCTCTCAGGGTCGACTTTGAAACTCACCAAAATCACAGTTACGTGTCACGTTAATCCTAACATGTCCGGATTTCGCCTCAACCAAAGGAAATTGAGAATATGCCTTCCGTTATTTCCAGTTTGGGCAAATTATCACCCAAAAAAATCTTTATTTTGAGATTTCAAAGGGCTAAAATTGAGAATATCGGAAGTCTCAACTTGAGATTTTTTAAAGAATCAAATAAAGATTTCCAAGTCTCCATTTCAGACTTCCAAATCGTCATTTGATCCTTCTAAAAGTGTCAAGTTGAGATTTTCGAGAGTCCCAAGTGAAGATTTTCAAATGTCTCAATCTAAGACTTGAAAATCCCAATTTGAGACTTGAAAATCTCAATTTAAACCCTCTGAAAGTCTCAAGTTGAGATTTGAAAGCCTCAAGTAAAGACTTTTAGAAAGCTAAAATCAAGATTTTCAAGTCTCAAATAGGGACTTTCCAAAATCTCAACTTAAGACCCTCAGAAGGATCAAATGGAGATTTCCACGTCCCAGAGTCTTGAAAATCTCAACTTTAACCTGTTAACAGTCTTAACTTCAGATTTTCAAATTTCAACTTGAGACATTCAGAGGGTTTAAATTGAGATTTTCAAACCTTAAATTACGATCTTCACGTCGCAAATTGAGATTTTCAAGTTTTAAATAGAGAAATTGGAAAGTCTCAACTTGAGACTTTCGAAAATTTCAAGTTGACATTTCCAGAACTGAATTCAAGATTTGTGAAAGTCTTAATTTGAGACTTTCATAAGTCTTAATTTAACCTCGTAAGTCTCAAATTTAAATTTTTTTTTTTGTGTGAGTCACATTAATTTTCTTAAAATTAATGTGACTTTTTTTTCTTTTTTTTTTCTATCGTTTTGATAATTTCTAACAAACGATTTTCTTGTCACAATTAAATACTTATTTGAGAACCCTACTGTTTTTCTCTGAATGTACGAGGAATTGAGCTAATTTTTTCAATCGGAAAAAAATTGTTTCCCTCTATACTAAAGAAAAAAAAATGCAAGTGCATCCGACTGACGCCACACAAGGCGATGACATAGTGCGAGGGTCAGACATTGTCCGTTTGCGGCCAGGTGGCATGGCACCCCTTCTAGCCTCCCCATTCACCGTGTGCGATAGATTTTTTTCCACTTGACGTGTTCTCATTCCCGCCCTCTCCACCTTAAAACCCTTATCCCCCAGAAATAAAAAAAAGGAGAGAAAAAAATTATGAAACCCCTGTCGACATTCCACACACCCCTTCAACCCCGACCGCAGCATAAAAGTCTGATTATACTCATTAGCTTGATTGGAAGTATGTATTATTACATCTTTTTCCACCAGTTTTTCCTTAGCCCTGTGAAAAACGTCATACCTCGGCTATTTGTACACAACGAACCCTTTTGTTATGTTTTCCTTTCCGTGTAACTTATGAACTGCACATGAAATGTGACATATGGCAGTTTAAATAAAACTGGAAATTATTAGTCATTGATTCGAGTGTTCTTATCTCTTCCAATAACTACTATTTTGTTCCGGAGGTGGCATCATTGCTGTGATTGGACGAATGTCATTGTTGTGGTTTGTAATTTAAGTGGACAGTATTATTTCCGCAGTTGTGGCTGTAGTGGTCACGCGGGGAGTGCGTGGCTCCGGCGATCACCCAGGCTAAGCAGCGTTCAGTCTGCCCAGTACTTGGATGGGTGCCCGCTTGGGCACACCTAACCGCGTGGGACTACAGTCGCTAGGCACGAATGTAGGGGAACCACTGTGCCCATTGAGTCAGTGTGACCAATGGACACAGTGGAATCCCTGCATTATCGGCCGGCTGCACGTCTGAGGTTTTCCATGGTTTCTCTGGCAGTCCACACTGAGAGAAAAATATGATTCTTCTGACTATATTCCATCACCATCGCACTATAGTCAAAAAGTCCTCAACAATTTCTCATGGGTTACGGTGACTATGGCCGGAGAAGTGATTACTACAATGGAATGTAGTCATTGCTACTATTTTATAGTTCTGCTCACGATAGATTTGTCGTGGTTACTTTTGAACTTTGGTTAGTTTAACTGCATTTTAATTTGCAAAAATTACGCTTGTGAAGTTACGTTATGTTATGTGCCGCATACAAAAAAAAATCGTATCGTTCACCAAAACTGCCTCAACTATTTTCTTATAGTAAATCGAACTTCAGATTTTTCTCTCAGTGCAATCCCGAATGGGGTGCAGTTGGGGATGAAGTAACTCGGCCCATGGTAACGCAGATAGGGAAGGGAACAAAATGTAAAAAACCGAGAAGGTATACATATGGAACCAAAAAAAATATTTCCGCAGTTTCGCGTGTCAAATGATCTTATCAATAACCGCGAAGTTGATGGCTGTATCGATTCGGCACGATGTAATTACAGATTTGTTTGTTTTTGTGAGTGACGGATGAATTTCGCTTGTATGGACGGCAAGAATTTCAGACGAATTAACGTGACATTAAATCGAATTTACGGAAAAAATGGTTATGAAATTGCAAGTTTTAAGTAGAATTGACACAAATTCATGAGTTTTTAGTGAGAGTGTGATGGAAATTTCACAACTTGATTGAATTTTCAGTGAAACATGAATATTCAGAAACAAAATGACATGAACTGTCAATTTTTCCTTGAATTTTCCTGTTTTTTCTGAAGTTTCAAAGAATAATTTAACTGAAAAATCAAGTATTTTATTGATTTCCAGATCATTTGAACAGATAATCAATGGAATATTTGATTTTTCAATGTCAAGATTTTCTGAAATTTCTGAAATTTCTGGCACGGAAAATTCAGACGAAATTTTTTTATCAATGTATTGCCATTCATCTGACATTTCTGAGTTGGCTTTTTTTCATTACTTTGTATTTTTCAAAAATTTCTACTGTTCACTAAGAATCAAACAAAACGTTTCTTTGGCGCAGTTTTTTTACAAAAATAATGACATCCAGTATCCCACGGCCTTGTCTCATTCATAAATACATTGAATTTACAAATTGAAGAACATGTTATATTCGAATTCCTCTCCACACTTGAAAAAAAAAATGCAAAAACCAACGCGAACTCGTCAGAATTCAATCCGCATTCTTCCATTGTCCTTTTATTTTCCTTTCTCTATCGAAAACGTTTTGGGCACGAGAGAAGGCGGGAGGGGTTGCACTCTCTCCTTCTCGATGCGAAACAATGCGCGCCTTTAGCCTGGGTAAAGTCCAACCAGCGTTGAAGTACCCTCTATGGTGGATACAGGAGGGGCACGTCCAAAGGCCAAAGGGCACGGGGGATTGCCGGGGAGGGGTTGGAGACGGCCCGCTGCAAGTAGGTTTAATATTTGATAAGGCGGGCTGCTGGTCATCCTGCCGAGGCGATAACACGGGCCCCGCGGGAACCTTCCGGCCAACATCCCTCGGAAAACGAGCCGTTCTCTGTCCATCCCCCTTGCCCCTCACGATGCTATATGGCGGGATATACACTCCTGCACCATCCAGAGAGGAGCAAATGCCAACGTCCTGAAACGATCTTATATTTTCCCTTGTATTCCATTTTTCTTAGATTTAATTATCCCACACGGAGAGAAATTTTTTAGAAAAAGTCTAGTGCTAGCACGGGAAAAGAGGCGCAAAGTGACGGCCAGGAAAAAATTCCAGTGTCGGCACTACAAATTTTATTGGGGAAAACGTGAATTTTTCCCCGTATTTCCGTGAAAATTTCACAGAAATCCCCAGAATGTTAACCAGAAATACCAAGAAATTTTACCTTAACAGCACTAGAATTTTTCACAGCCGGTGGATTGTAATTTTTTCCAGAACTCGTACTAGAATTTTTCTAGAAAATTTCTCTCCGTGCAGTTCGGGCGTTTTTTGAAATGCGCTGAGGAAAAAAACGATCCTATTTTACGGGAATAATTTGTTGAGGTAAGAAAATACCAGATGTATTCGATCATTTCACGATACATTGTTACACAGAGAGACAAGAGGTTCGAGCTTACACTGTTAAAAATTTTCGTCTGAATTTTTCGTGCCAGAGTCCGGAAATATTTATCGTGTTCAAGTTCCACTGATATTTCAGGAAATCTTGTCATCGAAAATTCAGAATTTCGTGGAAAAATCAAACAGAACTGGAAATTCTCGTTACATTTTTCCCTGAAAGTGAATAGAAAACCAGAACATTCTGGTAAATACACTGATAGAACGGATTAGTTATTATTAACGAATGGATTTTGGTTGGAAGTTAGGGTCTATTCGGTCCCACCAAATGTTCATTCGTTAATAGTTAACGAATGTACATTTGAGGAGCCTTGTTTGACTTGGCTTTCGCCATTCAAGTGAACCATTCGCCATTCGTTAACTATTAACGAATATTAATTCGGTCATATTCAACTCTACCATTCGTTAATAGTTAATGAATATCGTTTGGAATAAATTCGAATTTTGAAGAAATTCAATTTAGAAATTCTTCAAAATGTGTTCTGACAGATTCTGAGAATGTCATTTTCTTAAATTAAGAAAACTCTCTATTTGAGAACAATAAATAGTTTATTTCATTGAAATAAACAATTTATTTAAATTGAATAAATTTTTTTCTTGGATTATATAGAAGTTTTATTTAAAATAAATTCTTTTTTTGATATAATTAAATTATTTTTATTGAAACAAGTAAACAAGTTTATTCATTTCCAATAACTACTTCTTTGAAATGAGAAAAAAATTTCAAATAAAGATTTCTATTTGATTCAAATCACCCATTTTTCCCTTGGGTTTTTACTTGCAAATAACATGGGAGATGCAGTTTTACACTAATAAGATCAGGATTATGAATAAATAGAACTGTACGCTAGAATAGGGAAAAGAGAATAGTGAAAAACCCGATGTCTGCTGCAAATTCAATGTAATTTGACACTGAATATTCATATTAGATTGAAAATTCAAATAAATTAAGGAATTATCGTTTGTATGCAGCTTAAAATTCTGGAATTTTAGGAAGAGAGAGTGGACTCATTCGAATAAAATAAAACTCCTTATTCGAAATTTATCTGTAGTATTTTTGTTGGAAATTTATGAACTTATTTGTTCATTTCAACGAAAGTAATGAATAATTTTTTTAATACGGAGATTCTGAATAACCTCTGTATTAGAATCAAATAGCCGATTCATTTAATCTTAATAAAGAATTATTAAATGTTCACAATTTAAGGTGAAGGATGGGAGCAACAACGCTGATTAAATTGTCAAAACATGCGATGTTTCGTTGCATTATTTTAGGTTTCTCTAGATTGTTCAGAAATTTGTTCTGTTTGTCGTGCACAATGATTTAATTTCTAAGTGATAAAATTTTTATTTCAAACAAAACATTTGGTTTTATTAAACGAGATTATGCATTTGACATGAATAAACGCGAAAATTAGAATAATTTGTAGGAAAAGGACATTATGGGGCTACGTCGGTGAAATTTAAAAGTCTTCACAAGGCCTTGGGATCTATTGAAAAGGAAAATCGCGAACCCGATCGATTTTGCCCCGTATAACCACGAAAAACCTCATTTCTTCCTGTTTTTAACTTCCAAATGCTCCTCGCGCTGCAGTTTTCATACAATTTTAGCTATTTTTTCTTTAATGTTCGTTACACTCCTGAAGATAAAGTTAAGAATCCGTTCCACTCTATTCTCAATAGATCATGAATAAATGAATTTTGAATTTCACAAAATTTTTCTCATCTCTAGAGTAGAGTAAAATTTATGAAATTCAAAATTCATTTACTCAAATTTTTGTGCAAATTTTTATGAATTTTTCACTCACGAAGTTGTAGTGCAAAAACGAAAAATGGAAAAACGTCGGGGACTCCCTAATTATGCAACCACATAAGGGTTAATCTTCTCGTTATCTCCCACAGCATTCCGAAAAAAAAAATTAATTACTGAAGTTTCATTCACCCTTTCCATCCGCATACCGACCCACTCGATCCTTAACCGATGCATAACAAGACCACAAAGATTTGTATTCCCGTTGACAGGATGAATGAGCAGTGACATGAAATATAAATGCCCACACGGGTTATATATCGTTTTCATCGATCGTCACACACTTTATCCGTGCCCTTGTCCATCTCCACTAAAGCGCAAAAAAAGTCTCTAAAAAAAGCCCCTCACAACCGAGGGGTAAAAAAGAATCACACACAACCGACTTCTTTATTTATTTTTTTTTCACTTCAATGTTGTGTGTGGAAAAGACGACCGGAAAGAGAGAACCTCGGGGTGGGAGGGAGGACAGGCTGAGACGTTAATAATTCAACCAGCGAATTCGAGCGCACAAATCTCAGCCTGTCACGCTTCTCAGTTTTTACTTTTCCTTTTTCCCATCTCTTATAAAAAATATATAAAAAGCCAACAAAAATTCCCCTCAAAATGTCTCAAACAAGCCAAACTTCATTGCACCTAGCCTTCATATGACTTCACAATATCTTGTGAACAAACAGAGAATGAAGCAACGAAGAAAAATAGTCAATAGATTCGAAGAAAAATAAAAAAAAGGGGAAATTGCTTCCGAATGGTTATTTTGCACATCATTTATTTCTATCATGTATAGTTCACTGTTTATTTCATTTTATTCAAGTGACTAAGATTTCTTTTTAACTAATTTGGTCAAATTTTCAATTTAGTTGAATGGTACTATCATCATTATTCTTATTATCTCTTCCTTCTATACAACCTATTGTTTTTTTACGGTTCTATCTCTCCTCTCAGCCTTTCGATAAAATGTTAATAGAAAAATTTTATTTATACATGAATGAATTTGAAACATCAGAATTTAAGAAACCGTCAAAAAGCTCATTGTCAGGGAAATTCATGAAAAATTCGAAATTTTCAACAATCATCATAAAAATCAAATCAACTAATATAGATGTCGTAATCATCTTTTAACTTCGACTCAATGATATTGAAACAAACATTTTAAGATATGATTGAATTCATTTGAAGCATGATATTCAAAGATATCCCCGGAATTTTGATTTTTTTAAAATTCTAAATTTTAGCAAATTTTCAAATAAATCAGAATAACAATTATTGCTATCGCCTTTATCTTCGAATTTAATCAAAAGGATACCTAAACAAATTTTTTAAATCATCATTCAATCAATTCAGAACATTTTTTTTAATTATCGTGGGACAACCGATTTTCGAAAAAAATTCAAAAATTTAAAAAACTAATAGATGAATGGAATTTTAATTAATAGCGATGGATAGGGCTCAACAATACCTATAATTGAAAAAAAAAAGATTCAGTTTCATCCATTCACTTGCGAACAATTGAAGAAAAACAATGTGAAAATTTTTTTGAACTTTCATGGAAGATATTATGGTAGTTCTCATGAGTGACATTGACTCGGATTTAGGAGAAAAATGATTACACTGTTAGAACTGTTTTGAAAATCAAGCAATAGTTGTACTTGAATTTTCCATGTTGTGAATTTGAATTCAATTCAAGGTCAAATCGTTCATGGAATCCCTCACTCATGTTGGAAATTCAGGATACTTGGGTTTTCCATGTTAGATTATCGCTGATATTGAAATGACATCTAGGATTTTCAAATTCATTACGAAAATTAAACATCACATCCAACTGAATTTTCAGTGTATTGAAAATGCAGGGAACTCGTTGCTTCAATTTTCAAAATATTTAATAATTTTCATTATCACGTGGACCTGAAAATTGCAATGCCATTGATATGAATACTCCAGAATTCAACTGGTTTTTCGATAACAAAATATATCAAAATTTCTTGTAAATGCGTGATTGTCAAAAATTTCAATATTTTTTCTTTACTGAGAAAAAAATTTTCTAATATCGGAAACACATTTTCTTGAGACAAGTAAATTTTCTTCAATTGCTTAATTCTCTCAGGCATCTTAACTCACATGTCCCGAGAAAAGTCTCATGCTTTAAAATATTCTTGTACTCAAGTATGATTTTGTCGCAAATGAACTTACTTAAATCGCGTAGAAGAATCGTCAATCTTCTAGTCTTTATTGTTTTCATGATTTTTTCATTATGCACTTCCAATAATGCAATATTTATTTGAGTTCCGTGAAGTCCACACATTCTGAGATTTAAGCCATTGAAAATAATTTACTTCTCAAGAAAATATGTTTCAGATATTAAAATTTTTTTTTCTCAGTGTTTGAAATTTCAGGAGTAATTTTCTAACAGTGTACGAAATTTCAAATTTTATGTAGAATTAAAGGAAATTCCTGAGTTTTCAGTGGGAGTGAGATGGAAATTTCACAATTTGATTGAATTTTCAGTGGAATATGAATATTCAAAAACAAAATGACACGAAATTTCCCCTTTTCCTGATTTTTATGTCTTTTCACGGAATAATTAACCTGAAAAATCAAGTATTTCATTGATTTTCAGATCATCCAAACAGAAAGTCAACGGAATATTTGATTTTTAATGACAAGATTTCCTGAAATTTCAGTGGTCATTGAATACGACTAAAATTTCCGGGATTTAGCACGGAAAATTCACACACCTATGGCCGAGGTCTAAAAATTGCATTTTCAACCTTTTTGCATCCTACCGTCCATACTCCCCATACCAAAAAGCCCAAAACTCAAATTCAGACGATTCCAGCTCCCACTCTCCACCAAAAACAGAAGAACCAAAGAAAACCCAATTCAAATAATAAAAATCTTAAATACCCCACGAAGATGCACCGCAAAGTGTGTGTCCACCCCCGAAAAAACTATAAGGGTCAGACAGTGGTTGCGGGTAGCGGTCGTCCTCCCCCCCTCCAGACAGAGACACCAAAATCCCTCTCCCTCCTTGCCCCTATCAAGATGGCCGACATCAACCCCCGCGCAAGCGTTCTCCGAGCCCCGCCCACCCCCTCCCCTCCCCCTCCTCCGCGCAACCCTATCCCGAGTTTCCCATCTCTCTCCAACCCACCCCAGCCCTTCAGCCCTGACGTCTACCCCATCGTCTCTTCCTTCCTCTCTTTCCTATTATTCCCCATCTCTCCTGCCGCCTCCCCCCTCTCCCCCTCCGCCTACCTCATCCCTACCTCATCCCCTTTCATCCCCTCGACTCCTTCTCTCTCAGCACAGCTTTTCGGGCTTTCTCGACCAACCACGCTGTGGGCACGCGGAGGGGGGAGAAGAGGGATGATGGGGTGGGGGTGGGGGGTAGGTTTCACGTAGAAAACAGAGGGGGTATGTGATATTCGCTGGGAAACCTATATTCTCCGGGCATCGAGCATATCCTGTTGTCGTTGGTGTTTCACGCCGTGCACCACTCGAAATCTTTTGGTCTCTCTCTCTCTCTCTCTCTCTCTCGCATTTTGGAGGGCTTCAAAAAGCCCACGATCAAGCAGCCCCCCCCCCCCCCNCGATCAAGCAGCCCCCCCCCTCCCTCCACTGGTTCGGAGTTTACTCATCCCTCCTCTGGGCTGCAGAAGAGAATAGAGCAGAGGAGCACGGAACAGGGAATAGAGCAACGTGTCGTGGTAGCCGGTTGAAGAAGTCTCGCAGAACATGTCGCGCTGTCTCGTGCACCAGTACCCGAGTTGTTTGAGGGAATTGGTAAACACTGCGATTGTTTAAATTATTTTGAGTAATTTGGCAGCAGTTGTGAAGGTCGGGAGTTGTTGGATTTGGCCGGTTGACAGTGAGTTTTTCGATTTAGACGGTGATTTTGGGTTTTCGATTGTCTGGAGACAGTTTTAAGTGAGCAGTGATTAGTGATGATTATTGTTGATTAATTAGTGTGAGATGATCAATTTGTGATGGATAATACGGATGTAAACATGAACGATGAGAGTGGGTTTATGGGGGGTCTGGGGCTCGAGTCGTGGGCCCAAGAGTGACAGTTTTTGTGACATTTGGTTGTGGGGGATTAACTGATTGCGGTTGTGGTTTTTTTGGGGGATTTTTGGAGAGGATTTTCTCAGGCGGATGCAAGGGCATCCTGTCTGCATGCTTGCCGCTCCGGTGGGCAGCCTGGTGGCACACCAATCCACGGGGTACTGAACGCGCTGGTTGAGGGGATTTTTGGGCAAGTGTTTTTGAGTTTTACTGTGACAGAGACAAGATGATGTACTCACCTGATAAGATGATGGGGAGCAAGGGGCTCCATGGGGCGCCTATATCGGCACCTGGGTGCTTTCCATCTGGAAGATACTCACCGCCATCGTATCGCGCTGCGCCGGATCAAATGCCACCACCGCCACCGCCGAGAAGGTGCATGCCAAATCCACCGGTGAGTCCTTTTTTGGTTTGTTTTTTCCTTTGGGTTTGGGTTTGCGGAGGGGAGCGAGGAACATTTCGCGAGTTTGGGGGTGAGAGACGAACGTTGGTGGGGGGCTGCGGTCAGAGGTGCACGTATCGACATCTTTGATGGACAAATTTTACGTTTTCACGGGGAAACTGTGCACGGAGAGAACAGCTGGATAAAAATTACGTAGGAAATCGTGGCAAATTCTATTGTACACTGACAGAACGGTTTAATCGAACCAAACGAGAGTTTTTAACTATTACCACGATTCGTTAACTATTAACGAATCGCGGTAACAGTTAAGAAGCCTCGTTTGGTGCAACTGAATCGTTCCACCATTTATATCAGTGTAGGAAAGGTAATCGTGAAGCGAAATGCAATTCGGAAAGAAAATCCCTGTTTGTGGTACATATTATGCTCTTAGGACTTATATCGTGGTGGCACCAGTTTTCGAATGATAGTCAAGGTTTAATCAGTGCATAGCCGGGATTTAATCAGGGTTTATTCGGGTTTCAGCTAAAGTTTAACCCATGTTCTGGTAGAATTTAGTCGGGACCGTGAATCAATATGAATAAGTATTCAACATAATAGTTTAGTATCCGAGTTTAATGAAATTAGACACTGTTAAAAATTTTCGTTTGAATTTTCCGTGCCGAATTCCGGAAATTTTTATCGTGTTCAAGTTTCACTGAAATTTCAGGAAGTCTTGTCATTGAAAAATCAAATATTCCGTCCATTTTCTGTTCAAATGATCTGCAAATCAATAAAATACTTGATCTTTTAGTTCAATTATTCTGTGAAAATTCAGAAAAATCAGAAAAATTCTGGGAAAAATTGAAAGTTCATGCCGTTATGTTTCTGAATATTCATGTTCCACTAAAAATTCAATCAATTTGTGAAATTTTCATCTCACTTCTACTGAAAACTCATCAATTTCCGTGAATTCTACTTAAAACTTGAAATTTCATAACTTTTTCTTCCCTAAATTCGATTCAATGGCACTCTCAAGAGATTTACCATAATATCTTCCATGAAATTTCAAAATATTCCGAACAGTGTAAAACATTTGTTTATGTTTGAAAATCCATTCACATGATGTTAATAAAAACACCATTACAAATCATGTTTAAGTTTGAATAGAAGATTTAGTACGAACGCTTTTATGTTTAATTAAATAAAGTTCATTTAATTTAAATAAAATATTAATTTGGGTGTAGAATAGCTGATTTTGACCGAAATTATGGAATGGAAACCAGAGAAAATAGAAAACATTGTATTCCAGACTGTCAATACTTCTTTCCTTACATTCGAATCATTACATTTCTCTTCTTCAATCGCTTTCATCAATCCTGACGTTTTCGCCATGTCAAAAGGTCAATTTCACTGTATTCTCTCCAACAGTCACCCTAGAAATCGAGAATATCAGGAATTAAGGACGAGTTATTCCTGTCCATTGAACCCATCGGTGACAATGAGACACTGCTATCAATAATGCAGGAAAAGTCCTACGACGGGTTGGAAACTAATTTTCAAATTGTCATGCCGGGGATTTTATTTCCGTGAAAAATGCAGAGGGACTGCATGGGTGGAGCAAATATAAAAATGAGTAATGGGGTTTTGTTGAGTCAATTGACATTGATTCCTGCGTCATAACCCCAGGTATTTCAGGAAGATAGGAATAAAAATGGGACAGTTTTTTTTATTTTAAGCATTCAAACCGTGTGGATTTTTTTTATCGTTATTTTACATCGCTTCGACCCGGTTAGAGTATACTGCGATGATGATCAAGACTTTAAGTGGTTGGATCGCACCATTCTACTCAGCCGGGATTTGAACTCGGAACCTTTCGCATGTGAGGCAACGAACGTAACCACTGCGCCAAGCCAGCGGGCTACCGTGTGGATTATTCTGTTAAAAAAATACACAAATACGCATGTGTTTACAAAATTATTTCTCAAGTTCTTATGGGCAACAATTTACATGATTTTCGTAAATGTTTAATTCAGTGGAGCTCAAGCAGGAATCGATGTGTTGAAGAACTTCTATATTATCTTCGGGCTATTATTCGGTCAACCTTAGAGGTTTTTTCACTTTGCAAACAATGCTCATCAAGCCCTGAACCAAGGCTCGAAAATTCTCAATCAGGGGTGGAGCTCAAGCTTTAATCAGCCCTCAGAAAAATAAACATTGAGTAATTAAGTGACTAAAGTAATTCCACAAAATCTGAAATTCTGTCAGATTATAGATCTTAATGAGGACTAACTCTGTGCAAGATTTCAGCTGGCTCGAACTAATAGTTTTTGAGGAAAAGCTATTCGCTTTTAAATCGTTTTCCGCAAATATCTTCAAAACTAGTGAACCGATTTCGATTTTTTTTATTTTAAAGTATTCGTTTCGATGTCTTCTATCTAAATTAATCAAAACATACATATCCGATCACACAAAGGTTCTGAGTTATTCCCGTCTTTAGGTTTTTTCATAAAAAATATTGTAATCACCGTAGCTTGTGCAAGAATCGAGATATCAACTTGAAATTTGGACAGAAAATCTGTATTCCCGTTCAAGATATCACTCAGTGACACACTGTTAGAAAATTACCCCTGAAATTTCAAGTAAAAAATCTTGAAATTTCTACCAATCACTCATTCACATGAAATTTTGATGTATTTTGTTATTGAAAAATCAGTTCAATTCTGGCGTATTGTAATAGAATTTCAATTTTGAGGTCCACGTGATAATGAAAATTATTAAATGAGTTGAAAATTTAAGCAACAATTTCACTCAGGGAAGTTTTTCAGTGAATTTTCAATCCACTAAAAATTCAGTTGGATGTGATGTTTAATTTCCGCAGTGAATTTGAAAATTCTAGATTTCACCGACATTTTAGTGGTAGTCTAGCCTAGACAACTCAATTCTCCTGAATTTCCAATCTGAATGAGAGATTCCATCAGCGATTTGATCTTAAATCGGATTCAAATCCACATTATTGAAAATGAAATTGCAACACTGTTAGAAATTTATTGAAATTTCAGTCACAATGTTATCTGAATTTTCAATATTGTGAGTTTGAATTCAATTTCAAATGCATACGTTCACTAAATTTCTCATTCATCTTGAAAATTGAAGAAAATTGAGTTTTTCATGTTAAAGAATTATTGATTTTTCAATGAAAGCTTGGATTTCCAAACTCATCGTGAAAATTGCACATCACATATAATTCAATTTTCAATATATTGAAAAATCAGAGATGTTATTGCCTGACTTTTCAAAATTTTTAAGATTTTTCAGTGCCGTAGGGACCTGAAAATCGAGAATTACTTCAATATTCAAAAAATTAACTGATTTGTCAATAAAGAATTCTACAGAAATTTCATGTAACTTTGTCGTTGTTAAAAATTTCAAGCTTTTTCACTTGAAATTTCCAGATTAATTTTCTAACAGTCAATTATTACTCAATTAAAAACAAAATTCCAACAGTACACGTCCACTGTCATATGGCGCGCTGTCATATGCTCGCAGCTGTTTTTTTTTTCAGTCAAATTCAATTTTTTCTTCTAATTGATCAAGCATCGTATTATCTCATGTTTTCAACGACACGATTTTTTTTCTCCCAATGAATGAATAAAAAATGTGGAGTGGCAAATTTTTTGTTTATGCGAAGGAAAGCGGAAGGGATGAGCGTTCGCAGAGTAATACGTCACCCTCCGCCCCCCACCACGTCACATCATCCCCCTCTTCTTCTGAGACCGGTGTGTTTGTGGCATCCACCAGTGTGTTTAGTTTATTCATGCGACGTAATAGGATAAAAACCGTCGGTACCCGTTGAGAGTCCCCAGATGAGATTACAGGGAGGTACTGTGTGCCGTCACCCGATAACAATCACACGTCTCACTTGATCGATTCTACTTTATTTCACTTTTTCATTTATTCATCTTATTTTCACAGCAGTTGAGAGCGAAAGTTTTAAATCTGTGATGAGAGATTGACAAGTAAAAAAGAATGTTCGATATTCGAATACTATTTTACCATTTTTTTTTTCACATTTCCCAATTATGATAAAGAGAAGATAGTCTCCAATTATTGTAATTTTCCATTTTTCTACGATTTATGGATAATTTAAATTAGAAGAATGAGATTGAATTCAATTCGGCGGGGGACAAACCATGGGATTTTTATTAATTTTGATTTTTATTTATTTATTGAAACACGAATCCAACACTCATAGCCCATAACAGGATTCAAAACATACAGAGATATACACTGAGAGAAAAACCTGAAGTTCGATTTACAATAAGAAAATGGTTGAGGCAGTTTTGGTGAACGATACGATTTTTTTTTGTATACGGCACATAACATTGTAGTAACTTCACAAGCGTAATTTTTGCAAATCAAAATGCAGTTAAACTAACCAAAGTTCAAAAGTAACCACGACAAATCTATCGTGAGGAGAACTATAAAATAGTTGCAATGACTACATTCCACTGTAGTAATTACTTCTCCGGCCATAGTTACCGTAACCCATGAAAAATTGTTGAGGACTTTTTGACTATAATTCGATGGTGATGGAATATAGTCAGAAGAATTATATTTTTATCTCAGTGTACGACGCCTCTACTGTATTTGAAAGTAAGAATACAAATTTTTATGGATTTTTTATTCACCAAGTTTTTGTGTGAAAAAAAAAATTGAAAACGACGGGGATTCCCTCATGATGCGATCACTTAAGGGTTAAATCGATACAGAATTGGTCTCGTTAACATTGTTAATTATATTGAGAATTCAACAAACATTATTCTTAAAGAATTTCTTCAGCTACTAAAGAAATTCTCATAGTATCCTCGTGTTTCCTCCTAGAATTGCTCATGAAATATATATTTGACTTGAATTGTTTCACCAAACTATTGATTCATTAGTCTACAAAAAGAGGATTAGCTCATCGAAGATAGTTTACCCTTTCGTCTGTGCATATTACCAGAGAGATGTCCACGGAGACCCACAGTAGTTTGTCGAGAATGGGGTGAGAGAGTTATAATCGTTATGCATGGAAATTAATGCAGCGGCCAGGCTGATTATTTATGGAGGCTGTCCCCCTAGCGGTGTGTAATTATTCAAGGCGTTGTGAAATCCCAATGAAATTATAACATTTCGATTTTACGGGCTATTTCCGCTCGTTCAAACGAGTCTGGAATAGCAAAAGACCAAATATGTCATCTGCCACGTGGTAATTATTTTGCCCACTTTATGGTGCGATTTTACCGGTCGATTGCTTGATTCTCGGGATTAAAAACGTGATGGACTGATTGTTCCGTGAATATCTTTCGGATGAAGAGAATTAGAGGAGAATCCATACACTGTTAAAAAAGTTTAACTGAGTTTTCCAGAAAATGACAGTGAATTCAATTTAACGGAAAAAAGTCTATAAAACTTCAAGTTTCCCTACAAATTCAAGGAAATTCCTGATTTTTCAGTGGAAGAACCACGAAGATTACGAAATTTCCATGAATTTTCAATGTAAACGTGATAATTCAGCAAGAAATTACTCTGAAATTTCAAAAAATTGAAAATTCAAGGACATTGTTGTCCGAATTTTCCTAATTTCTATAATTTTCATGGAATAATTCAACTGAAATTTAAAATTTTCATGAATTTTCCACGAAAATCATGAATTCAATGTTAAAATTCCCTGAAATTTCAATGAAATCGTCACTTGTTTCATATTTCAAGACTAAAGCCTGGAAACTTCAGTGATAATTTTTTAACAGTGTAGGGGAATTTCACAGAGACAAAAAAGGTCTCCAATTTTTTTTTTATTTTAGCATCCAAAACTGTTGGTTTATTCTTCTTAAAAAAATTATATCGTATTCAGATTAATCCAGTATCATATAATACATTCTTCATTGTTAGATAATTTGATTGAGTCTTGAATAATTAGTCGGGAGGAAGCTAAAAAGGCGCCTATAAGTTGTAATGTTTTTCTAGTGTGCTCACGGAGAGAAATTCTTTAGAAAAATTCTAGTGTTAGCACGGGAAAAGGGGCGCAAAGTGATGGCCAGGAAAAAATTTCAGTGCCGGCACTAGAAATTTTATTGGGGAAAACGTGAATTTTTCCGCGTATTTCTGTGAAAATTTCACAAAAATCCCCAGAAATTTTACCAGAAATATCAAGAAATTTTACCTTAACAGCACTAGAATTTTTCACAGTCGGTGGATTGTGAGTTTTCTAGTACTCGTATTAGAATTTTTCTAAAAAAATTTTCTCCGTGTTTAAAAAGAAATTAATCTTGTAGGGTGGGAGGAAATCCTTTCTTTGTAAACCAGACAGGAGTTTCGGACAAAGTTCTCCAATAGAAATTTGGAAATTTCCATTTCCAACTTTGGCGTAATGAAATCTACACTGCTAAAAATTTTCCAAAAATCCAATTTTTTTCCTAAATTGATTCAAGTATATTTTATAGAAATCCATTTTGACTTTAAAGAAGGGAATTTATATCGCGTTCCACATCTTTGTGACGTTTTAGGAAATGATAGGATGGGATTTGGATGAGGTAGGAGGGGAACCGGAATTATTCTCAATATGTATATTTTATAGAAATATATATTTTATAGGAATATATAGTATTTTTTTAGAAAATATACATGATTCAAGTATAGTTTATAGGGGAGGTCGGGGCAAAATGAGACCGCTCTGTTTTATTTTTTCAATGAGACAAATGAGTCCCGTGTTTTTTTTTATGTAACGTCGTTTAACAGATCACATAAGTAGGAAAATAAGTTTTTGAATCAAAAAAAGGGATTTCTATCTAAGACAATCTCTAATCGCCGTTATGAGCAATATTCTAGTTTTTACGGCAATACGAAAATTTCTTGTCTCATGCAGATATTTCATTTTACAGTTATGAATTTTTAAATTTCATCATAACTCGATTTGTTTGTACACTTGAAAATTTTTTGGCTTTAAATTTTCGATACACTTTCAGGAAATTTTTATCACATATTAAACCACATCATTTTTTCCACTAAAATTTCAAGGAATTTAATCATTGAAAATTCGGAATCTCATGGGAAAATCAATGAGATTTGCAAATGTAAGTTTAATTATTCCCTGAAACTAAATCGAAATCGGGAAATTTTCGGTAAATATAATCGTGAATTTTTAATTAATTGGAAATTCAGCATGAATATTTATTTAACACTAAATATTCATTTTGAATCAAGTATATTTTATACTCAATTCAGGTTTTTTTTCCGTGGTGTACTATTAATTAATTCTCAGTAGCATCACTATAATTATCTTCATCAGTTGATGTCCTTCATCTACTCCTTTCAACAGAAATTATCAATTTTCCCCCTCAACCGTTAGTATTTGTCACGAAAAAAAGTCATTAATTCAAAAAGACATATTTATAAATAAATAAGAAAGAACGGTTTGATTGATAAACGAAATGGAATTGAAAAATCGAATTGAAAAAAAAATCGTTGCATTAAACAATTCCACCCATTTGTTCCCTCCACTTCCCCCGAACTCATGAATTCTTCATTAAATTCCTGAATATTCACCTGAAGTTGAAAGTTGAAAGTTAAAGGGAAAAAAAAGAAACGAAGGAAAAAAAATCTGGGAAAGTAACACATGTACCACCGATACATAAGCTCACATGGATCGAGGAAATAGCAATTAATGTCAGCGATGAGCTGACCGAGAGTAGCCCTGGTACCACTTTGCGTTTCGAGCAGAGGAGGGTGTCATCAGGTGTACTACGAGGCCAACCGTACTCGTGAGATTGCATAATCGATACCAGAACATGTACAACACCGGTTGACGGGCCCTGATGTCACCCGGTTGTAAGTGATGTCAGGTGTTGGGGGAAAAAATGTCATAAAGGAGACAGTTATTGGAGGGCATTAACGAACCAAATTGAATGGGTGATTTGGACAAATTCATGATCCCAATTCCATTAAAAAAAACTTTTACAACGGACAACATTAAAAAATTCTAATCATGTAACGAAAAAGACATTTGTTTTCATTAAAGCAATCGTATTCTTGAAAATAATATTGAACGAAATTAATTTGTTCACCAATTTTAGCCGCAAGAAATACGTCAGATCTCCAAAAGATGAACGTTTCGTAGATTTGTTTTTCATAGAAATATATCAAAAGGTAATAGAAAGATAGAAAAAAACGCGTCGTTTTGATATGCTTTAAACTCAAATTTCTTTTTGAGTTAGAGTTTTCCATTTTTTCAAGTTTGCGAGGAATTAGTTGATTATTTCTTCTCGAATTTTCACCCATCATTTCAGTAGCGAAGGGGTAAAGCGGGTTAAAATTTATGTATAGAAATAATTCGTATAGAAATATCCGAATATCACATACGGAAATCCTATAGAATTTCTATACACAATTCGTATAGAAAATTTCTATACTATTTTTTCATACACTGAGAAAATAAGTGTTTTTTGAGAAGTACTTCCCTACTTATATCAAGAAATTCGTGGCTTGAAAATTACCAAGCCACAATATCTCACACTAAGAAAACAAAATCTTACGGCAAGAAATTTTACACTTGTCCGAAAGATGAGGACAATTTTTTCATATCAACAACAAAAAAATTATTAAATGAATTAATTCAATTTTACTTGGCTGCAGAAATCGCTTTATTGTCATCAAGAAGTTGTCCTCGTATTTCGGACAAATACAAAATTACTTGACAAAAGTTTTTAATTTCGTACTGCAAGATATTTTACTCTTAAAACTTTCAAGTCAGAAGTTTCTTGATATAAGTAAAGACGTATTTCTCAAAAACCTTTGTTGTTGTCAGTGTACGGAAGATACGTAATTTTTATTGAATATTTCTCTTCGTGCGATTCTCTCATTTTACCGGCAAAAATCTATCACTCGTGTGTAAACCTCGTGTTCACTACTTACACCAGAATAAGAAAAATTGATCCACCGAAAACAGGGGAATGGGGTAGGGGCATCCACAGCGTAGTAAAACTAGCTATCTCCTCTAGTAGTGACTCTGAGGGCATAGAAATACCCACGTTCGTCCCCGCACACGGGGCACTGGGGACACATAACGCTCCCCACTTACATCCAATCACTCCTGATTTATATTTACTACTCGCTTTGCCCTTATTTATTGTCCTTCACAGAGACGCGAAGAATAGTAGCGTTAATTTGGTCGAATTGAAAATAATGGCTTTGGCATACACACGAAAGGAGAGGAATGCACGCCAAGGAGGAGAGAAAAATTATGTTGTTGCACACGGGGGAATTGTTCTTGTTCAAAGTCTGAAGAAATTGATTATAATTTCGGTGAACGTCTACTTTTGCATACACAGAGAGAAATTCGTTGATTGAAGTCTGGTTCTTGTACTGGAAAAATCACATTCTACCGGCTATTAAAAATTCGGGTGTCGTTTCGGTAAAATTTCTGGGTATTTCCTTGAAAATTTCATGGCGATGCGAGAAAAATTCTCGTACTGCCCAATAAAATTTTCAGTGACCGCACTGAAATTTTTTCCCAGTTGGCACTTCACGACCCTTTTCCCGTGCTAACATTATACTGAGAAAAACGAAGTTTTCTGCGAAGGACAGCTTTATTTATATCAAGAAATTCGCGGATTGAAAATTTGCAGGACCAAATATCTTGCACTAAGATATTGTCATCAGGCGATAAAAGTATTATCTGGCAAATGTGGCTTTTATCGCCGTGTGACATATGATATTTTATGTCATTGGGCCCGAAAATCGCGAACTAACCCAGCGAAGCGAGGTTAGAATCGCGGTTTATCGGGCCTAATGACATAAAAAAACTTTCATGAAGAAATTTTGCACTTGCCCTAAAGACGAGGACAATTTCTTGATGACAAGAAAGCGATTTCTCACACGGAAAGAAATTTTTGATAAAAATTATCCTACCGTTCTGTAAAAGTGTATGATGAGTCATCGTTTCCTCATTTCTATCCCGAAATTTAGTAAAAATTAATATGTGATGATCAAATTTTATTCTTCGTTAGAGAAATTTTATCCTGATAAAAATAAAAATTACCGTGCCGGTAGAGTAAAAATTACTGTACCGGTAGGGTAAAATTTACAAACCCTTCTAGAATTATCGTTGTTATCTACATAAAAATTACTGGACTGAAAGGGTAAAATTTATTACGCGTCAAGATAAAATTTCTCTAACGTAGAATAAAATTTGATCATCATATATTAAATTTACTAAATTTCGGGATAGAAACGAGGAAACGATGACTCATCATACACTTTTATAGAACGGTAGGGTAATTTTTATTAAAAATTTCTCCGTGNATTTACTAACTTTCGGGATAGAAACGAGGAAACGATGACTCATCATACACTTTTATAGAACGGTAGGGTAATTTTTATTAAAAATTTCTCCGTGTGCAAACCAAGTACAATTGAATTAATTCATTTAATAGTTTTTAGCCTCAGTTCTAAAATATTTCAATGTAAAAACCACTTGAATTAATTGGAGAACTCGTTGTCTTCATACGAGCCAATTGCCTTCGTCTTTGGGACAAGTCTAAAGTCTCGTGGCGTAAGATTTTTGTAGTGTGAATTATTGTGCGAATGGTAATTTTCAAGCCATGAATTTCTTGATAAAAGTAAAGGCGGAATTCTCAAAAATTCTTGTCTTCTCAGTATATTCGACCAAAATCAGAATTGAGGAAATTATCCTCCGAATTTCCCTTGAACTTCAAAATAAATCGGATATTTTCTTCAATCTTCTCTGCAAAGAAAAGAGTATTTTAAGTGGAGACTATTATGAATTTAAAAAATCGTGGGCTATTACGCGATTTCTCATACATTGAATATCAATTATATATATCCAAAAATGAATAATTAGTGCAAAAAATTTAATTGTTTATTGTTTGTTTGCTCCGCAGACGCTGAAAATGTTAAAAATAGTTCAGGGTCTCCAATTTTTGAGCTACCGAGGTGTCTTTTTTTTTAATTTTTGAAAAAATGTGTATAATAACAAGGAATTAATTTATTGACATTCAACTCCTGCACAGCTAATTTTGTTTTTTTTTTAAATAAAAAATTGCATCATTCATGTCAAATAGCCCGAAAAATGTTTCTGAAAGAATCGAGAAACTATTTTAAATATTTTAAGGATAATTTTTCTGCCAATTTTACATGAATGGCGCAAATTTTTATTTTAAACAAAACGAAATTAGCTGCGGAGGAGTCAAATTTTGAAAAACTAATTCGTAATTATTATTGCACAATTTTTTTTTTAGATTTTGAGGAAAAAAAACCTCTGTAGCTCAAAAATTGGAGGCTCCGGAATATTTTTAAGGTTTTAAGCATGTGCGGGGCAAACGAACAATAAACAATGAATGTGTTTGCACTAATTATTCGTTTTTAGATATATATAGTCGATCGTCAATGCGTAAGAAATCTCACTCCAATCGTTCGCGACTTTTAAAACTTATAGTAGTCTCCCCTTAAGTTTTGGAAACAAATTTTAACTTGCAAAATTCGACACTTTCATTTGTTTATAACGAAACTTTCGAGAAATATTCAATAATTTTAAAAGTCTCGGGGTTGTAATACAATCGAGGATTGGAATATCAATGATCACCTGGCGTCACTGACAGAACTATTCATTTATTATGAACAACGTTCATTAATTATTAACAAATGGGAGAGTTGAATAAAGCCAAATGAATATTTATTCGTAGTTAACAAATGATATAGTTGGAAGAAATAAGTTGAACCAAGTAGACCATTTGTTGATAGTCAACAAATCATAAATTCAGTAGCGAAGTGGTACACTTATCTCCTAGTTGAGTTTTTGAGGAATACTTCCGAATCTAAAGGAGATAGCGAAATTTTCGTAATTACATTTGTTATAGCTCTCAATCAGCTCTACAAAAAAGGTTATAACAAAAATTTTGCTATTTCCCTTAGATTCCGAGATATTCATTGAAAACTGGCCAATAGTCAAAATCGACTTCGCTACTGAACTGTAACAAGGCGTTCAGTTAATTATGACAAATAATATTTCTTCATAGCCCAGGCTTTTACAAATGGACTGTATATTTATTAATAAATATATCTCGAAACACTTAAACGAATAGGTTCATTAACTATCAACGAAATTTAGAGAAAAATTCAATCTTGAATTGGTTTTAAATTATTCACATTGGAAATTCAAATGTGGCCATCAATGAAATTACTAAGAATGTATAACAGAGTGAACGTGTCAAGATTATTTCAATTACAAAAACATAAAAAGACCTCTTTCAATAGGAAAATTATATTCTGAGATTTTAGTCCAGAATATCTCTCCTTCGAAAGGATTCCAGAATTAGCGAACATATCATATTTCACTCATCATGTTTTAATGCTCTATCAGAACCGTTTATTCGAAGGTGACAAGTTCAATTTAATTTGAGATCTTTCACTCCTTCATTCGCTGAGAATATCACGTTTTCATTGTGTATTTCTATTTCTTCATTTTTATTAACAAGTACACAGAGGAAATTCTGCTGAAAAATTCTACACGGAATGAATGTGAAATTATTTTTCACTGTGAGAACACAGTAATTTTCAAGATGAGAAATCGAATGCAGGACGATACCCGCCACATTTGAAAATTTACTGTTTAAAATAGTGTGAACATGATTCGAATTTTGAAGATTAAAATTTGGAATAAATTCTACACGGATAGAAAAATTCCAATAAAAATTACCAGAAAAAAACGTAAAAATTACTTTTTGCAACGTAATCCGCGAGCGAAGTAAAATTCAATAAAAAGTGTGAGTCGGAACTGAAATTCAGTAGCGAAGCGGTAAAACGGTTTAAGTCGATTTTAGCTTTTGGTCAGTTTTCAATGAATATTTCGGAATGTAAGGCAAATAGTAAAATTTTCGTTATAACCTTGTCTGTAGAGCGAATTGAGATCTATGAAAAAGCTCATCATAAAAATTTCGCTAACTCCCTTAGATTCGGAGATATTCCTCAAAAAATCAGTAGAGAGCTAAGTCGACTTGAACCGTTTTACCGCTTCGTTACTGAATTGTACGAATCGTCACGTAAATTCTACAATTTGTTCCGTAAAAATTAACCACCCGTCTGATGACGCACCGCAGTGGGGACACCAAGTCATTCCGTAATTTTTCCCCAACGCTTGAGAAATTTTACGTTACGGAACGTAGAAATAACTCACCAGCTTCATAAAAATTGTTGAACGTTCAAAAATTTTTAATTTTGGAGGTATAATAATTCGGGAAGTTTCTGTCATATTTTACTTCTTCGGGAAAAATTACGTGACAATTTCGTACTTTGTTCGGTGATGAACCTAAAAATTCTCTGAACGTTTCAGATTTCTTGTCTTCCATTCCTATAAAAATTGCCGGAAAACGATTCTCCATTGCGAATTAAGTGAATTGTTTCATCATTTTTACTGAATATTTCTCTCCGTATAAATCAAATTTAATATGAATAGGAACATTCTGGTTGACTGAATACGCAATCGGCAGTCTAATATTGTTGTTAATAATTAATTTAGGACTGCAAAAAAATGCAGAGTCTTATGAGAAAATAAACTGCTCAAGATTAGGGAGACGATTAAAATCTAGAGCAAATCTAAAAGAAATCCTGAAAAATCTATGAAAATTCGATATCCAATATGAAAATTATAGTCATTGTCAAACTTTTGTTATAAATAAGTTGTCTCTGCGTGCCCCGAAATGGTGTGTTATATGAAATTGCCAGCATTGCGTTGGTTGAACCCTGGCCATGCCATGGAAAGGGAAATATTTTCGAATGTAAAGGGTTGTCACTGATCGAAACATCCTAGTCAAATAAGAGACTATTTTTTAAGAAAATCATAGGAAAATACGGCTCTAACCACTTGAGGTAAAATAAAGGACCCTCACCCGCATGCCCTCGCCTTCAGCTCGATTAGATCGCGGTTTTCGGGCCCAATGGCATTAAATATGGTGTGTCACACAGCGATAAAAGTATCATCTGACTCATGTGATCATAATACGTTCATCGCCTGATGATATAATGTACTATTACTTCGCTCCCAGATTACGTTCCGAAAAGTAATTTTTACGTCTTTTTTCTTGTAATTTTTTTTGAATATTTCTCTCCGTGTACCGTCACTTAAGTTTTCTGAGTCGATTCCGTAATCGGTGAGCGAATTGTGAGTTCCGTAATTTTCACTGAACATTTCTCTCCGTGTACCGTCACTTAAATTTTCTGAGTCGATTCCGTAATCGGTGAGCGAATTGTGAGTTCCGTAATTTTCACTGAACATTTCTCTCCGTGTACCGTCACTTAAATTTTCTGAGTCGATTCCGTAATCGGTGAGCGAATTGTGAGTTCCGTAATTTTCACTGAACATTTCTCTCCGTGTACCGTCACTTAAATTTTCTGAGTCGATTCCGTAATCGGTGAGCGAATTGTGAGTTCCGTAATTTTCACTGAACATTTCTCTCCGTGTACGATTCTAGAATTTGACAAGGGAATATTTTCTTGTACGAAGGAAATTATCTTTGTCAAAAGTAATTGTCTCTCTCACTGTAGCTTGAAAATTGCGACTAGTCCGCATTTCCCTTCAGGTCCTCATCATTAAAATCATTCGTTTTGAAATGTTCATTAGATCGGAATACGACACCTATTATGGGCCTCACTGGTCGTTATTCTCATGAAAATATACTTTTTATGTCGAACAATAACTCATCGCGTGTGTGTCCCTCCCCACCCCCTCGCCGAATTAGCCCCCGAAACATTATTAGACTGTCTCTTACCGACAAATCGAGTACGAGGCTGGTTGACGAGGGGTAAAAAGACACACTGAAAGAGGGGTTATAGCGTCACGTAAGTGGTTGGAAAAAGAGTAGCCGGAGAAAGAAGACTCGAGTGGCACTGGTCACGCACAGTAAAACCTCATAATTACCATTTATATTCTCTACAATTATATCTGAATTTCGTCCGTCATTTTGGGGTAAAAATAGACATTTTTGAAACCTGAAGTGACCAGAGAACCAGACGCCCCTCATTCTCGCATGAGGAGGAAACATCGACTTTTCTTCCCCTCAAGAACACAATCAGTATCATGTTGTAATAAATAACATCATTCATTCACCATTTAGAAATCCGTGGTATTCATTCCAAGATTGTGCGTCAGATAATTAATAGGGGAGCTGGAGCTGGTGCACCACCCATCTAAGGAAAATGAGTCGGAGGTGGCAGTAAACATCTGAAATTTTTGCTACTAGTTAGTGTCATACACGGAGAGAAATTTTTTAGAAAAATTCTAGTACGAGTACTTGAAAAAGATTCTAGAACAAAATATCCCGGACAAAATATCTCGGACAAAATCTCCCCGAAAAAGAATTTCCCCGGATAAAATCTCCCTGAAAAAGGAATTTGCGATTAGGAAACCGGATCCGGCCAAAATAAATATAACGATAATGCTCAATTAAAGGGGTTTTTATTACTGAATCGCACAATAGAACACATGAAATTGTCAAGTCTTTAGCCTCAATGAAATTACAAAAGAATTAAATTCATACGGATTGTTATTTGCGGAAAATTTATCCCTCAGAAGACTCGTTGAAAGGAATTTTTTCGGGGAAATTTCGCAAAAAGCAATTGTCCGGGGAGATTTTGTCCAGGGAAATTTTTTTCAGGAAGATTTTATCCGGGAAATTTTGTCCGGGGAAAAACTGTCCGACTACCCTTGAAAAAATCGCAATCCACCGGCTGTGAAAAATTCTAGTGCTGTTAAGGTAAAATTTCTTGGTATTTCCGGTAAAATTTCTGGAGATTTCTGTAAAATTTTTAGTAGTAATACCACTAGTGTTTCAAAAATATCCGATTAATTTTGAAGCACGAATGGTATTTGACGGATTATTTTTCCAGTCGGATTTCGGCCAAGCAGAGTGCAGTGAACAGCATCCGGATACATTTACACAGCCATACATTTACAACCCACTTTTTTGTTTATCTGTCACACAGAATATTTAACGTGAAATGCGTTGAAAGATGAGAAACATTTGAAAAGCCACTGGTGAATTTCCGTCGGAATTTTTTTGGAAATTTCCGAGATAAAACTGTTTGACAGCCTCAAATACTGCCCTCGGATTGGCTGAAATCCGAGTGAGAAAAATAATCACAGAAATACGGGGAAAAATTCACGTTTTCCCCAATAAAATTTCTAGTGCCAGTACTTGAATTTTTTCCTGGCCGTCACGTTGCGCCTCTTTTCCCGTGCTGGCACTAGAATTTCTCTAAAAAATTTCTCTCTGTGCAATTTTCAAGATTTTTTTTATGCCGAATGAAAGCATTGTAATCGTTATATTTTCATATTCTCTAATTGTCAGATTATAGGTAGTATAGTTTCTAGTAGGTTATAGGCAGGTATAGATTATAGTTTCTTTTGATTTATTGAGATTTTCATGATTTCTCGTAGATTCTAATGATTTCTTGATTTCAAGAAACATGACGTTACAATACGTAAGGATATCAAAAACTTCATAGCGTCATATTTCGGGATTGGATGATTTCGAACGCACCGATATCATAACAAAAATTGTAGACTTCAAACTACAAAATCAATTTGGATTTTACACTTATCGATGATTTCTAATGATTTCGAAAATTACCCGATTTCTTTATGATTTCTGTTGATTTCCGATGATTTCCAGAAATCTTTATAAATGGTAGCTATTATAAATGATAGATATTTTCGTGAGAAGACCCGGTAAACGGCGATTCTAACCTCGCTTCGCTCGGTTTGATCGCGGTTTACGGGCCTTCTGACGAAAAATTGCATTCATCACACGGTCCAAAAGTATTTTCTGACGAATGTGATTATACGCCTCGCCTTCGGCTCGGCCGCCAAAGCCACATTCGTCAGAAAATACTTTGTGGACCTTGTGATGAAAATAACTATTTCCCCAAATACAAAAAAAAACAAAAAAAAGTCGTATCGTTCACCAAAATGCCTCAACTATTTTCTTATTGTAAATCGAACTTCAGATTTTTCTCTCAGTGTATTTTCACTTGTTTCTCCCCGGCATTAAAAAGACAATATGCGTGAAATAAAGAGCAAGAGTCGAAAATACATGAAAAAGCAACTTCCGGCCATGCCTCGGTGCGGTTTAACGCTCTTATCATTATTTTTATTACGGTCCCCATAATGCCCCCAGAGTGTAAGCCCCGCTTTATCTTTTTTACCTCTATACTTACTCCATCCCTCTCGGTGGTTACTTCGAACAACGGGGGTTGGCTGGTAGGTTATACCGGAAATAAACCCAAGTGTATAATCACAATGGTACTTACGATCCCTCTTCAACATGAAAAATAATGAACTAGAGGTAAAAAGAACATATGTACAGGTTTCTCCGGCGACACTGAGGGAGGTCGGGGCAATTTTCCAATAAAACATATGAACCGATGGGGAATTTTCACTCAACTGAAGTTATAATTATTTTCACATTTTCGGGGAATTGGGGTAGAACTATTTTAATTCACTTGCGGAGCAGATTAATTCAATTATTAAGTGATGAAACGAAACGAAGAATTGACTTGTTAACCCGAGTCGAATATTTTGGCATGAAAAGTCCAGGAGATGTCGTCTAAATTGTTCTAGTTATGTCCCATTTCGGAGGTTTCTGGGTTTTTCAAGGATTTAGGGAAAAGACATGTATTCACGTCAATATCAAAATTCGTTTATAATTAAGTAAACAATAATTTTTAATGAAGAAAAATATCACCAATCGAAACTACAGAATTTACTGATTTTTTATGGACAAATTGGAGCGAATTATCTAGAAAGAGGGATAGGTTTCACGGAGAGAAATTTTTGATAAAAATTATCCTACCGTTCTGCAAAAGTGTATCATGAGTTATCGTTTCCTCATTTCTATCCCGAAATTTCGTAAAAATTAACATATAATGATCGAATTTTATCCCATGTTAAGGAAATTTTATCCGGATAACAATAAAAATTATCGTGCCGGTAGAGTAAAAATTACTGCACCGGCAGGGTAAAATTTACCAACCGTTCTAGAATTTTCGTTGTTATCTACATAAAAATCATTGGACTGGAAGGGTAAAATTTATGATGCGTCAGGATAAAATTTCTCCAACGTAGAATAGAATTTGATCATCATATATTAATTCTTACTAAATTTCGGGATACAAATGAGGAAACGATGACTCATGATACACTTTTATAGAACGGTAGGATAATTTTTATCAAAAATTTCTGTCCGTGCAGAGGAGAAGCACTGGAGAATTTTATAGGTTCTTACAGGTCTTCACAGAGTAAAAAAGTAGTCCCCACGGTGGGAAGACAACTTAGTATTCGAAAAAAACATGATCGAAATTGAAATATCATGGACAGTTGACTACCAATGTTCAGGACAGTGACACTGAATGCGATTTAGGGGGAAAAAAATTATGAAGTTTGAAGTATCACTGGAAATCCAGTAAAATTCCAGAATTTTAAGGGGCATAAAGACGAGAATTCCTTAATTTATTTGAATTTCCAATCTAATATGAATATTCAGTGTCAAATTGTATTGAATTTTTAGTGAAATCCGAAATTTCATGATTTTTTCCACCTAAATCGCATTCAGTGTCACTGTCCTAAAAATTCAAGAATATATTTACCACAATTTTCCGGTTTTCTATTCACTTTCAGGGAAAAATGGAACGGAAATTTACAATTCTGTTGGATTTTTCCACGAAATTTTCAATTTTCAATGACAAGATTTGCTGAAATTTCAGTGGAATTGCAACACGATAAAAATTTTCGGGATTTGGCACGGAAAATTCAGACCAAAATTTTTAATAGTGAAGGTTTGAAAGGGTTTGACATGTCTTCCAGAGGTTAAACCACAACGAAATATTCGGCTCGGGTAAATCCTTGGAAAACCGTAAAACTTTCTAACCGGGATATCACTAGAATAATTCAGTCAGAACACGCGGGCACGGAGAGAAAACTGTGATAAAAATCACCTACACTGAGAGAAAACCAAACACGTTGTCAATCAAGTCTTGTTTGGGCCAACAAAATAGCTAGTTAAAAATTGCCAAAAAATAGTGCGTTTGGTTCGAATTTGAAAGTCTCAAACATGAGTAATTACTCTGCTTTCGACAGCAACGAAATATTTGGCTCAAGAGGCGGATTATTCACACTAGACGGTGCCTTTTCAGGATGGAAATATCTCATATAGAGGAAAATTTATCAACAAATATTTTATCCCTAAGTTACAAGATTTCTATCATATCATTATTATTGTTTCAATTAAGGGTTCATCTCTTGTCTGTGATTATTAGACAGTCGAAACGAAAAACTACAAACGAAAACAAAAAACAAAGATTTTTCGGGAGCAAAATACGTATGGGAGTATCGAATAACGAAGGAGTATTCCTAGAAATGACATTTATTGCGTGTACAGAGAATACAATTTTTTTTGAACTACTAAATCTATTTTTGCGACAAAAATTTTTCGTTCCGGCGCACTCTCTGCATGTTTGGCACAAGTAAGACTTGTTTGAGAACTTTGTAGTTTTTCACTCAGTGTAGAAAATCGTTGCAAATTTTACTGTACGAAAAGTAATCGAGGAGGGAAACATAATTCAATGAAATAATCCATTCTTATCAAAAATCCCTTAAATATAAAAATGACCACATTTCTTAAATTGTCGTACGTGCGACTAATTATATCGAGATTGTTTGTAAATTTTTTCCGCGTCATACAACCGACAAATTTGATCTCCCGATGAAAAATCCAAATAGTTACACTTCACATTCAGTTAGAAATAACTCAGTGAGTGAAATAATGAAATTAACTAGGATTATTAATCCTCATAATTCTTTCATCCAGCGAAAAACTTTGCCGCCGTCTCCCTGGTAAAATGAATTCGTCCCACAAAATTTCACTTTTTTCCCGACTCCCGATGGGTGGACGGTTCAATAATTCAATAATTTATTTTTGGCCAGTCATATGCGCCGTATTCTCCTCGTCTCTGTTCCACGAGCTTTTCCTCTCAACTGTCGCCCGGAAAGTTTTCCACTGTCGAAACGACCTGAATATAATAATCCACTGTCCGTGTGGTATCTAGGAGTTATTATGAGTTTAATCTCCAGCCGTTCGGATTATTGGCACCTTTTATGAAGGACTTTTCAGAGATGATGTATTAGTATAAATTTCAATTTTTTGGACAACGAAATATGGTCTAGAAAGTGAACTCAATCTCAGGAACTACTAATAGAGTTTGGGGAATACCAATTGTACCGTATTCTGGTTATATTTTAGTTATCTAATAGTTATATAATATAACAAAAACTATAACTATATCCCCACTCTATATAAAACATATATTTTTTTCGAATTTTTCGCACCATGCTCTGATAATTTGTTGTCAACTTTTAAATTGGTTTACTGATTAATTCATTGTAAATTCAACTTTTTTGAGTCTCAATTTTTTCCACCGAAATTTACACCTGTTTTGAATAAAAAAATTCTTTTGCACTTCTTTGATAAAATTGATATTTAGTGAGTTATAATTTTGGTTTCCCAGAACTTTGAAAAACAAATTTTTTAATAACGTTTTAAGGAATATTTGGAACACTTCTACATCATATTCAATTTTCATCGAGCGAAAATTTGGCTGAATTTTCCAGAAAAAGGCCTTGAATTCGACTTAAGGGGAAAAAGTCAGTGGAATTTCAAGTTTCTCTGACAATTCAAGTAAAGTCCCAATTTTTTAGCGGCAGAAAGACGAAAATTCTACAATTTACATGAATTTTCAAGAGAAGGTGAATATTCACTGTCAAATTCCCTGAAAATTCAGAGAAATCTGGAATTCAAGGAGAAATATCTCTAAATTGTCCTGATTTTTCATCAATTGTCCCGGAATAATTAAACTGAAATTTACAGTTCGCAAGGATTTTTTCATGAAATTATGAATTTGCAATGACAAAATTCAGTGAAATTTCAGCGGAAATGTGGCTTGTTACAAATTCACAACTCTTGCCAGGAATTTCAGTGGAAAATTTTTCACAGCGTCAGCTTTTTTAGTCGAAATTTCTATCTCTATTAAACTCAGGTACTAGTCTATTATATTGAATACTTAATCATATTGATTCATGGTCCCGACTAACTTCTGACAGAACCAGGGTTAAACTCTAGCTAAATCCTGAATAAACCCGAATTTAATCCCAGCTATACACTAATTAAACCTTAATCGAACCTTGACTAAACCCGGACTGAAAACGAATTCGAGTCTTGAGAGGGTCTAAATGTAGAATTATTTAACGGAATGAAGCAATGCGCAAAATTTTGATGATATTTTAATTGATGATAGTACTATGGCATGAAAAAATAGCAGAGAATAGTGAAATAAGAATTTTAAAAAAAGAAAACCCATTCAGAAGCAAATTGCTAATTTAGTGGCAACAATTACTATACTAATTTATACAAAAAATGAAATGATACACTTGTTTAGATGGAATGATACACTTGTTTAGATAGAATTTTCTCATAAGGGATCAATCGAATTGACACCAATTAAAATTTAATTTTCCATACGAATTCGAAAAAATTGATATTTTCCCAAAAATCGAGTTTTCCAACGATCACTCAAAAAATTGTCATCAAAATGGAATTAGTTATGACTCAAAAAAATTTATAACAAGACCCTTTTGATCTTGACTCTGTCACAAAATGATGAGGGTCGCACAATTTGTTGTTGAGTTACAGTGTATTGTTTATGCGATTTTAAAGAGCTAATTTATTAACAACAATCACTACACTCATTTATTTAAAAAATGCGAATGTCCACTTGTTTTTTCCCCGTTTTCATGAAATCCGAAAATTCCCCAGAAATAAAATAAAATGACGTGCTTCAGGGTGAAATTAAGGAATCACGGGGTTATTCAGGTGGAATTGAAGTGGCCCTCATGAGAATCGAGAGTCTATCATTACTACCATATGTCCTCTTCTCGATTAACATCGGCCGTGTGTTACATTCTCCCCCCCCCCCCCCCCCCCCCCCCCCCCNCCCCACAAACCCTGTGCACCCGTCCACCTGTTTCTCTATGTTTACGTGCGTGTGTCCACGTACCAGTGGCTTTCAGCCTAGAATAAACTCACTGGGGCCTGGCTGGGATGTGTGTCACTCTTCAAACAGCCACGCGCTCCAACCCCAGTGTAATCTGCTTCTGTTTATATCCTTTATTCGTTTTCTTTCCTTCTTTTTTCTTTTACCTCACCAGAATCACAAAACAAATTCAGTAGTTTTACCGGGTTTCTTTGACGTATGCTGAGGGGTTTATAGCGGATGTATGTGCATGAGGAAACGATCGAAGGTACTTATCATGTCCCGTGAATGCACAGTCGTGGTATGGAAATATCTTGGCGGTCGATTTATTGAGGGGAGAAAGTGTTTTCACTTTCAAATTATTTTTTATTTATGACTGAATTGGAGGTTTAGGATTTTTGCTCAACTGTTTAAATCATATTAGTCAATAATTATCAAGGAAGTGAAGTGAAATCTAATAAATTTTCACAAAGAGAGAGTAATTTTTTAGTAGAAAAAAAAACATTTCAATTTGCACGGTAAACAATTATTGTTAAATCTATAGCGAAGTGATAAATTCAATTTTGACTATTAACCAGTTTTCAATGAATATCTCGAAATCTAAGGGAGATTGCAAAATTTTTGTTATAACCTTTTTTCTAGAGCTGATTGAATCCTACAATAAATGTAATTAAGAAAATTTCGCTATCTCCTTTAGATTTGAAAATATTCCTCAAAAACTCAAGTGAGAGATGAGTCGACTTGAACCGTTTTACCACTTCGCTACTGAAATATGTCGTGGTATTACGTTAAACTTTAGGCGAAATTCAAGTAGTTCCGAACTTGTTTCTAGCATTGATCAGCCCCTAATAATTATTGAATGTTTTTGGTTTAATCTTTCTCGATTTTATTATCAATTCAAAGCCGTAATAAATTTTTAGTAGGGTGAACTGCCCATTTACGGAACATTTAAGCCGTTTCAGAAGTTTACACAGTCATGAAATTTTGAAATTTTCTCTTGAAAAATTTAAGAAAAATACTGCCTAATTCCAAATTTAGTCTATTTTCTGAGAAAAAATGAAGGAACCTATCACTTGATGGGAAATAATTGGAAATAATTAATAAGTACACGCACATCGAATATACCAAGGACGGAACACTTTTGCCAAGAGTGGAACATCGTCTGCCCATTTACGGAACATTGGAGGTTAGTGTGACGTTGAGAGATTAATTCCTGATGCGAAGTCATATCGAGGAGGATATTAATCAGAAAATATACAATTTTGTTCAATTCCTCCCGAAATTTATATCTTTTCGGTGGATTTCCCCAACTGTCAATACAGACTGACGACCATGAGAGTATCCAGATACTTTGTCGTTGACTCGTGAATGCAATGTAGTTTTGGGGATACCATAATTAATTGATGCATTATTTAGAGAGCTGTTCCCCGATTTCACAGCCTCACTCGCTTCGTCTAGATTTTTTTTGTGTATTGAAACCGTTGAGAAGGTTTCCTAACCTCTTCTGCCTTGGCTGATTGTTCTTCCTCCTCTTCGTGTATTTTTCGTGTGTTTTTACCTGTTGAAGCCATCTACGCGAAAAAATGAAGAAAATAAACTAATTTAGGGATACGATTCCGATTAACTTCATTAAATTATTAGTTCATTAACCGCCAATACACTTTCCACAGTATCACCGTATTCCCACTTGACATAGGTATCCACCCGTATGAGTGTTCCGTTCGTTTGGAATTGCGTGGAAAACTAACCCTAAAGACGGAACCCCCATATATTCAATACAATAGCATTTTTCTGATGAAATTGATATGGAAATATTGAAGAATGAAGGATTTTANTACTTTGCACAGTATCACCGTATTCCCACTTGACATAAGTATCCACCCGTATGAGTGTTCCGTTCGTTTGGAATTGCGTGGAAAACTAACCCTAAAGACGGAACCCCCATATATTCAATACAATAGCATTTTTCTGATGAAATTGATATGGAAATATTGAAGAATGAAGGATTTTATATCAATATCAATCACAACTTACCGCATTTTGTGATTTAAAATCTAAAAAACATCGCTTCAAAAAAAACCCGTCAAATGGCACGCGTAACTATCAATCGCCGCAAACTGGCTGCTGCCAGGATTTTTCTCCAATATTCAGCAGGAGGTAATCGATAGCCGATCAGATTTGTGATGACGTCATGGGGAGGGATATAAACTTAATTTAGAAAAAAAAATCAAATCGATAGCTTGGCCAAAATTTGAGAAATCTCGTAAAATCTGAGAAATGTTCCGTTCTTGGGTAGTGTTCCGCATATGGGCAGTTCACCCTATCAAATAGATATTTATTTAGTTCAAAGAAAAAATTTATTTGATTCAAATAAAGATTTATTAATAGTAAAAAACATTTATTTAATATAAATAAAACGTCGGATAAAAATTTGTATTTGATTTGAACAAAACTTCATTTGATACTATTTAGATAAACTTATTTATTTCATTGAAGGAAAACAGTGATTTCTTCCTTGATTTCTGATCGAGTGGTCCAGTGATTTCCTAAGCGACTCGAGAGTACCTTGAGCAGTGTATTCTAAAAATATCTACTCCTTCACAAGCATCAAGTATTCCCCCACTTGAGTCCAGTATCAATTGAACTAGAATCCAGACTCAAAATCTACTCAAATCAAGTCGTTCTTCCCATTTACTCGGAGACTCCATTTCACAGTCGCTATCAGTCTGAGATAAGTTGATTCTCGCCATTATTCAGTCCGAAAAATTCCAAAATATTCTCATAATTTCCCCTGAAAATCCCTTATTCCCTCCATAATCAAATAATACCACTCACCCCGTCGAAACAGTCCAATGAAATTTTTTAATTACCTCAGAATCTTCAATTGACACTCGCAATTGCAAATTGTCGAGAAACAATTCCATACATTTCCGAAAATTGGCTCTATCCAAACGTCTCTCTCCGTAATACACTAACTCGAGGGGTAAAATCCCTTAATAAAATTATCGTCATGCCGTGTTACGATCACCGCGGACAAATCGACGTTTCAATTTTGTTAATGCTCGTTTGGGCATCCCGCAGGGGAATCCCAGACGCTACCAAAGTATATCCAGGCGTCTCTCAGTGCGATGGAGCCTTCAACCACTCCCTCCCCGAAGGAGCACATAACCTTTATCCCCGGGCTTTTGCACAGTTGCTTTCATTCTTCCTACTCGCATTTTCGTAACCCCCTCCGATGTTACGTCGTACTCCTGATGTTTATGTCTAGTGGCACGCGCTCGATGCGGTTGGCGATAGTGTGCGCCACTTCCCTTTTTCGGATGAACTCGAGAGTTTTGACGATTGGGGTGTCACTGACACGTGCTGTCACGTGCCTCCAATCTACCTCACCCACTCATCCCTGAACCCTGGGACCTTTGCCACGCGACCAACCTGTCATACGATTTACATCGATCTCTAAGTACGGGGACACATTCCAGGTTTAATGTGCACGTCGGGTGATATCAAATCACTTGGAAGGGAAATTAAAAAAATCCATTTGACAAATTGAATGAGTTAGTCTGAGTGTGAGTGAGTGATTTTCTTTTTGTTTGACGTGTTAATGAGATTGAAGGTGCACAAGGTAAACAGGGCTCCTGTTTTTAGGACGCACTGTTCGAAAATGAATGAAATTTCATGAAGAGTCGACTGGTAATTAGGGGACGATGGGGTAAAATGGACACTTTTAACTTTTTTTCAAATGCTAATGACTTATTGAATTGTTAATGAAATTGTATCATTTTTGTTTTCAATAAAAAGGGCAAGTCTTCCCCCTTGTGATGAGCCTAGACTGAGCTCAATTGATAAATATATTTATGAGTTATGATTATTTTTTAACAAGTGACAAGTGTCCATTTTACCCCACCCTCCCCTACTTTCAGGAGAGTGACATTGAATTCGATTAAGGGGGTCAACACATCGAAGTTTCAGATTGTATTGAAAACCTACTCCCAAAAAAGCCGTACTGAATCAAGCCGAAAAAATGATCTGAATTAAGTCGGACTGAATCACGCTGGGTTATTTCATATCGAATTGACGGCATGAATCAAGTCAGACTCAGACAGATGCAAACCGGCATATTGGACTGATTCTAGTTGATTTTTCGACTTGATTTAGTTCGACTTCCGCTTGATTTGAGTCTATTCTTTGATTTAATTCAAGTTGATTTTTCCGTTTGATTCATGTTCATTTTTCGGTTTGATTCAAGTCGATTTTTCAGTTTGATTCAAGTCCATTTTCCAGTTTGATTCAAGTATATTTTTCGGCTTGTTTCAAATCGTTTTTCGGTTTAATTTAAGTCGATTTGTTGGCTTGATTCAAGTCGACTTTTCGGTTTAATTCAAGTCGATTTTTTGGTTTAATACAAGTCGATTTTTTGGTTTAATTCAAGTCGATTTTTCGGCTTGAAATTCGTTACAAAAATTAGAGAAAACTGTACATTTGAATTCAATTATTCTATCAAAATTTATTAAAATCAAGAAAACTTAGATGAACATAGTCTGAAATTTTGAATAAATTGAAAAGTTTGTGTAATTTGGCACTGGATACTCATTTTTAGGTTATAATTCAAGTTAAATTAGGAATTCTCATCTGTTTTTTTCAAAAATCTGAAAATTCAATGATATTTAGCTGCAATGCCTGGTGTGTTCAAAATTTTTCTATGATTTTGGAACACAAGTGGCATTCTCTATTGGGTATTCTCTATTACTCCCCCATCTTCGAAAAAGCGGCCTGAATTACGCCGAAAAATCGATGTGAATCAAGTTGAAAATTGACTAGAATCAAGCCGAAGTTGACTTAAATCAGTATTTTTTTGGATATAAATGATTCCCCTACTTACTTAAATTTTCAATGAATAAATGAATATTCATTACCAAATTATGCAATATGTTTACCTGAATTTTTCTGCTTTCAATATAAATATATACTAGATGAAAAAAATGTTTTTTTGTTAAATAACAAAACTGTTTATTTAAAATCAATAAGTTGTTCATTTTATATAATCAAATCCTTTCTTTTGAAACAAGTAAAAAATTTCAAAAAATTATTTTTACTCAAATTAACCGTTTTCCTGAGTGCGGGATTTGAACCTCTCTTACTATCAGATTATTGGGCTAACACTCTTCCAGTTTAGGCTACTGAAACTCTCCGACATTCAACATCTGTTTCTGATATTAATGCTCTAAATTAATTCCCATGACTCCATTGGCAGTCTCGTAACTTTCTCAAACAAATAAAATTTTGAAAAGATCAAACAGCGAAGATTTCAACAAATTTAAACTTTCCTTTAAATGTCAAACTTATGCCAATCTTTGACATTTCAATGATCTCACATTGTCTCACCTCGACCGCCCATACATGAATTTTTTTGTGCTACATAATCGCAACATTACTGCCTCAAATGTCAATAAATCACAGAATAAACTATAGAATCAGTTGGCAAACTCGGATAATTAGTCCGTGGTCTTCCTTCGTCCTTCCGTCGCGAGTGGCGTACGAAGGGGGGTTCATGGTCGCGATTTGCCTGTAGGTCATATCCACTATTTACCTACACATAAACACCGAGTGAGTGTCAACAACGCGGAAAACGAGGCGGTTCACTGCGGTGCGGACTCACAAAGTCGAGTTTGCATTGATTATGAGGACGCCGGCATATGCCCTGAACGACAGACCAGGATTCTCGCTCGGTTTGACACGAATGTGTCATGCAATATTCTCGGCGGTTTATGCCCGATAGTTCCAGAGGAGCTGCGATAGATTCCAAACATTCATCAACAAATAGAAAAAACAAATCGAAAGAATTTTATTTTCTGTAATAATAAATTTCAGGAGCCACTTTATTTCTTAAATTTTCCCTAAATTGGGAAATATTTTTGACGGATATTCCTAGTACACTTCTTGAAGTTTTCCATCAAGTGACAGTTCCACTGGAATTTCAAGGGGTTTTGTCATTGAAAATTCAGAATGTGATGAAAAAATTGATGGAAACTGTATACGGAGAGAAAAATACATGACAATCCCGTGCACTGAGAGAAAACCAAACACGTTACCAAACAAGTCTTGTTTAGGCTAACAAAATCGCTAGTTGAAAATTGCGAAAAAAGAATTTGTTTGGTTCGAATTTGAAAGTCTCAAACATGAATCTGCTTTCTGCTTTCGAGAGCAACGAAATATTTGGCTCAAGAGGCGGATAATTCACACCAGACGGTGCCTTTTCACGATGAAAATATCTCACATAGAGGAAAATTTATCAACAAATATTTTATCCCTAAGTTACAAGATTGGTATCATATCATTATTATTATTTCATTCAAGGGTTTATTTCTTGACTGTGATTATTAGACAGCCGAAACCAAAAGGAATTATCCATTGTTTCGCATAAAACAAAGATTTTTCGGGAGCAAAATACGTATGGGAGTGTGGAATAACGAAGGAGTAGTACTAGAAATGACATTTCTTGCGTGTACAGAGAATACAATTTTTTTTAAAATACTAAATCTATTTTTGCGACAACATTTTTTCATTCCGGCCCACTCCCTGCATGTTTGGCACAAAAAACGCCTTTTTTGATCATTTTCAAAAAACTATTTTCTTGGCACAAGACATGTTTGAGAACTTTGTCGTTTTTCTCTCAGTGTGCGAGTCCCTGTCAAAACTAATGTGCTACACACTAGCAGTGGGACCAAATAGGGGTCACCAAAAAATTTGGATGGTTCACCTAAGAAATTGAATGTAGCACTCCAATTTTTGGAGATCTTACGCTACTTTTCTGCGAGATTCCCGTAAAAATTGGGTTTGATCCCATGGGTGGATGAATAGCACACTAATTTTTGCTAGAATTTTTTCTCCGTGTACACTTTATTTCAGTTATTGGATATAAGTTAAACCTAGATTGCCCGCCATATGAGGGAAACGCCACAGCGTGTCGATTCTCGTTAATTACTATTGACGGGATAATCGGAAAAATTTAAAAAACAATTGACTCCATCAATTGAAGTGTATAACACATTATAGGGATTTTATAACAACGTAATATCCAAAGTTCCAAAAAGAAATAAATTATTGTGGGGATACTTTTTAAAAGATAAAAACAGTAAAAGATTTAATTCATACACATTTAATTATTGGAAATTATTTACAAAAGTTTAAATTATAAGAACACTTCAAACATTTAATTATGTTAAATGTTAAATTGAATCGTCAAGAACCGTCTAGTGCCTCACAAGAGGACTTCGTCAAAACGTCTATTTCTTCTCGACCCTCCAAAATCAACTAACTCCTGTCACCCTCAGCCCTATCTATACTCAGTTCCTCCCCCTGGCGTCTTCCCCCACCAGCAAGCTTCGTTGGGCCTCACTTGCCAATTTCCCTTCTGGAAAAATCCTGAGACGTGGCAGCGTGGGCCAGCCAAGGGTCGTGAGTCACCTATGAGGGTACTCCGGTCTTTCCGCAATAAAATAATAAAACTACCCGACTTAATCTTATGTCCCGTCTTAATCCTACCTTAATAAAATACCTTCATAAAATATCATCGACAAAATTCTTAAACTTACAATGGGCGAACCTTCGCGTAGTTCCCCAGCGTCTAGACTTACTTCTTATATTTTACTTGGGAAGTTCCCCATCGTCTCGACAATCAAAAATCCCCGATACTACATTATTTCCAACAGAAGAGTTTTTTTCCATGTTAAAAATATCCAGGGAGTTTGGACAATTTTTTCAGGGGAAAAGCCTCTTCAGAGTTTATCATCAACCTTAATTTTCAAAAAAAAAATCGAGAAAACAATTTTTCAAAAAATCAAATTTAGCATATTGCGGCCATTAGAGTTGTATACGCTCTTACCTTCAATTTAATAATTCATAGTCGTAAAACATTTTCACGAACACATAACCCTGTATGACTTTGTTCGTTATTCTCTCTAGTTTTTTGCGACATTAAAAGATATAAGTTACCGGACAGATAATTGCAAACAATCAAATTAAAAACTTCTTGATTGGTACGACTGCCATATTGCGTGGTTTAAATCCGCGCGTTCCTGATATATATATATATATATATATATATATATATATATATATGGAACACATGTGTATAGTGTTGCTGTATGATCATTAGAGATAAGATCATCGAGAGTCAAGTGTGAAAGTGAATGAAATATTGTTCACAATATTCATTGAAGAAATTCTCGAAAAAATCTATTGCATTGCATGGATGGAGAAAATAATTAGATTTTTTTTCTATAAATCAACCCGGTCCACGTCGCGAACTCTGGGTAACGCTACACGCTGATCGGGCTTGTTATTAAATTGTCATACCATGCGTTCGTGAATTTAATTAAAATTCGAATTTACAATTTTCTTGTTTTGAGTCAGTCTAGAAAAGCAGTAAAAAGACTCCTTCCCCAAAAGGTTTCCTCATAGTCTATCTCATTACCAAGGAAATTCACAGAATTTGAGGACAAAATTACATAGAAAAACTTTACTCTCACACCTCACCTTACGATATTATTGAATATTAATCTGACACTGCATTAGGAATGATAACAGGAGAGCTATATCCCAGATCCCCACGGCATAGAGCGAGTAAATTCACCTGGTCTGCACCCTCAATTACTCCATTATGAAAGAGACAGCCATGACACAGGACATTCACCATTTCCCCCGTCATTTCCGTTGGATTATCATCACAATCTCAATTAGAGAATCATCAAAACATTCCAAAATAGCCTAGAAATACTCTCCACTCGAAAATAACCTGATTCTCCCCACCGAACATCATGACAACAAAAACATGGAAAATAGTATTTTACCGGACTGTTGCCATGGGGTTGGAATAGAAGCATTGTATTTTCGTCAAATCCGAAATTTCTGATTTTTTATGTCAGAACAACTAATTATAGCATCAGGGCTTCGAATATGCTATTTTTGGAAAAACACACACGGCGAGAAATATTCAATAACAATTACGTTTCTCTTCCGTAATTCCGGAGCGAAATGTGATGGTAGGAAATTTTACGGAACTGTCACGGAATTTTTCCAGAGGGTTCCGTAATTTTTATCTGAATCATCTGTGAAAAATTACGATACCGTCATTAAATTTTCTGAGTCGATTCCGTAATCGGTGAGCGAAGTGTGAGTTCCGTAATTTTTACTGAATTTTTCCAGAGGGTTCTGTAATTTTTATCTGAATCATCTGTGAAAAATTACGATACCGTCATTAAATTTTCTGAGTCGATTCCGTAATCGGTGAGCGAAGTGTGAGTTCCGTAATTTTTACTGAATTTTTCCAGAGGGTTCTGTAATTTTTATCTGAATCATCTGTGAAAAATTACGATACCGTCATTAAATTTTCTGAGTCGATTCCGTAATCGGTGAGCGAAGTGTGAGTTCCGTAATTTTTACTGAATTTTTCCAGAGGGTTCTGTAATTTTTATCTGAATCATCTGTGAAAAATTACGATACCGTCATTAAATTTTCTGAGTCGATTCCGTAATCGGTGAGCGAAGTGTGAGTTCCGTAATTTTTACTGAATTTTTCCAGAGGGTTCTGTAATTTTTATCTGAATCATCTGTGAAAAATTACGATACCGTCATTAAATTTTCTGAGTCGATTCCGTAATCGGTGAGCGAAGTGTGAGTTCCGTAATTTTTACTGAACATTTCTCTCCGTGCACTAAGCAAAAAAATATTTTTCAACATATTCATTTATTTGAAAGAAGCATTTATTTTTTCTAAATCATATTTCTCCCATCGAGTGACTCCGAGGCGAGCCTGCTGATTAGGTTTCAATTATAACAATCATGTTACTCTAGAGGATGCGCGTGTTTCTCGTCGCTTAAAAATTCTGAAAAATTAGAGTTCCTAGTTCAATCTTTTTATTAGGCGTTGGCATTGTCCGTTCTTTTTTCGGGAGATTTGTTTAACTAAAACAAGCAGGGGTTCGAGCCTACTTGGCAGAAAACCTATGGCCGTTACTTTTTGCGTTATTATTCTTTTTTTTTCTACCAATTCCATTGGTAGTGAGCTTCCGAATGGATCCGTGGCAATTTCCAGTCCCTGCGACAGGCATATAAATGAAAAGCGGGGCCGCGCCAGCCGGTGCGAGTGAGTTCCGGTCGACCCCTCGAGCGACAGTGTTGCTACATTCACTGCCACACTTGAAATGCGCACATAGCGGTAAACGCCACAGTGGCAACAGCGCGCTCTGTTTAACCCGAGTGCGCGAGTGATCGAGGGTTAAGGAGAGACTACTATGATTTCTCAAAGGCGCGGGTATTGGAGTGAGATTGTTCATACATGAAGATCGATTATATATATCCAAAAACGAATAATTAGTGTAAAAGAATTAATTGTGTATCATTCGTTTGCCCCGTAGATGCTTAAACTGTTTAAAATAGTCCAGGGCCTCCAGTTTTTGAGCTACTACTACTAGGTTTCTTTCTTTCCAAAATTTTTGAAAAAATGTGTGCAATAACAATTACAAGCTAGTTTTTTTTAATTCGACTCCTACATAGCTAATTTTGTTTTTTTTTAATATAAAAACTTGCACCATTCATGGAAAATTGCCAGAAAATTGGTTCTGAAAGAATCAAGAACATATTTGAAATCTTTTGAGCCTCATTTTTCTTGTTATTTCACACCAGTGGTACAATTTGTTATACAAAGAAAATAGCGGTATGGGAGTCAAATTGAAAAAAATAAACTTTTTTTTTAAATTTTGAACAAAAAACGTCTGTAGCTCAAAAATTGGAGAACCTGGACTATTTTTAACCCTTCAAGCGTCTGCGGGGCAAACGAACAAAAAACAATTAATTTTTGTGCACTAATTATTGGTTAGACATAAATAATTGATCTTCCATACATGATAAATCTCCCTCCAATAGCCCGTGAATGTTAAAACTCATAGTAGTCTTATCCTAGAATGAATCCAATTGTGATTTAAAATATTCTTCACAATGTCATCCGTATCAAATTCGATCATGAGATTGACTGCATCATCTGTTGTTGAAAAAATTTATTTTGAGACCTAATATTGAGGGAAAGGTACAAAAAACCAACATTTGGACAATGTCGGCTGTCAACGCTGGGGCAATATTGAAGTCAATGAATCAATGAATTCAATTTAAAATACATCATCATAGAAATTCCATTCGAGAGCAAATTGCTAATTTATTGGGAACAATTAATGAATATATATTGACTATGCTGTGACGAAAGCAATTCCTACTTGTTTGTTTAGGTCCTGGGGTACAAAGGCACCCCCTACGGCCAACCCAAGAATAATACAATAGATACTGATATTATAAACCATAACAAATTATACATAATCAATTTGATTAAATATAAAGTAGTGGAGCCTAAATGTTCAATGAATCTTACTCATCATAAGCATCAAATAGGCGTATGCAATACCAATTCCCAGACGGGGAATGGTGAGAAGCGAAACAGAAAAATAAACTTTCCAGGAATTCCATCGATTTTCCTTTCGCCTCGGAAAATGATTTTCCCCAAATTTTTTTACTTTATTCGAAAATGCCAGCCTTTATCTTTTTCCACTGTGGAGAAACAGAGGGCATGTACAACCGCGGTACATTCTCATGTATCCTCAGTACATGGGTATCAGTGAGAGGCAAAAAGTGAGACGAGAGAGAAATTTCGGGAGACGAAGAAGTGAAACAGAGTGCGGACACATCTACTGTGCAGGAGAGGAGAGAGAGGGAGTCCGTGGGTTTTGAGTATGGCGGCTGTGACTATAGTGGATGGTGTGGATCGATGTGAGAGAGCGTCGGGATCTGATTGGCGGGGCTGCGGGGGCGGAACGCAATGTAGCCAATCAGCGTTGGTGGCCTCAATATAGACACTATACGAAATCACGGATTTTTTACACGCGCTTTCCGGTGCTATTGCGATGGGTGATACTGATGGCATATGGTAATGGTGGAAAATACAATGAATCATTTTTTAGACTAAATAAATTCAATGATGCAGAAAATAATATGAACTGTTTTTGCACGGAGAAAAAAGTTGGATGGAAATTAACTAGAAAATCGTGGTAAATTTTACTGTAAAGGTAATCGTGCAACGAAATGTAATTCAATGAAAAAATTCCGGCTTGTGGAGGATATATTTTACTATTGGTTCGGTAAAAAAACACATCTGTAGAGGCAACAATTCTCTTCCTGCACGGAGAAAAAAGTTGAAGAAAAATTACCAAACATGTCAAGTAATCGTGGCGCAACCTCGATTTCCAGTACTTTTCCACCTTAAATAGGTGATAAAGTGCGAGAGTAATAGTGAATTTTACGCCGTTGACCCGGGAAAATTTACAAAACGTGAGGATTATTTGTACACAGAGAGAAAAGTCAGAGAATTTTTGTGGGGAAATTCCGGGAAAAATTCTAGTGCTGCACTAGAATTGAGGCGCAATGTGCCAGCACATGAAAATTTCCTCTTCGGCACTAGAAAATTTGTCGTTTCATCACGAAATTTTCTTTATCGGGAAACGACAAATTACTCGATAGACAAAAAAATTTTCCCCGGCCACAATTTTTTTTTTCCCCTTAATGATTCATTAATAACATCAACGTTATTTTAATTAATGTGCTACAGAATTGATTAACTTACAGCTAACTAACAAAAATTGATTAACTTACAGCAAAATTTCCGTGCTGATCTAGAATTTTTATTCCTATTTCGATTAAAATATGGGAGTTCGGCAGTTTGCGCCTCGTTTCTGGTGCCGAGCACTAGAATAGGAATAATTTTATTCATATCCAGAACTTGACCAGAAATCGCTTTTATGTCTAAAAAAATGAGATTTCCACAATTTGAACAGTTTCAATTATTTATTGATAAATTTCTGAGAAAATTGATAAATATTTGGTTAAAACCGCTGCGGTCGTGAAAATTACGTCTTAATTCAATATAATTAACTGTCCATGGAATCTAATTTTTCGTTCAACAGATAAAAGTGCACAAGTGCAAAATTAGACATATAAGACCTGTAGACATCTGTACGATAATTTTTTTTGTGGCGAAATTAGAATAAGAATGAGACTAATTGGCTAATAAATAATTAAAGTTCCTAGCGTTAATTATTCCACCGATAAACTCGCGATTAATTAATCACCGTAAAAATAACCTAGACAGACTGACGGTCTTTACACCACTCCTATTACCCTACACTCGACTAAATGCCGAAAAAAAAAGTATTAAAAAAAGTTGATTCACTTAGTTTACACAATTTCAAAGTATTAGAGAGGTGAAAAGGAAAATTGAATACGCGCAAATGACAGAAATTTCGTGTAATTGCGTTTCTAAATTAAAAGCAAGAAATAAATCCCTCTGACTCTCGACGCCGCTGTTGCAAGAAAGTTCTTCCAAGGGGTTTTTAGGGCTTCTGAGTGGAAAATGGTCAAAAAATCAACTGAAAGACCTGTGAGTTTTATGTGCACGTGGCGCGTCTACAGCGAATCAGAATATTACATTACGAAATTTCATAAATTCCCTTTAGCTGGGCTCTTAGGCGCTTCTCTCGCGCTTCATCGTGAACTCGTGTTTTTCTCGTGAAATAGTAATGTCGTCAGAAAGGGAGGAGATGGAGAAAACTGCAACATAAATCCGCTTCTACCTCGGGTTACCCCGTACGTTATATCTCAGTTCTGGAGGTTCGTCTCGGTTCCTTTATTCTTTGCATTTCTTTATGATTTTTTTCGTCTCGAGTGAATGAAACATTTTATACAATTCATTGAGAGGACATTCTATCAAGAGCTTTTAGGCGAATCATTTTCTTTCATTTTTACTGTAAAAAATTCGGTGATTTTGACATCAAATTGATGTCCCGGAAAGTCCACAGCGTTCTCGGTGTGACTAGTGGTGTTAAAAAATTGGTGTGAAGAGTAAATTCACACGGAGAAACAAGGTAGAAAAAAATTTCCAAACAAATCGAGTAATTGCAGAGCAAATTCGATTTTCAGTGCTTTTCAGCTTCAATAGAAGAAAAAATGCGAGAATAATAGTGAATTTTACTCCGTTGAACCGTGAAAATTCAGTAGCGAAGGGGTTAAGTCGATTTTGACTTTTGGTCAGTTTTTGATTAATATCTCGGAATCTAAGAGATAGCAAGATTTTTCTCATGACCTTTTTTATAAGCCTCAAGATGAGAAAAAAAAAAGGTTACATCATTGTAAAAATTCAAGTTTTCGCTTTTTTTTTGAAAATTCGGTGTTATGAGCACCTAAGGATTGAATAAAAATGACCCAAAATCTTCTTATAGATGGTACAAAAAGAAAAATTTTGACGTATCATAAATAAAAATCCGCTGAATAGAGCCCGATACCTTATGAGAAAATGAATTTTGCAAGATTAGTGAGAAGATTAGAATGAAGAAAAATCTAAAAAAAATTAGAAAAAATAGCTGAAAATTTTATTCCCAATATGAAATTCGTCAATTTATTCGTCAGTGTCAAACTTTTGTAATAAATAATTTATGGTTCTGTGAACTTATAAAACACCTTAGCCACACGAGAGTCCATTATTCAAAAAAATAATTGACGAAAGAATTTGATGGATCAATTTTCTACATTCATGAAAGTTAGAATTCATGGGGAACATTAGCAATGATGAACTAGTACATTTCAGGACGAGTGCCATGGGGTTTTTTACTCACGTGCACGGAGAGAAATCTTTAATAAAAATTATCCTACCATTCTATAAAAGTGTATCATGAGTCACCGTTTCATTTTTATTCCGAAATTTAGTAAAATTAATATATGATGATCAAATTTTATTCTACGTTAGAGAAATTTTATCCTGATAAAAATAAAACTTACCGTGCCGGTAGAGTAAAAATTACTGCACCTCTAGGGTAAAATTTACCAACCGTTCTAGAATTTTCGTTCTTATCTACATGAATATTATTGGACTGGAAGGGTAAAATTTATTATATGTCAGGATAAAATTCCTCTAACGTAGAATAAAATTTGATAATCATATATTAATTTTTACTGAATTTCGAAATAGAAATGAGGAAACGATGACTCATGATACACTTTTATAGAACGCTAGGATAATTTTTATCAAAAATTTCTCCCCGCGTGGAGTTGGCATCCGAGCCGAAAGCGAGGACTGGCCAACCACGCGAGTAGAAAAACCCCACGGCACTAATCGTGAGCGATATGTTTCCACAGTGATTTTCACTTTTACGAGTTTGGGGAAGGGCTAATACCAATCCCCGGACGAAGGAAAGTGAAAAAGAGTACGGAAAAATTATTTTTCGGGCTTTCTGAATTTATTTCTCCTCGTCACACTCAACAACTGAACGGGAGTTTATCTATATTACTTCAAGAGAATATCGCCGCAGTGGCGCTGATTGTATACAAGTCACGGTCAAATACCACATCTCTCTCGAATTTTAAATAATGTTTCGGGGTGAAAAATGTGCCACCCTTATATCAAACCCAAAAGGATCTAGTGGGCACGTCGAGACCCGACAGGTGTTCAAACTTCTTTAAACGAAACCGGTGAATAATATAAACGGGTTGACAGTGACGATAGAGTAGAAGTTTCTTCGATTATAACAAAAGTGTGCAGGGGAGCAAGGAGAGGCCACCCAGTGGCCCGAGGGTTCATTTGTTATTAACGAGAATTGCGATGAGAAGAGAGACGAGAACTATGTAGAAACGTAACATCAAGGGAGAGGAAAAGATGGGATAGAGATTTCTTCGGGTTTGGGATTGAGGATGAGCGGCGGCACGGGAATGGTTACCAAGGGAAAGGGGGGGGGGAGGGGGATGGCGGGCAAAGTGCAGGGGACTTTGAACACGACTTCACACTTTGACTCGCACGGCTCCCGTAAATCTAGGTAATTATCAGTGGAAGTTTGCACTCTTTCTCGACGATAAAACTTGTGTCTCGTTCATCCTTCTTTTTTCCAGCAGAACGACTCATCAAAGAAAGGAGTAGGGGACAAGTGATATGAGAGGAGAAGAGGAAAATAGATTGTATTTACATTTTAGTGGTGAATGTGTCACGTGATAGGGGGAGTCTTCGGTTAAATGGGATGACATTTTTTGAGGGAAATTTCTGGTAAAATTCTTGACAATTTTTGTCAAGTGACTGTTGCATTGAAACTTCAAGGAATTTCGTCATTTGAAATTTACATTTTTATGATAAAACGGAAAATGTTAATTTCAAATTAATTATTCCATAAAAATTGATAGAATTCAGGGGAATTCTGGTAAATATGTTCTTAAAAATTTAAGTAATAATGGGAATTCTCGCCTGCCTGTTGTTCGAAAATTTGGAATTCCATAGAACTTACAGTGAAATATGGAATTCAATGATTTCTGCTTCCAAATAGAAACTTTGTTGATTTTAATTCTGCTTGGAAATGACGTAGAATGTCATGAAACGTGAGGATATGACGCACGGAGAGAAATTTTCTAGAAAAATTCTAGTACGAGTACTGGAAAAAATTACCATCCACCGGCTGTGAAAAATTCTAGTGCTGTTAAGGTAAAATTTCTTGGTATTTGTGGTAAAATTTCCGGAGATTTCTGTGAAATACCCGGAAAAATTCACGTTTTCCCCAATAAAACTTCTAGCGCCGGCACTGGAATTTTTTCCTGGCCGTCACTTTGCGTCTCTATTCCCGTGCTAGCGCTAGAATTTTTCTATAAAATTTTTCTCCCTGTGATTTTCAGAAAATATGAGTATGTATGTCCGGATGTGTGGGCGAATTTTTCAAAAATGTTTAATAAATTTTCACAGAAAAAGGACTCAAGTTGAAGCTAAAAATCTGAAATGTCGTNGTGGTCTCGAATTACGCGTGAATGTAACACGAATCGAATAACCGTAGTTTAATATAACAATTCGGAGTTTGAAACTATCAAAAACCTTAATTACTAGTGCACCAATTTTGCACCATAAAGACCTCGAATCTTTGTGATGTGTTTTTTTATATTTAAAGTGGTAAATAGAGTAAAATTTTCACAACAATTATATTCTATCATCAAATCCTTCGTGATCAGGAAGAGAAAAAAATTTTCGAGTTGATGGTTGTGGAGAAAATCGGGTGGGCGGTATTGNGGTTAAATGGGATGACATTTTTTGAGGGAAATTTCTGGTAAAATTCTTGACAATTTTTGTCAAGTGACTGTTGCATTGAAACTTCAAGGAATTTCGTCATTTGAAATTTACATTTTTATGATAAAACGGAAAATGTTAATTTCAAATTAATTATTCCATAAAAATTGATAGAATTCAGGGGAATTCTGGTAAATATGTTCTTAAAAATTTAAGTAATAATGGGAATTCTCGCCTGCCTGTTGTTCGAAAATTTGGAATTCCATAGAACTTACAGTGAAATATGGAATTCAATGATTTCTGCTTCCAAATAGAAACTTTGTTGATTTTAATTCTGCTTGGAAATGACGTAGAATGTCATGAAACGTGAGGATATGACGCACGGAGAGAAATTTTCTAGAAAAATTCTAGTACGAGTACTGGAAAAAATTACCATCCACCGGCTGTGAAAAATTCTAGTGCTGTTAAGGTAAAATTTCTTGGTATTTGTGGTAAAATTTCCGGAGATTTCTGTGAAATACCCGGAAAAATTCACGTTTTCCCCAATAAAACTTCTAGCGCCGGCACTGGAATTTTTTCCTGGCCGTCACTTTGCGTCTCTATTCCCGTGCTAGCGCTAGAATTTTTCTATAAAATTTTTCTCCCTGTGATTTTCAGAAAATATGAGTATGTATGTCCGGATGTGTGGGCGAATTTTTCAAAAATGTTTAATAAATTTTCACAGAAAAAGGACTCAAGTTGAAGCTAAAAATCTGAAATGTCGTCACATAATTGGTATTAGGGGAGGGTATGCCAGAACCGTCCACCTAAGGGGAAATGACAGCCCACGTACGAAATGCCAGTGTTGTAGAAACGGGCCAAGCCTGGCACAAGCCTGGGCTTGCCAAGTCTGGGCGCCCAGGCTTGGACCGAGGTTCGGCCATCCCTGGGGACCAGGGCTTGAGTCTCGGGAGAAGGGCGGGTAACNGATGTGTTTTTTTATATTTAAAGTGGTAAATAGAGTAAAATTTTCACAACAATTATATTCTATCATCAAATCCTTCGTGACCAGGAAGAGAAAAGAATTTTCGAGTTGATGGTTGTGGAGAAAATCGGGTGGGCGTTATCTTCTGTGGGCACTTCTGCAGAAGTCCGTCTGTCATATGCCCGCTGTCCCGTATTTGTTTCTTTGAAATTTCAGGAGTGATTTTCAAACATCGTAACATAGTAATTCTCTATGAATTCAATTATTGCAATAAAGAATGTCAAAAGATAATTACCACCAAAATCTCACCCCCATAATACCCCAACAATGGTAATTTTTTTGTTTCAATTTGTTTTCATTTTGTCCATTCCCAATTCCTTTCTTTTTTCCCCAATTATCCGGCGATTCCAATGAGCTTCAATTTAAATCTGACTCCCAGCATTATTCCCCACAAGGTAGAAAAAAAAAGTTTAATTGAAAGGTCTATTATTGGGGTTTAAAATACATCCCAAAAGTGTAGTCTCCATTGTTCCTCAAATTGGGCGGTTGAAATTTGCTCAAAGTGGTTTTCGTGGACAATCAATTAGCCACGAAATCGATTGACTCTGCGGCATATACACTTGCCATCGAACAATATATTGAATACGGTATATATGAGCTTAGAGTAGCTGCATATAGTACAAGGGAATGGAATACATATATCGGGCGATGGGTGGGCAGAGTTTATCGTGTATTCAGGGTAGGCCCTGGGTACCGGTGTTGGAAACCATCACGATACAAGCGTTCAACATTTCGAGAGCGCAGAATCGTTGGCTGTCCGAAGCCGGCAATCACGCGATGCTCCTCGCGTTATCTTCTCCCCTGCTGTAAGGGATGATACGGACGTCACGTACCTTGGCTCTTTGGTATATACCAGCCATATACGCCGCAATTTCGTGAAATTGCGGTTACCTCGGTATTCTACGTATCATTCGGGTTATATACGTCACACTAAAAATGAAAATACAATTTTCTTCTTATTTCTTGGGGAATCATTTTTTCTCGGTAGCTGTTCCTCCACTGTATTTCAGAATTAATTCCACGAGAACGGGTGGAGAAAACAAAGGTGACAGGAATTTTGAGTGAAAATTATCTCTAGATTTTGATGATCATGCAGCGTATTGGTTTTTCAGAAATTTTTACTGGAGATCTGGGACACTGTCAATACAAACTTTAAGGATAATCGGGTTTTCCTGCAGAAAACCAATCGCTGAACAAAAAAATTTTCCCATTCGGATTCAAAATTCAGGCAATATTAGGGAGTATCTCCGGTTAAAAAATATTTTTGGAGCTAATCAAATTTATTGGTATCTGTTCCACGCACTGAATGGTTTTTAGATTTTTTTTTTAATAAATGAAAAAATATTAATCCATGCGAAAAAGCAGCAACATCGTCGGTAGTTTTTTTTTTCACCAGGAGCTGGTACCACTGGCTCGAGGGAGCTCCAACCACAACGCTTCATCGCTCTCTCTCAAGAGACGTTTGAATTGACCGCGCTACCCCCACCCGATCGGTACTTGGGACGTTGCTGCTCGTTTGGGCTGCGTGCGCAGAAATTTCATTTTTCAGTACTTTTTTCGCTATTATTAATAAACAATGCTCCTAGGCGACAATCTTTTTCACTCAAAAAATCATTGATCACATGTTCTAAATGTGTCTAAAGTTTCATGACTTTGGCTGCATTTTTTCCTTGGGTTTTGCAGTTTTTTTTTTGTGATTTCCATAAGATCACGGCTTAAATGACCACTTTTTCAAAAATTCATAATAAATCAAGCATGCTCCCCAGTAGCCTGAAACTTTGCACACGCCTTTTCCATCATTTAAAGAATACGTAAAAAAAAGAAAAAAATAGCTGCTTTTTTTCCAACCCTCCCAGCTCGCCCGATTATCCTCAAGTTTATGTGCAGTTGAGCAGTCATTTTGGGGGCGTTGACGTTGAATTGATGGGCTAGTCACTCCTGAAATCACGGTGTCACTCAGCGATAAAATCAATTCGAAAAAATTCGACTGAGTTGTTGATTGCGGGTGAGTTGAAGTGGATTTGACCCATTACGGGTAGTGATGCCGCGAGACGAGACGAGTTGAGACGCAAGAATAGCTATTTCAGACTCCTGTAATCGCATTCCTCCCCTTCGCCTCGGTATGCAACCCTCACACTCGTCAGAAAAGTTTTTTTTGGCCTTGTGACTAACATAACTTTTCTTCACAATAGTGATGCCGCGAGACATTGCACGAGACATCACGAGACCAAACTTTGGAGAGATGACCTCGGTCTCACTGAATATGGAAATCTTTGCTCTCGTCTCAGTCTCGAAATACTCAATATCGACTTCTTTCGTCATGACTCCGAGTCAATTTATCTTATCTCTGTTTCCAGTTTTTCGCGTTTTTTATACGTAGAAAACCGAGACGAGACAAACCGAGACAAAAACTGAGATTTTACATTAAAAAACACGAAAAACGTGAGGCCGAGATGAGATAAATTAACTCGAAGCCATCACGAGAGGAGTCGATACTGCGTATTTCGAGACTAAGACGAGAGCAATGATTCCCATGTTCATTGAGAGCGAGACCATCTCTCCAAAGTTTTGTCTCGTAAAGTGTCTCGCGGCCTCACTACTCCACAATGAAATCTTACGGACAGTCTGATAAAAATGGCATTTTCTCGTCTCGTCTAGTCGATCGTAAATGGTTCTCTCGTCTCATCTCGTCTCGACATACGAGAGATACTTCTTTCGTCTCGTCGAGAGTCGAAACATTCTCTCGTAGTCTCTCGTCTCGTCTTGTCTCGTCTCATCTCGTAATGCCTCTCGTCTCGTTTCTGACGTCTCTCGCGGTATCACTAATTATAACCGAAATATTCTGTGCTGAATGATGCAATATTTGCGATTGATTAAAAATTAAGAATGTATCTATCCTAATTTTCTTTATTTCTCTCAATTTTCATGGAAGAATTGAACTCAAATTCACATTTTTTGAATTTGAGTTCGATTGATTTTTCCATTTAAAAAAAAATGTATTTTCAATAACCAAATTTTCTTCAAATTTCAGTAGTCTTATAATGTGATAAAACTTTCGAAGAAGTGTATACCGAAAATTTCAATATTGCATATAAGGTTTCTGTAACGGAAACTGATTTTATGTCATTAGGCCCGATAAACCGTGATTCTAACCGCGCTCGGCAACAAAAAACCGCCGCAACGACATAAAATATCGTATGTCACACGGCGATAAAACCATTATCTGGCGAATGTGATTATAATCCTCGCCTTCGGCTCGGATTATAAACCCACATTCGCCAGATAATACACTGATAGAACGGATTAGTTATTGTTAACGAATGGATTTTGGTTGGAGGTTAGGGTCTATTCGGTCCCACCAAATGTTCATTCGTTAATAGTTAACGAATCTCGTTTGGAATAAATGAATCATTCTATCAGTGTACTTTTATCGCCTGATGACATAATATACTATTTTACCGAACGTGTTCGGTAAAATTTCACTTCCATTCATCTCCATGACTTTCAGATGAGGGGAAAAAATACGCTACCGATGTGGTAAATTTAACTGCACAGGAGGATAATTTTTCCATCCATAAATACGTAGTGGTACCATACGAAGAGAAATATTCAAGAAAAATTGCGGAACATTTCACGTAATCCGCAAGCGAGAATCGTTTTCAGTGAATTTTTAGAGGAATATAAGAGAATAAATCTGAAACGTTCAGTAAATTTTCGGGTCTGTAACCGAAAAAATACGAAAAAGTCACGTAATTTTTCTGGAAGTTGTAAAATCTAACAGAAACTTCAAGACTTATTATGCCTCAGAACATGAAAATTCTTGGATGTTTAAGAATTTTTACGAAAAGTTCCGGAAAAATTACGGAACGTGTTGTTAAAATCTCCCCCTCACAGTGACTCATGGCTAGCCGTGAGGCGTCGGACGAATGAGTAATTTTTACGGAACAGATCGTAAAATTTACGTGACGATTGACACTTTTTATTGAATTTTACTTCGCTCCCAGATTACGTTTCGAAACGTAATTTTTACGTCTTTTTTCTGGTAATTTTTATTGAATATTTCTCTCCGTGCAAAGACTTCACGAAACTGCATTTTGGGAAAATCGACGTTTCCTAATGGGACAAGAGTATTTCAATTTCATTTTTAAAACACAAGGGTGTCTCAAAATTCCCGATGAAAAATCGTCTGAAATCTCACGTTGTCCTTCTCTTGACAGCTGTATAAATGGTATGAATGCACCGAAAAGTACAAATAACATGAAATAGTCCACATTGGAAGAGAAATCAAATGATTTTCCAGCTCCATGAGAGGTACAAATGGATGTGAACAACAAGCTTTCACATAAATTTTGAGATACCCTTATTTTAAAAAGAAAATAGAAATACCCTTGTTTTATTAGGAGATGTCAAAATGGTTTCAGTCTCAATAAACATCATGGAACCCTTTGGTTTTATCTGAGTCTTGACAGATACAGTGTTCGCTTCCTCTCATTATGAATCAGACAATTTATGTCCTCTCGGTCTCAAGCTTTTCGTATTTTTTTATAAGGCAGACTTAAAAAAAGAGTCAAAAAAACTCAAAAAACTCGAATAATATAATCATAGTAATTATAATAATTTGTCTTAGCTACCCCGTTTTGTTTTTTAGATAAATGTTAGTTTGTCTCGTCTTGCTTTTTTACGTATAAAAAACGCGAAAAACTGGACATCGACATGAGATAAATTGACTCTGACTAATCACCGAGACCAACAATTCCCGTGTTCACTGAGACTGAGACAATCCCTTCAAAGTATTGTCTCGTTACGTCTCGCAGTCTCTCGCGACATCACTAAAAAATAAAATTGGTTTCTTTAACCAACCAATCATAAAATATCCTCCACGAAAAGTAATTTTTTTCATTGAATTACATTTCGCTCTACGATTACTGTTCGTACAATTTATCCAAACCTCCTCTGCGTGTGATATCTCCTTGCGTGCATTGAAAGACAATAATATATAGAATTGTTTCACTCATTGTCAATATCATCAAGATCATAAATTCAATTTTTCCCCATTCCCATTGAACCTTCCAGTCCCTCCACTTTTATTGAATCCCATGTGGTGGTGGAAAAAAAGTTATTTTCAAAAAGTGCAAAAAAGAGTGGAAAAAACATCGAACAGTTCAGCTGCTTAAAAATTCAACAGTAATATAGGTATATTGCCATGCAAAAGTGCCGTGCAATGTTACTCTCCCGTACCTTCATTCTCTCCTCTTCCCCACCGTTTTTTTAAAATAATTTTTTCCGCCTCTCTGTTGCAGTATGAAATTTTCCCGGGGTGCGGGACGAGCTCGTTCGCCAGCCGCCGCGATGCAATCTCTCATATCGCGCGCACGAGTATAGAATTCAATCAATGCTCGACCGGTGGTTGGTTAATCGGTCACGTACATCGTTGGAGAGTCCAACGGGGGGTGAGAAGGGAGATAGAGTGTACTACGGGCCGTCGGTGAAAATAAAATTGCCAAGTACCGAGCGATGGGATTCTCTCGTGTGTGTACGTGTGACTTTCACTGTTTGTCCGGTACACACATGTTGAAGTTTAAATGTGTTAACTCGAATCGCGATAGAATAAAAAAAATATAGGGAAATTAACTAGATCGGTTGAGACAGAAAATCTGGTGGGAAACGGATTTCGCCCCTTGAAGGAAAAAATACCAGATTGACCATTAAAATCAGAAATCCAAAATTAACTATTGATTTTGTTTCTACTTCTTCTCAAGATCGATGGTCTGTGATTTGCGGAGTATGAAAAGACCTGGTAATTAGGGATGTCGTGGTAATCGATAATGTCGACACGAGACGAGGAACTATTTCAATAAACGAAACGATAAATGATCTCATGTCGTATTGCTTTGACGACAGGATGTGAGATTAATTAGTAACGCTGTGGAAGTGTGGCTGTGAATTAGGGCCGCACAAGATACCGAGACAACGCCGCCCAAAAATAATCGAGACGAGACTATCGCTGGAGCGATACTTTTGGCGAGAGTCTCGTTGAGTCTCGTCTTTGGAAACTTTTGGGGTCAAATGAGTTCGATATTCAGATGAGTATGAAGGACACATAAGTTATAAGAGTCAGATAGATGATGCGAGTCCTCATCTGACCTTTCAAACTCATGTGAGTCATTTGACGCATCATCTCTCCAAACCGATCTCCCCGGTAGAACTTATTTCACCTTGTACTTAAACGATTCTGAGCCATAAATCCGGCGATTATTTATATTTTGATAATTGATCCATGTCATTCTGCAAAAACCTACTTAATGGTTAAATTTAAAGAACTATTTGTTGAAATTTATTAACTAGTTATTGAGATTTCATAACTAATTGTTAAAATTCGACAACTGGTTGTTCATTCTTCTTTTCAACAACTAGTTGAGTTGGTGAGATGTTTTTCAAAAGTCGGATGACCCACCTCGTCGTTTGATCTCATTGATGTTTCACGATGTTATTATCGTTGTTTATTGGTGAATTTATTAAGGTAATGCCGTTAATATTGCAGAACTAATGAGAATGAAAAGAATGAATGAGACAAATTTTTTCTTCCTACTTTCTATGTTTTATACTCATGAGACCGAGGCGAGACAATACTCTCTAAACCGAGACAGAGACAATACCGCCCAAAAATAATCGAGACCAGAGACTGTCGTTGGAGCGACACTTTTGGCGAGAGTCTCGTTCAGTCTGCCCTTTCAAACTCATGTGACTCATCTGATACATCACCTCTCCAAACCCCCGATCGAAATTATTTCACCTTGTAAACTCATCTGACCCTCAGACTTATCTGACCCATAAATCCTGCAAAAACCTACTTAATGATTAATTAATGGTTAAATTTAAAAAACTAGAGTCGGACGGGCAAAATGTAATTCTCCTTTTTAACAACTAGTTGAGTTGGTGAGATGTTTTCAAAAAGTCGAATAACCCACTTCATATTATCTTCTTATTATTGTTGTTTATTGGTGAATTTAATAAGGTAATGGTGAATATTGCAGAACCAATGAGAATGAAGAAAAATGGTAGGCGGAAAAAATGAGTTTGAAAGCGGAAGGAACAAATGGCCGATGGGTGTAACACGTGTTGTGCGTAGTAGGCGACAAAATGATCGGTCATTTTCGGGGTAGGCGGAAAAAATGACCGAAAATGAACGGTCATTTCGTCGTTTACCACACACGACGCGTGTTTCTACACATCGGTTATTTTTTCCTTCGGCTATTTTTTCGTCCATTCAAGAAAAATGATTGACAATTGATTATAATAAATGAGAAAAAAAAATCATGAAGACAAATTTTTTCCTCCTACTTCTCAAGTTTTACACTCATGAGACCGAGACGAGACGATACTTGAAATTTGAATCTTTTTTGAGACCGATTTGGATAGTATTCGAGTCTTTGATCTAATGTATTTTCAGCCGTGGTCTGTTAGCTAGGTCACACTTATCAATTCCAAACCTCCAGAAAAACCCCAGAAGTTTTGACCCTAATGAGTCGTCATCTTCATAAATCGCCAACAAATTTATCTGCCCTTCCGACGAAACTGATTCTATTTCCCCCCAGTTGGTAACTGGAAAATTATCTCACTCATTAGAGAAAAAATCATCAGGAGACTTCCTTTAATTTGTCCACTTATCATCCCCCAGATTCTCCCCTTCTTAATCCATTATTTTCCATCTGAATAATCCAATAATTGCAATGTCCATTACGTTTCCAATAATTCACGAATAATCATATTAACATTTTCATGCAGACAGTCTAATCACCTGTTTATTTAAATCCCTCAAAATTTCATTTCCTTCCCACACCCCTACATTATCCGTCGCGACAGGTTAATTTCAATCCCAAAAATACAAAAGTCAGGACCCAAAGAACATTCCGAAAAATAGACATTCAGACGTCGAGCTATTGAAATTGAATTACCTAATGCTGCATAATGGTTGGATTCCCGAAGTAACTTGTTTAATTGGTAAGACCGTCGCGACGTCGACATGGCCCGATTCCGTCAATCTTCTGGATCACTACTACCACTTTAAATGTTCATATTACCAGCCAGTCGTATTTCAATATTTATATCCTCTTCCCCGTCGAATGAGGTCAGCGGTGATTGATTATAATTTGATCTGAAAGTGCCGGGGACTTTTTTGTTTTTACTTCGTTCTCGCTTCACAAACAGCTGGAAAAAATTATGGATTGGGTAAATAGGTGAGTGACGATATGGATGATGGGCAAATTGGGACTCTATCGATCAGCGTCATTCGACCCGAGCTGTTGAAGTTGTATTTTTATGGTCGGTCAATTATGTCAATCAATGACAATTCAATGGTCAGTCTACTTTCCGCTCAAAATTAGCGGTGCAGTCCGATTTGCCTTCTTAATGGAAGATTTGTGAGTGTCACAGAGAAGATGTAGGCGAGGGTAGGGCAAAACGGCCCCTAGGGCAGAACGGACCACTGACAGAAAATGGGTAATTTTTGTTTTTTTTCTTTCCTTCAAATGAGGAACGCTGAATGTGTTGAATTAAAAGTGAGTTTCAAGATCATAACCCTCACAGGGGTTTTATAAATAAGAAGTGTCGTTGAACCGCAATTTGATCAGATTTGCTAATCACCTTAAACCGCAAATGATTTTGAATTTTTGTTTTTACCTCCATTCAGAAGCGAAAACTATCAAAAAATCAAACAATTATCAATTTTCTGTCAGTGGTCCATTTTGCCCGCCAGGTCCGTTTTGCCCTACCCTCCCCTACCATGAGTTCTTGAATTTAATTTGAAATTTCGAATTTATAATTTTTAAAAATTAGATACCTCGCGAATGGAGGTGCTGAAAAGGAGGTCCCGTGCATCTACCTGAGCACTCATAATGATTACATGGGGTGTCTGAAAGAAATTTAAATTCATTTTTGTCTTTTTTAAGGCCTTTTGAGTCCCCTTTTCGGTTCTCATTTCGGCACTCTGTACAACCCTATGCATGCGGCTGTGGATTCTGCACTCTACCGCATTCGCACTCTTATAGAGCATAGGAGTAGCATGGGAAACCACAGGAAACCCATGCCGGTACAGACGGTTACTCTATTAGCAACCTCCCGCTCGCCGGAGCCTTCCGTTGAAAAATTCGGTTCCACGGGGAATCGAACTCGCAATCTTTCGCACACTAGACTTGCGTCTAGCCCACTCGGTCTAGCCACCAACATCGGTTTTTAAATTCATTGTAGCTAATACGTAGATTGCCCATGATTTACACTGATAAAACAAGTGTTTTTTGAGAAGTACTTCGTTACTTGTATCAAGAAATTCGTGGCTTGAAAATTACCAAGCGCCCAATATCTCGCACTAAGAAAAAAGAAATCTTACGCCAAGAAATTTTATACTTGCCCGAAAGATGAGGACAGTATCTTCATATCAAGGAAAACGAGTTCTGAAATCATTTACAGTAATTTTTGCATTAAAATATTTTAGAATTAAGGCTGAAAAACCATTAAATGAACTAATTCATTTTTACTTTGTTTGAAAAATCGCTTTCTTGTCATCAAGAAATTGTCCTCGTCTTTAGGACAAGTACAAAATTACTTGACGAAAGTTTTCATTTTCTTATTGCAAGATATTTTACTCTTGAAAATTTCCAAGTCAGAACATGCAAAAAAAGTACTGATTCGAGTCGAGGTCGGTTTGATTCAAACCGATTTTCGGCTTGATTTAAACCGAGTGACTCGAACTAGTCCAATTCGAATTCCGGGTCTGATATAAGTCGAAAAGTGTTTTATTGTAAGTAGAAACGGGTCCAGCCGACATCGGTTTGAATCAAGCCGAAAAATCGACCTGAATCAAACCGAAGCCGGTCTGAATCAAGTCGAGAAATCGACTTGAATCAAACCGATATTCTGGTTTGCATCTGTCCGAGTCCGACTTGATTCATGCCGTCAATTCGACGTGAAACATGTCGATTCCCGGCATGATTCAGTCCGACTTAATTCAGGCCGACTTTTTTTGGGTGAAGTTTCTTGATATAAGTAAAGACGTAATATTTCTCAAAAACCTTTATTTTTGTCAGTGTAAAACCACGAATATTTAGTTTCATCCATATGTCTTCAATAATTCCTAGAAAACAATGTACTGGAGGTGATTATCAATGATTACAAATGCATGGTTTTCATTTAATAAAATTTGAAGAGTGACAATAAACATGGCTCAGATATAAAAGAATTATGATGAAACTGCCAAAATGATGAGAAAAGCTTGTCCTGTTCAAAACTTCATTGCCTGTCGTATGAATACGTTACTTATGGTGAAATTGTTTTGATTTTTTTTTAATTTCAAATCAATAGCAGTTCACTGTTCATTCTACTTGTTTGGTTCAAAATGAGGGATTAGTTCGTTCTGCCTTCCTCCTAGAAAGTTTGTGATTGTCCACAGAGAAGAAAATTTTCCAGTTTCGGGAACCAAGTTACTGATTTGAAGAAACTTATGGCTCTAGAAGGCATTGTACTCTGAATGAGAACTGCTAACTAATTGTCAAAAGAACAATCTCTGAAATTCAGTGCCAACAGCTTACTTTTTCAAGTGAGAAAAGTTCTGTGACATGTGGAAAACGAAATGATTGATTAATTCTTTTATCCATTAATCATCAATTTTTTTTATTCATTCATTTGAAGTACGAGGTTCTGTTTGTTTACTTTTTGTCACTGTCGTTACATTTTACAATAATAGTATTAATCTCTGTATTTTATGTTCATTAGTTTACTCTATTTTGTTACATTCGTAGTTGACTTTCGACATTATTTGGCACTAGAGTTAACATCAGAATGAAATCAGATTTCATGGTGCAATTTTTCATTAATTTTTTTTTTCATTAACAGTTTGGCATTTGTAACAAAAAAATGATTATAATGATTATGATCAAATTGCTAGATATGATGAGTATAATCAAGTCAATAAGAATGATGAGATAAACTTGTCCTATACAGAACTTCATTACCTTTTGTGTTAATATGCTTCCTCTGGTGAAATTGTTTTAATTGCTGTTCTTTTAATTTCATTGCAGAGCCGGATACTTGAAGATGCGTCGATCATGTGTAATTCCTGGTCACCAAGGCATAATGTGAGTATTCAAGTATCTTCATAACACCTCAAGCGACAACTTAGATACAGTGCAAGTCACGAACTGATTAATCATATGCCATAATTCGCACGCGTGAAATAAATCTAAGAAAAGTTGCTGTGCAGCACTGCAAAATGAGTTTATCTTGGCAACCTCAAAAATTTCAGATGTCAGTACCGAAAGTTTAGTTGCAAAATACATGTTTTCTCGTTCAACTCGAAAATTCATCTATAATTCAGTAGCGAAGTGGTAAACCGATTCAAGTCAATTTTGACTCTTGGCCAGTTATCAATAAATATCTCGGAATCTAAGGGAGATAGCAAAATTTTCGTTATAACCTTTCTCGTAGAGCCAATTGAGAGCTACAACAATTGTGTGTTTGGTGAGGAACTAGATTTAGGGTGGATTGGGAGGTTAGAGGATCGTCGGTGTGAAATAATTGTTGAGAGTCTTGAACTAATATCCACGTGCATTTATTCTCGAGTTCGAACCACGCTTTGTCAAATTTACAAAAACAGCTTATCACTTGTTGATCGTACTGAGTTAATTTAATTGTCTATCGAATTTGCACTGTGAGTCACTGGTTGAATGGTCAATAAATAACGTGATTTTCTTTTACTGAATTTCTATCGCCGAGTTAATAGACGCTAATGTACTGTGGTCTAAACTCTACAGAGTTGAATTCCATTCAAAACGTGCTATACGACAGACCGTGATGTACTACTCGCGTTGATTTACGGTGACTCTACTAGACCTGAGCGTTAACCCGGAAAAGGCCGATGATTTTCGTAATTAGCCGAGCTGATCGACCTTGGTCTTGGAGAGGTTGAGTTACGTTTCAAACATTGTGATTACGAAAATTTTGCTATCTCCCTTAGATGCAGAGATATTTTTCAAAAACTTAACTGGGAGATAAGTTGACTTGAACCGTTTTACCACTTCGCTACTGAATTAAACCTGAAAATGAATGAGAATTGTACTGTTGTACTGTTAGAAAGAAAATGAAATTTCATGGACAGTGACACTGAATGCGATTTAGGAGAAAAAAATAATGAAATTTCAGGTTTCACTAAAAATTCAGTAAAATTCCAGAATTGTAAGCAGCATATAAACAGGAATTCCTTAATTTATTTGAATTTCCAATCTAATCTGAATATTCAGGGCCAAATTACATCCAATTTTCAGTGAAATCTGAAATTTCATGATTTTTTCCCCTCCAAATCGCATTCAGTGTCTTTGTCCTGAAAATTCAAGAATATATTACCGGAATTTTCTGGTTTTCTATACATTTTCAGGGGAAAAAGGAACTAAAATTTACTGTTGTCTTTGATTTTTGGCGAAATTCCTTGAAATTTCAGTGTTAATTAAATTCGATAAAAATTCACAAAAAGTGTACCGGAAATTTCAGACAAAAATTTTTAACAGTGTGGGATTATCTTTCTCCAACCCAATCAGTTCTAATCAAAAGCAACTCATTAGGGAACACCCACCACTACCGACTCTGTATCTGATGCATGATCACGCTACTTTCGCTAAACTTCCCGTCATTACTTTGTAATGCCAATTTTCGTGAGAAGTGTCTCCACATTTAGTCCTAAAGCTGCTAATTCCTCAGATAATCGCAAAACGACGAAATTTTGATAAAACAGAATCGTATTACTGCCCCATAATACTTTTTCACGACTTAAAACCCACTTTAATGCTCCAAAAGAAGAAGCAACTCCACCGTTAGTATGAGGAAAAATGTAAAATTTATGTTCAGATACATGAAAGAGGGGGCTGTACCAGCTACCAAAGAGTTCGTGAAGTTTGAGGGGTTTCATGTTAGTGTACACTCAATGGCCTCTTTTGTCGTAATATTTATGTTTTACGGAGAGGGCGCACACGTAGTTATACCGGTAGTGTGGCCGACATAAACTGGCTAACTCGCGGTTACGATTATGGCCAGAGGCAAATTGATTATTTAGATATACGATGGGAGACCTAACGCTGGCTTTTCCAGTAAGGATAGTTTGTGCGCCATAAAAACCGGAGTCGAGTGTCACTTATGCTTTTTACGGATCCGCTTGGACACCTGTACATTGCGTTCCCCTTCTCCTTTCCCTCGGTGTGTTAGCTTTTCTTGTGTAAACAATTAGTCTGTTTTTTCGAACAATAGATCCTTTACCATATGAATATGTAAGATACATTTGTTGGTGAAGAAAATACAATTTCCAATTAAAACGAGTGGGAAATTGCACGATTAGCCATTATGGGCACCGTCTGATCCAAACGTCGCCTTCGCGAGATCCACGACGACGAGTTCGTTCATTACATCGTCAGTCATTGTTTCATAATTCACCACCACCCATGTCATTCCGTTTATCATCCAATTCTTGAAATTTGCAGTTCCCACACGGAGAGAAATTATTGATAAAAATTATCGTACCGTTCTATAAAAGTGTATCATGAGTCATCGTTTCTTCATTTCTATCCCGAAATTTAGTAACAATTAATATATGATGATCAACTTTTATTCTACGTTAGAGAAATTTTATTCTGATAAAAATAAAAATTACCGCGCCGGTAGAGTAAAAATTACTGTACCGGTAGAGTAAAATTTACCAACCATTCTAGAATTTTCGTTGTTATCTACATAAAAATTACTGGACTGGAAGGGTAATAGTATATTTCGTAACGAGCTAAAAAACATTTTTTCACGAGTTACGAACAATATTTTTCATCACAATGTGGCGGAAATTGGGCTTTTAGGCACGCGGAGCGTGCCGAAAAGTTCACTTTTCATCACAGCGTGATGAAAAATTTATTATACGTCAGGATAAAATTTCTCTTACGTAGAATAAAATTTGATCATCATATATTAATTTTTACTAAATTTCGGGATAGAAATGAAGAAACTATTACTCATGATACACTTTTATAGAACGGTAGGATAATTTTTATCAAAAATTTCTCTCCGTGCACATAATTCAAAAAAATTGTCACCAGATTCAATTTTTAATCGCGTATATTTCAAGTCAGACGGCTAAATCATTAATCAATGTTCGTCTGCCCTATGCATAAATCATAGCGTCATTCTCTATTATTACATCCATCTTCGAATGAATTCATACCGCCGCGATGCTTTAATCGTTAATTCAAATTAAACGGGAAATGTAAATTTTGAATGATGGACAGAACTTTTGCACCCATTGCTACTTCCAACTCGCGAGTGCTTTTTGATCGTCTTCCACGTACACATCACCAAGCATCGTTGTGAAGGAGCGTCCTCTAGACACAAGGCACTCCGCCATGCACGAACCAGTCTGCTCGTTTTCGTGTCAGCTGTCACATTTTCTGGATGACTTTATTTATTCATGGAATCGAGACTACGACGCTCGTTTTATACCTGTGCCAGTGACTCTATGGTTCGGTAAAATGTGTATGTGTATAAATTGTGACTTGGTAACTTTGTTTCTATAGCGGTTGAAGGGAGAAGCTGGACCACAAAGTACAGGATGTGGGTTAGCGGATGAAAATAGCGTGAGGATTGTGCCAATTTCAAAGGCTTCAAGTCGATGAATTTTCATGAAAGAGGGTAGAATTTCGGATACGCGGAGGATCGATTGACGGACGTCTGGATGACAACTTGCAATCTCAACGGCGGATTGAAATTGATGGATCGATTTAACTATTTGGCGGAATTATTCATACGCGATTGTCTGAACTGGTGATGCTCTCTGAGGAGGCAATGGGGGTTCAATTGGGTGGAGGACAATCTGTTTGATGATCTCGGAATCAAAATTGCAGTAATTGGGGAGATGTCTAATTCAGTGAGTCTCATATGATTGTATTATGGGAGAAAAGAGTGAAGTGGAGGGTGAACTCGAGGGGAGTCTGTTAACAACAATTCTGTTGGCACTAGGGATGGGGGATAGTTGCCGATTAATCGAAAACAAATGTAAATGTAAAATAATAATGACAGGGTTGATTGATTGAGAATAAAAAAATTAGAATTTATCTGCGATCAGTGGACAGTCCGTTCCCGGATTTCGTTCCCCCCGGAAAAATTCCCGGAATGTTTTCCCCTTACGAATGTAAAAAACAATTAGACAAACACACCTTACTAACGTTAATTTTATTTATTACATCCTTCAATCTTCGAAGACACGCCAGATGAGAATTCAACCTTTTCAATAGATCAATAATAAATAAATTCCGTTACTGCAATAAATTAATTGTCAACATTTTCGAACCAACTCCCCCAAATAATTCGAATTAATCTCTTGCCCCAATAACCAATGAATCTTCATTAACAAGCATTCTCATCCTATAAAGTCGCAGATTCATAAAAAAAACATTGACAACATTCAACAAAATATCATCTTACACTACCAAAACAATCCATTTCAAAAGAAACATATTTACAAACAACCGATCATGAATGAATAAATCGCATTTTCGAAAAATAAACAGTCAACGTTTTCAAAACAATTTCCCTGCATAATTCGATACCAATTCTCATCCCTATAATTAAATCGATCGTATAGTATAAGTCATCATTGTCCTACCAAACTACATATTCAAAGTCGAATCAGATTTGCAACGTTCCCCAAAAAATCATCGATTTTGTTGGGGTCCTTCGTTTGTAAAGGACATTCGTTTAGTCAAAAATATCATCCTTCATCGCAGAAAAATTCCGCCACGTATGTGAATGATTACGTAAAATTCAGCAATCATTCACATTCATGGGCTAATTTTTGATTTCATGAATGGTAAATTTTACAGTTTCGGGACAAATTACCCTTACTCTTAGCAAATTTCAGTAAATTTTAGTAAAAAGAATCTAGGAATGCGATCCTCTAACTTTTTTCTCCGCGAATAAATCTAAATGAGCGTCACTCTCCTGAAAATTACTAGTTAATAATCCCTGAAATTTCAATTTTTCCCAACAGCGTAACATTTGACAACATTATTTAATTATTCATTGATCCTCTAATTACCCACCGTCCCAATCTAACACAATCGTTTGCATCTACAACGAACGATCCATCTGCACCAGTACACAAAGCGGTCTATTCTCATTCAACTCAATTACCCTCTTCCACAAAATCGCCACATTATTCCCTCCATTTTTCGTACCACTTAAACCTCCAATTTCTCTTACTTCCACGTCTCCCGAGAGGATCACAAATAAAAACCCACCGGGCATTTCGTGTGAGATAATTCAATTGTAATTGCCTAATTTCTTAACGTTGGTGGAAAGACGAGAAGAAAATAACTGGACGAGGTGGAGGGAAAAGCAAAGTGAGAACAAAGATATGTCGGTGAAAAAAATGACTCTATTAGCGCTTGGGTGGGGGGACTCGAGGCACAACACAGCAACAAGTTTAACTTGACGGTTAGGGGGCTGCTAACAACGCTTCTTAACAAGAGCAATTTGTACTCCATTCCGGTGATGTCCTTCTTCGCCTTACTCTGTTAACCATACGCTTCTTCAACGGTGAGGTGATCCCTCTTGATGCTCTAGGGTTGTGGATTAATCGCGTCGTTAAGGTGGGCGAGAAAAGAGTCATCTGTCTTTGTGGAAAGTTGTTTCGGCGATGAAGAGGTGAATTATTTATGGAGTTTTTTGGGGACTGGAGTTTCATCTGAGCGAGGGGCTATTCAGAGGCGTAATCATGGTGTCACTCGCTGATATAATCAATTGTAATCCAAGTGAAATCCATGTAATCATTGTAACACATGATTACCATATTTGTAATCAAGTTTTGGTAATCAAGTGGTAATTATTGGTAATCACTGTAATCATTTGTAATCAGTGTAATCTTTCGTAGTTGCTCCTAGTGAGACCTTGAATTTTGTTTTTGAATTTTCAAGCGCGTCATTTCTACCAACGGTAAGTCTCAGAGATCCCTGGATCAATTTTTCTTGGAATACCAGATGATATCAATTATCATGGCCGCGAAACCCTCAAAACTAAAAACAAGACATGTACTCGTGAATGGGTTCAGTGTAGGACATATCATGGCGAGATTGAGTGGATGTTCAGTAGGCGTTATTTATGATTTTTTAAAAATGTAAACAAACACTGTAAATACCCATTGTATAAATGTGGACGTCCGCATGAAAAGGGACCACTTTGTCGATATGGAGTTATGCATACTCTGATAATATTGATAACATTCCGCACATTTCAAGTTCAAAATGAACCTGATAGGGCGAAAAATGACATCGCTAGAGAAGATCAAAAGAATAATTTAACTTTGGTTGGTAGATGAGTGTTGCGGAGACTAAAACGTGAATATCTCAGAAACTAGAATCGACAAAGTCGTCGCTTTTCATGCGGACGTCCACAAACAGTTACGTTGAATAAAAATTGAAATGAATTAAATGAAGTCAAAATCCTTCTGCACTCATCGCATTGAAATCCCTGAAAGAAACCGAGTGGCTTGAAGTGTCACAAAATGAGAATATAATAGAGAGCAGAAGGAGAAGGTGTAAGTGGGAAAAGAAAGCAAAGGGGAAGTTCATAAATAATCGAAGTGCCCCCCCCCTACCTCCCGCGGGCACGACGGTGCTTTTCACATGAAACATTGATCGGTCTACGCGGACGTTACGGACCGTAATGAATATATCGTTGCACATAATACGGTAGATTTCCAGCTTGAGGGTAAATGTTCGGGCACATGCCGCACTCCTTGATTTTTTTCTTATTCAGTAGTCAAACAGTGCGGATTATTGAACGCCATTGGTTCCATCAATTTATTATTAAAATTATTTTCTCGTTCATTGTAGGGCGATATTTTTGGAGGTCTCAACAGCGGTCTTCAGGACGGATTGTTGTCAAGGGCGGAGGCACTTGCTGCTGATTTAGGAAAACACAATGCTGGCACGCCTATGCCACTTAAGCATGATCCGGTATCAGTTTATCATCATGGTGCGCACATGGGGAGTCCGCACCCCAACAATCGGCCTCATCACCAGGTACAATCACACCTATTTGTGAGTCTAACATTTATAATAATATCATTAATATTTAAGTGATCTGTTTGGGTAATATCGAATGCTAGAATCAGTTTTCAACTTTATTCTGAAATTGATGGGAGGGAAAAACAAGCTTATTTTAGCACTCGATCGATAAGTTTATGTGACAGACATGCTGACATCTACCAGTCCGGAAAATTTCACCTGCCTTGCATGAATGGTTTTGCGGCGTAAATTTGGTTTTGATGTGGGAAATTTAACAAATTTCCTGACGAAAGTTATCGATATGTTTCCCTTCAATATTTTTCCCTTCCCAACGAATTTCCTGACGAAAGTTATTGATAAATTCCCTTCAATTTTTTGGGAATTCCATGAAAATTCAGAAGAATTGAAGGAGAGATTACTCTGAATTTTCCTAATGTTTCATTAATTTTCCCGGGATCATTGAACTCAAAATTTACAGTCCCCCCGAATTCTTCCATGAAATTATGAATTTTCAGTGACAAAACTCCTTGAAATTTCAATGAATACGTTACTCGTCAGAAATTTAAATTTTACGGAACTGTCACGTAATATTCACCTAAAATCACGGAATTTTTCCGGAGCGTTCCGTAATTGTTACCTGAATCTTCTGTGAAAAATTACGATACCGTCACTTAAATTTTCCGAGTCGATTCCGTAATCAGTGAGCGAACTGTGAGTTCCGTAATTTTTACTGAACATTTCTCTCCCCGTGAGTGAAAAATTTTTAATAATGACCATCAGAAGTTCCGATGAAATTACCCCCAATGAAAATCATAAGATACCCTTCCATGCCTTCCAGTCCCATTCAAATTCGTCCCACCGGATTAGTCCACTTATTCGTAAACACAAGTCTCTGGTCGTTAACTGTGCATTAAATTATCACCACACGAGGTCCCCTCAACTTCCAAATATCCCGTCCCCCTCTCCCCAACGGGTCCAGTCCCACCCATATCATTCGCCTTCGCAGATGGCTGGGGCGTTAAGTGTCGCATAAAGTTGGCTTTTACATCGAAAACACTGACGAATTCAATAAACGTGATATAGTTTCCGAATGGGTGTTTTGAAAGGGCTCGACATAACGAGTTTTTGGATACTCTCGATTCATGACTGGGGACAGACCACCACGATGAAGGATCGACAAAGTACAGAGCGAATTGACTAGGGGGAATGCTCCTACTGCCTTGAATAACCCTACCGTGCGGGGTGTCAGGATAATGATGAAATATTGCGTGGGTTTTTCCCGGGAGTATCACATATTCGTCCTAGACTGTGACGAGGTATATTACTTTGGTAACGGGAATCGTGTTTTTCTGGTGAGTTTGCCTCACCCCAATTCCAATTCGATTCGAATATAACTGCGCCATTTGCGAGGAGGGGGGTAAGGGGAAAAGACAATTTTTGTGGAGAAATAGATGGGGAGAACCAAATATTTCTGGTCGTTTCATTTTTTTTATCACCGATACAGGCTTAACCACTTTGGTACATAAATATAAATTTTTCATATTTATAACGTGGGATGCGGAGATGGAAGAATTTTTTTGAGAAGAACCTTTTCATTGGTGGGCTCTGATGATTGCTCATGGGAAATTCTCGACCGACATTTTTGGTGTAATTGCAAATTATTATCAAGGAGATGTTTTACAGAGATTTCAATGGATTTCATTGCTGAAAATTCACAATTTAATGGTATCCAAGTATTTTGGTTATTTTTGTTGCTTCTGAATGGAAGCTTGGTAATCGTGATTTTTTTCGATTTCTTAATTTTGGGTGGAAATGCCTAGAAATGTCATGGAACGTGAAGAAATGATGTTTTTAAAAAATGTCTGTATGCGTGTGCACATGTGTGTTCGTATATCCAGAATTGTCCTCATAACTCGACAATTATTTTTGATTATTTTTGAATAATTATTTTCATCACGCTGTGACGAAAAGTGAACTTTTCGGCACGCTCTGCGTGCCTAGAAGTCCAATTTCCGCCACATTGTGATGAAAAATATTGTTCGTAACTCATGAAAAAATGTTTTTTAGCACTTTTTTGCACTCGTTACGAAATATACTATTTTGAGTATTTTTGTTATTATTTTTGCTATTATTTTGGGGAGGGTAAGGCAAAACGGAGCCCTAGGGCAAAACGGACCACTGACAGAAAATTGTTAATTTTTTTTTTCTTTCCTTCAAATCAGGAACACTGAATGTGTTGAATTAAAAGTGAGTTTCAGGATCATAACCGTCACGGGGGTTTATAGACAAGAAGTGTCGTTGAACCGTAATTTGATCAGATTTGCTAATCATCTCAAACCACAAAATGATAGTTTTTGCTTCCGAATGGAAGAAAATTGATAATTTTTTTATTTTTTTGATAGTTTTTGCTTCCAAATGGACTTTCCCCTACCCTCTCCGATATACATATATACAACAAATTTGTATAATCTAGGATTTTAAGCAAAGATTATCCTTGTCCCTAGGCTTAAGGTTATCCCTGACAAAATAGATTGCTGACAAAAAACGTGACACCAATTTTTTAATAGAGGATTTTCGATCAGTGTATTAATGAAATTGGTAGAAATGAAAATAGGAGGAAAAAAATACGAGAAGAGTAGCAGTCATATGTAGTCTATCAAATGGCTTCTGTCGCGCTGCTTGTTTTGGTTATTGTTTTATTTTGTTATACCATGATTCTTCAGGAGAATTTTGTTGAAATAAAAAATTTTCAATTCATCGACAAACTCTGCTCCCATACAATTTAACACCACTAGAGATGTTATCTACTCACAAATTGATGGAGCTAGTAATGAAGATCGACAATATTCATCGTTTTAAAAATATAAGGGGAGCTCATAAATAATTTGTAGAGCGAGGCACGGGTGGAAAGCATGGTCATGGCACGTGCCTGGTGCATAATCGCGCGTGGCTACATACGCACGTATAACCTGCTAATACAAGAATTAACCGCCACTTTGCTCGCTCACCCCATGTACACCAATTTGTGACATTAAAATTTATGCAACATTCATATGGTGAATCGAAATCGGTGCAACTTTTATTTCATTTTAAATGGATCAGATAATGAGCGTAACAGGTAGATGCGAGTTGTAATGCGGTGATAAGTACGGGGGTGAATAATTATTTTTTTGAAACAGTTTTTTCATCGTGTGGTATAAACTGTTAGAGAATCACTCCTGAAATTTTGCGTCAATTAGCCGTGTAGGAGTCAAATTAAAAAAAAAACGAATTCATAATTGTTATTGTGCACATTTTTTCTAAAATTTTGAAAAATAAAAACCTGTGTAGCTTGAAAATTCGAGGCCATGGAGTATTTTTAACATTTTAAGCGGCTGCGGAGCAAACGAACAATAAACAATTAATTTTTTTACACTAATTATTAATTTTTAGACTTATATAATCGATTTTCAATGCATGAGAAATCTCACTTGAATATTGCACGACTTTTAAAACTCATAGTAGTTTTTCCTTAAGGATGCTAGCCAATGTCGGTAAATTCGTTTTTTTCATGGTTAAGGAAAATTCTGTAATTTTTTCGGCTGACTACAGAATATATGGAACTACCTTTTCTAACGTTAAAAAAAAATTAATCGCAATAGTCTCGGCAGAAATGAATAAACTACAATTTTTCCTTATACACGGGCTCTTATAAAATTTATGTTCAAATTCATAATTCACCTACTAGAAGACTCTACAAAAAGAAATAAAAATAGTAGGGAATGTGTAAAATGATTCTGAATCCAATGGCCAGAGAAAAATCTGGGATACCCGGGCAAAAAGAGGAAATATTTGAATGATTGTATCCCATATAAGCGCATGTTAGCGCATGCGTTTGGTGCATTTTGTCTATGTGATTTCTAAATAATGAACATAGGTTGGTGGATTGAAATTTGTATCAAAGTGAAGGGAATATCTTTATCTTTCAATTTAAAAAAAAAACAATTTTTTTTAAGTACTTGCGATTTTGGATAAACATCCTCAATAATGATTTAATTTTAAAGTGAATTTCAATTCACAAGATTGGAGATTCGAATGCCGCTATTGCACGAAGAAAAAACTTGGAGAAAAATTTCCAAAAATATCAAGTAATTCCGGAGTGGAAATCATTTCTATGTCTTCTTCGCCCTATATCCTCCGGAACAAGTACATGGAGAGAAAAATTCAATTAAAATTACCAGAAAAAAAACATAAAAATTACGTTTCGAAACGTAATCCGCGAGCGAAGTAAAATTCAATAAAAAGTGTGAGTCGGAACGGAAATTGTACGAATCGCCACGTAAATTCTACAATTTGTTCCGTAAAAATTAACCACCCGTCTGATGACGCACCGCTGTGGGGACAACAAGTTCCGTAATTTTTCCCCAACGATTGAGAAATTTTAGGGAACGAAACGTAGAAATAACTCACCAACTTCATTAAAATTGTTGGACGTTGAAGAATTTTTGATTTTGGAGGGGTAATAAATCGGGAATTTTCTGTAAGATTTGATTTCTTCGAGAAAAATTACGTGATAATTTCGTGCTTTGTTCGGTGATGAAGCTGAAAATTCACTAAACGTTTCAGATTTCTTCTCTTCCATTCCTATAAAAATTCCCGGAAAACGATTCCCTATTGCGGATTACGTGAATTGATCCGTAATTTTTACAGAATATTTCTCTCCGTGCATTCTTCATTGAATGACATTTTGCTTCACGATTACCTTTCATACAGTCAAATTTTCCGAGATTTTCTAGATAATTTTTCTCCAACTTTTGTCTCCGTGTACTTGAATATCAAATACATTTTAACAGAGTACGACTAGGCTCGAGACGCGTGCCGCGTGGGAGATCGTTACTGACGGGAAAAGGCTAGTCGACCCCTGCTCATGTACCCTATGCCTACATGTTCTTCGATGGGAATGGCAATTCAATTATTGAACTTGTCTCGAGTCATGGAGGGAAATAGGCCCTGGCGTGGCTATATTTCTGAGATTAATTTCATGTGTTGTTGAACTTCCGCAAGTTTTGCCAATTGCATCATTAATATGGATACATACGAAATTGACATGATTGATTTGAGATTATTTGACATAAATTACTTTATATGACTAGATTTAATTAATTTTAGATTTAATTTGAGGGTCACTGAAAGGCGGAAATGACGGTGGCGTTCATTTTTGCTTAGATTGTTCTAAATTTTTTAGAATGACGTTGTAAAATAAGATGATTCGGTTTTATATAAGTACCAGATTTTAAAAAAGATCTGGCAAGTTTGTGGGAAAACTTATTGTAGCTCAAAGTTTCCTTACGGAAATAACAGCCTTAAATATCTAAATTAACATGACTGTGATGTCACTTGTCTCAAGAAGAAAAAGGAACAAAGGGAAAGAAAATTTCAAGTCGTCAGTAAAATAAATCTCAGAGTTTCAAAACTTCGTCGTCCCGAATCTTCGCAAAAATCCTGAAAATAAGTGAAATATTTATTTATTTTAAGAAAATTTTCCCTAAAAATCATAGAAAAAGTTTGAATTTTCATTCATTTTTATTGGAATCTAGCATAATCCTACATAAAGTAGTATGAATAAACTCCAGTTGTCGTGGCGTGTACCGAGGAAAAATTATATTCAAAAAGCCCAAAAAAAATTATTCATCATTGATAATATTATTTCCAGGAATTTTAACTTTAATGGGTGTAGGAAATTGATCCATCAAATTCTTTCTTCAATTATTTTATTAAACAATACTCTCATTTGATTAGGGTGTTTCGACATAACGCGCCATTTCGGGAACGAAGAAACAAAAATTATTTATTACTGAAAGTTGACACTGACGATAATTTTCCTATTGGGCATAGAGTTTTTATTTATTTTTTCTGACTTTTCGAGACTTTTTTTAGATTTCAATCTTCTCGCTAACCTCGAAGAGTTCATTTCCTCGTAAGACATTTATTTTTGCACCCATATGGAAAGAATAAAATATATGTACCATATATACCAGATATATCTGCGGATATATATTTTTTCCATGCGGGTAAGTAGTTTTTTTATTCTGAATTTGACGGATTTTCCTTCTAAAATTAAGCAACCAGTTCTTTATCCTCAGTTCCTCAATGCCTTCTGTAACCCAGAGCATCTCAAAATCAGTAACTTGGTTCTGAAAACTAGAAACTTTTTTTCCCTCCAAAGAAAACTAAGAAAGTCGAGAAGCCGAAACGATTCTTGCCTAAAATTACAAGCTACTTCTCAAAAACTCGCTCAAGTTTATTCGACTCATCTCATTTTGCAGTCTCCCACCAAGATTCACAAAAAAATTCAATATTTACCAAATCACCCAGAAAAACCGTATGTCAAAATTTTCAACAATATTAGTGACCCTCATTACCATAAATCCCAGAACCAAAACCGACGACGTACGTGAATTAAAAGTCCCTCGCTCGCTGCTTACAGATGAGTCACCCGGGTATGGAGAGCCTGGACATGCTGGACCCAGCGAACTCCATGACGACTCTAACCCCAATGTCGGAAGGTGGCGGCGGCGGAGGAGGTAATCACCACGGCGGCATCCACGGTCCCTCCGTCTACGGCGGCATGAACGGAATGATGAGTCACCATCATCACGCCAACATCGCCGGTAGCGTACCCCACCCGCACCATCATCCTGCGATGGCGGCAGCGGCGGCGGCAGCAGCAGCCGCCGGTCTCCACCCGGACGCCGACACAGATCCGCGCGAGCTCGAGGCATTCGCCGAAAGATTCAAACAGAGACGCATCAAACTAGGCGTCACACAAGCGGACGTTGGCAAAGCCCTGGCTAACCTCAAACTGCCTGGAGTGGGCGCGCTATCCCAATCAACGATATGTCGCTTCGAATCCCTGACACTGTCGCACAACAACATGATCGCCCTGAAGCCAATTCTGCAGGCATGGCTGGAGGAAGCCGAGGCGCAGGCGAAGAACAAGAGACGCGATCCGGACGCACCGTCGGTGCTTCCGGCTGGCGAGAAGAAGCGGAAACGCACGAGCATCGCGGCACCTGAGAAACGCTCGCTCGAAGCGTTTTTCGCGGTGCAGCCTCGACCGTCGGGTGAAAAAATAGCCGCAATAGCGGAGAAACTCGACCTAAAAAAGAATGTCGTGAGGGTCTGGTTCTGCAATCAGCGGCAAAAGCAGAAGCGTATGAAATTCGCAGCTCAGCATTGACCCGAGGGTGGCTTGTGACAGCAGAATTGACTGTATCCGCCACCACAGCCGCCACCATCGAATCTCGAGCCCAAGCCTGAACCGCTCAGCGAGTACTCCGGTTGGCCCTGAACACACATCACTGAAGTGTGTTCCTTCATCATAATTATGACGCGATGTGGTGCGTATGCAACTGTTGTCATGAGCTCCCAACAGCGTTAACCAATTCCCTAGGGCTCTAACAAATACGAAAATAATAATAAAAATTAACGAGAACGTTGAGTGTAAAGCTGCTGAACTGTCCACCGAGTGAAGAGTAAAAAAAAGAGTGATTATTTTAAAAGTTGTGGTGAAAACAAAACGGCGGAACAAAAAAACATGACCGAGCGAAGTTTACGAGTCGCTGTTCTTCGTGCAGTGGTGAAAATACACGCATACGCTCGTGGTAGTTTGTGATCGATCGGACATAACCCACTTGGATAGTCTATAGAACGAGTGGGAAAAACTCTTTGAAACCGGAAGTCACGGAGGGACAATATTTCCAAGTCCAAACGGAGGAGAAAGAGAAATGGGTAGACGCAGCGTCACTGGTCTCCCTCCCTCCCATACCGTGTACTCCAGTACGATTTCCCACGCTTCGTGTCTCTCTTACTGGGTAGTTTATACCATTTAAAAACAGACGGACGTATATAACACAGAAATATAGGCATATGCGCACACGTGTATATATTACACAAGTATAGAAAATAAAAGAAATGAAGGAGAAAAGGGAAATACACATAAACTAGTCACATTCGCTTGGAAAAAGTACAATTCGAGGGGTTAGAGGAGATTATGGTGTTAAAAAAATGAAATGATGGAGGAAAATAACAAAATTAATGAGAGGAGATAACAAAAATTAATGATAATATTAAACTCATTATGTATTTGTTATTAGAGTCAATGCGTGAGTAATAATTCACGCGGAAAGTGATATTAATACTAATGAATGAGATTGATTAATTAGTGATGATTTAATGGGGAAAATTGGTATTTCGTGAGGACCAGGGATTTGTGAAATTGATGGTGTCAAGGTTGCAATGCAGAGCCAAGTGTTGAGTAGTGATATTGGACAATCAGTGAGAAGACTGTATTATATCATATCGAAATGATTCCTTTAGAGATTAGTCACACGCATCATTTATCATCATCGCGGTTTCATTTGTGGGGGACAGGGAAATTACAGAGTTTGAATTATTTGAATAATTTGTTCAGAATATGCCTCATCTTGTTCCTTACGTTTGTTCTGATTGTCTTTAATTAAATGTGGGAATTTTTCGAGTGGCAGGATTTTATGAGTAAAAAATGCAAACAGGTGAATCGTGCGCATTCAGCAATACCAAGTGACATAAGGATTAATTAATTAATAATGCAACGCAGGATTTATTTGTAAGCTGTACAAAACGTAGTGTAAGTCATTTTTAGAGGGATATCAAGTCTTGTCCCAGTGAGATGATAAATCATTTGTTTTTTGATCTCGTAGGGGAGAGTATGGATGGATGATTTTTAGTGCAATATAGAGTAATTTAATACTGTAGGACAATTCGATTGTTTGATTTCTGTCAGTTATTTTTTCTTTCGCAAATCTGGAACATGGGAGGGGAAGATTACGATTCCTGTGGCGCGGCGATTTGACATGTTTTCCGTACCATTTTCCGTTAGGAATGCGAGAAAAATAAAGAAGAAGAATTCCTCTTAATTAGTTTTTGGGATATGAGCATTTCAATCCTTATTTTTCAAGATACATTTCCATAAAACAGAGAAAATTATCTGGGAAATTTCAATAACTAGTTGTTGAAAAAAATGAATTATCAACCAGTTGGTGAATTTCAAAAACTAGTTGCTGAATTTCGACAACTATTTGTTAAATTTTATCAACTAGTTTGTTGAAAATCCCCAACTAATTGTCGAAATTCACAAACTGATTGGTCATTCATTTTTTTCAACAACTAGTGGTTAAAATTCACCAAATAATTGTCTCCGTGCTTACTCGTAGTCCCGCATTTGGCTTCAATGATTACGTTTACAATCTCAAACTCGAAAGTTGGCCTCAATACTTTACAAATTGATAATTGATATCTGAGGAGGGAAGAATGGAGAGATATTTATCCCAAAAATATTGGATTATCCCCCCCCCCCCCCAAACCCTGCAACCCGCAACTCCGCAAGATTGTCAAAAAGCAGAGGAAAAGGTAGAAATATAATCGAAAATTTCCACAATTCAGAAGAAACAATGGAGATGGCACTTTAAAAATTATTGTTCCTGTAATCCCGGCGAAAAATGGTACAAAAAACAGCTGTGAAATCGTGGCGCCAATGGAATCGTAATCATGCCAACCCGAGTGGAAATTCAAATCAGGATAGAATAAGAGATTGACCCGTAAAAACTGAATTTGATCAGTTGTGGGTCAGAAATGTAACCCATGCCTGGTCAAAATTCTTGGATTCGATTTTTCGGAGCAGTACCGGATACGATACGGATCTAGTCGACAAGTGACTGATCAGAATAGGATCATAATTCACTCCGCCACATTGGATCCCGATACTCTATTCAGAATCTCATCAGATCCTGATCCGAAAGTCTAATCAATAAATTCTGACCAGTATTGGACCTTAAACTGATCTTGATTCAAGCTAATTGAGTGAAATTTCCACTCGGGCAATGGGAGACAAAATTCAAAGTCTTTTTCAAAGCGATGGTCGAATTACTCGGAGTTATGATTGTTATTTTGTCATTATTTAACGTTCTGTGATTGAATTTCTAGTCATTTTTGTTATGATCATTGAATGGCGATTCGAGTTGATCAGTGAAATTTTGATTTATTCGACATACCACATGACCGGAGGATTATTCTGAATGACAGGTATTCTGTAGGTATCAAACACAGGGTAACAAGTCATATCGCAATATGCTTTTAAGGGTAATTCTTATTACGTGAATAAGTATATATGTATATTGTATATATATGTATACTTATGAAGAGGAAGAGTAATGGGACATGCAATGCAGTATTGGTTTTACTGAAATGCATCATGAACTTGTGAACATTTGAAATAAATCGAAAAATTATTTGCTAAATTAGCGTCATTATTCTGTTCAATTTAAGTTTAATTTCAATTAAAGTACATGATGCACCTCATCAATCTTACATGATATTCCCGTTGTTTTTGTAACATAATTAGATAATTCGTATAATTCCATCGAACAAGTAATTCCAACTAATTTTGAAGAATGTAAAATTGAATTAAATTTTGCGCGCGCGTAAAAAACAATTTTTTTTGTATAAAAATTAAGAGAAAATAAACCGCGTTAAGGAGTACTATACATAAACTATAGCTACCTTTAATTTAAATGTTTATACAATTTAAATGAAATATGAGAAATACACATAACACGGAACACTGAAAAAACCAAAGCCAAAAGAATTGTTGAAGACTGAAAATTCCCTCGCAAATACATTCATTTAATTGTCACATTAATTTCAACCACATCTGCAAGAGAATTTTCAGTCACTGAACGACGTATAAGATTGTAACGAAGACATATCATAAAGAAAAATGAGAAAAAAAATATTAGTAAAATTGCCTGACAATGTAGAAATTAATGTGCGAATACGTTGCGTGCAAATTTTTTATGGAAGTGGAGATTGAGCTAAAGAAAGTATCGAAAAAGAAGAATTTTCTTTTCTATTGATAAATGAACAAAAATATTGCTCGAATCTGTACATATTTGGCTGATTGTAAATGTACTTATTGTAAATTGTTCTTGTAAAAAACCAAAAAAAAACATTAATTTGCCAGCGATCAATCGCGAGATATTGTCTAGTGAAAAATTCAATTGGGCTTGAAATATTTATATCGATATGTTACCGGGTGTCTGTCACTCTCGACCCGCGGACACGATAGACACCAGTATTTGTATATTTCTCCTCAATCGTTCGGAAGCCACCGTAACTGTTGTACGTGAGCACACAGATATTGTTGGAACGTCAACGATAAACAATCCACGAAAAATGAAAGGCCTGGAAAAATAAAACCCGTGAAAGAAAAAATCTCAAAATTGCACGCAATGTAACCCGGGGGGGAAGATGAATGAAAACCGCAGAGATGATTTTGTCTAGAATCGAGTGAATGCTTCCCCCCTCTTGTTGTACATATCATGTGCCATAACTCATTTTACCATTAAAGAAAGAAAAAACTTCGTGTCCAACTTTGTTCCAAATACCTACTCAACTATAAATAATATATAGTATAATAAAATGAATCTCGATGTTATTGATAAAAACACATCTATTGATTCACCTGTCCACCCCTGTCCCCGTCCAATTCCCAAAATAACCGAGTAGAATTTGTCCCAAAAAAATTCACCATCAATCACAATCGAAACCATGAGGTTCACGTGTGTCACACAATTTATTTTTATATCCTCTTGAAATCCGTACCCCCAATGTCGATTGCGTGCAGACTGTCCACCACTTCTTTGCACAGGAATTATAAATTTATCAAGTGGTCACGAATCCGGAATCAATTCCCATTGTCCATCGTCCAGTGACAGAGCACAAATGAGCAGAGAGAACAACAGAAAAAAGGTAAAGTGAATGGGTGGAACAGAGAGAGAAAAAATAAATCAACAAGACGAAAAAAGAGAGGGAGATGTTCATATAGACACAACCCTGGTTTGTGTCGTTACTCCAATTTATCAGATGGCACAGAAACGATTTCACTCTCGTATGTCCCTAATGAACCGCGAATCACTTCTCCCATATTTCAATTAATCAATACACACGATCGATAATTCCACACTGCTGGGGGACTTTTATTAATTTAAATCGTCTGAGTGTCTAATCAAGACTAATTGTCACCGCTGGTCCCATCGGGATTGTCAGCGTCCATTTATTTTCACCCTCGCCGGTGTCGGAGAAATGCATTACAAATATGTTACGGTAGACACTCGATCATGACTCTTTAACACGATCCCGAGACACTGTGACGCGGTTTATATTTGAACCGAAGAAAATTGATCATGAAGTATTCAACAAATTCTACATCCGTCTGAAGGGTTAGAAACAACGACACTCATGCCGTAATTGTATAATTAGCCCTTTACTGAATTCTCTATTTCGGGACTCTTGGTGTTTCCTCGTTGGTTTAAATGTTTGCATACACTTGAATATTGAACGGCGCCGATTAGCCCAGTCATTTGGATGTACATTCTTCATGTCTTCGGAGTGAATATTCCGGGGAGTTAAATGCGGGAGTTTGGGGCGACGAGCCATATTAAATTGTTGGATTATAGCTATTTCAGGATGTCTGGGGCTCGACGAAGAAGTTCGCGGGAATAAGTTTAGCTTTGGGAATAGATGAACTTATATTAAACGCGTATTGAACATGGGTAGGGGGTCGGTAGTACGTAGATGATGGATGTCTTCATGCATGAAGATAGATTGAATATATATTTCTAAATGTGGGGCGAGATGAAGTGAACACTCGCGTCTATTCTCAAACGGTATCTGTAAAACATTTTTGGGGGGATATATTTTGATGTGACCCGAAGACCTTATCGCATAATATTTGAGTCCCCTGTGAGGTTTTCAAACGGTGATGAGCGACTTTCGATTGTAATAATTTTTATTTTTTTCCTTTATGTTCGGTGATATCAGTGATAGGCATAGCAATCAATCATAATTACCGGTCAATTGTGAAGTTGTCAATTTTTAACATAAATCTTAAAATTTTAAATATTAAGGGGAGACTACTGTGAGTTTTAAAAGTCGGGGGTTATTGGAGTGAGACTTTTCATACGTTGAAGATCGATTATATAGATCAGAAAACGAGTAATTAGTGCAAAAAAAAATATTTTTATTGTTCGTTCGCCCGAAAACGCTTAAAATGCTAAAAAAAATTCAGGGCCTCCAATTTTTGAGCTACAAAAGATTTTTTTTTTCAAAATGTTCGGAAAAATGTGTGGAACGACAATTACGAGCCAGTTTTTTGGAATTGGACTCCTACACAGCTGATTTCGGTTTTTATTTTCATAGAAAAAAATTCACTATTTGTGTAAAAAAATACAAAAAAAGCAAATTTANGAGAGGGAGATGTTCATATAGACACAACCCTGGTTTGTGTCGTTACTCCAATTTATCAGATGGCACAGAAACGATTTCACTCTCGTATGTCCCTAATGAACCGCGAATCACTTCTCCCATATTTCAATTAATCAATACACACGATCGATAATTCCACACTGCTGGGGGACTTTTATTAATTTAAATCGTCTGAGTGTCTAATCAAGACTAATTGTCACCGCTGGTCCCATCGGGATTGTCAGCGTCCATTTATTTTCACCCCCGCCGGTGTCGGAGAAATGCATTACAAATATGTTACGGTAGACACTCGATCATGACTCTTTAACACGATCCCGAGACACTGTGACGCGGTTTATATTTGAACCGAAGAAAATTGATCATGAAGTATTCAACAAATTCTACATCCGTCTGAAGGGTTAGAAACAACGACACTCATGCCGTAATTGTATAATTAGCCCTTTACTGAATTCTCTATTTCGGGACTCTTGGTGTTTCCTCGTTGGTTTAAATGTTTGCATACACTTGAATATTGAACGGCGCCGATTAGCCCAGTCATTTGGATGTACATTCTTCATGTCTTCGGAGTGAATATTCCGGGGAGTTAAATGCGGGAGTTTGGGGCGACGAGCCATATTAAATTGTTGGATTATAGCTATTTCAGGATGTCTGGGGCTCGACGAAGAAGTTCGCGGGAATAAGTTTAGCTTTGGGAATAGATGAACTTATATTAAACGCGTATTGAACATGGGTAGGGGGTCGGTAGTACGTAGATGATGGATGTCTTCATGCATGAAGATAGATTGAATATATATTTCTAAATGTGGGGCGAGATGAAGTGAACACTCGCGTCTATTCTCAAACGGTATCTGTAAAACATTTTTGGGGGGATATATTTTGATGTGACCCGAAGACCTTATCGCATAATATTTGAGTCCCCTGTGAGGTTTTCAAACGGTGATGAGCGACTTTCGATTGTAATAATTTTTATTTTTTTCCTTTATGTTCGGTGATATCAGTGATAGGCATAGCAATCAATCATAATTACCGGTCAATTGTGAAGTTGTCAATTTTTAACATAAATCTTAAAATTTTAAATATTAAGGGGAGACTACTGTGAGTTTTAAAAGTCGGGGGTTATTGGAGTGAGACTTTTCATACGTTGAAGATCGATTATATAGATCAGAAAACGAGTAATTAGTGCAAAAAAAAATATTTTTATTGTTCGTTCGCCCGAAAACGCTTAAAATGCTAAAAAAAATTCAGGGCCTCCAATTTTTGAGCTACAAAAGATTTTTTTTTTCAAAATGTTCGGAAAAATGTGTGGAACGACAATTACGAGCCAGTTTTTTGGAATTGGACTCCTACACAGCTGATTTCGGTTTTTATTTTCATAGAAAAAAATTCACTATTTGTGTAAAAAAATACAAAAAAAGCAAATTTAACCATGTAAGAGGTGATTTAAAAAAAAAACTAGCTCGTAATTGTTATTCCACATATTTTTCCGAAAATTAAAAAAAAAAAAATCATTCGTTGCTCAAAAATTAGAAGTCCTGGACTGTTTTTGGCATTTTAAGCGTTTTCGGGCAAACGAACAATGAAAAAAATTTTTTTTTGCACTAATTATTCGTTTTCAGATTTATATAATCGATCTTGAACTTATGAAAAGTCTCACTCCAATAACCCACGACTTTCTAAAACTCACAGTAGTCTCCCCTTAAATTAACCATCAATTTATAATTTAAATTTCGCAATTTTCTATCAACCAATAATTTAGGTAGGAAGATTGACGATTATTTGGATAATTGAAAATCAAATATCTAAATTTGGAATTAGCTTGTAAACTAAAAATTACATTTCAATATTATCGAATATTTTATTCACTATCAATCAGAAAATTTAGTTAATAAATTTCATAATATTTTAATTTTTGAAATATAGTTAACCTTTGAACAATATAAGGAGATAATCCCTTTTCAATATTGTCAGACTCTAATATTATTGCCCATCAATTTAACAAAATGAAATAAACAATGAATTCAGTAGTGAAGTGGCAAACGGAGATAAGTCGACTTATCTCTCAACTGAGTTTTTGAGGAATATTTCCAAATCTAAGGGAGATAGCGAAATTTTCACAATTACATTTGTTGTAGTACTCAATCGGCTCCACAGAAAAGGTTATAACAAAAATTTTGCAATCTCCCTTAGATTCCGAGACATTGATTGAAAACTGGTCAATAGTTAAAATTGACTTATCTCCTTTTACCACGTCGCTACTGAATTATCCACGATAGAAGGAAATAATGTGCAAAATACCCATTCAGAAGCATATTGCTAATTTATTAGCAAAAGTAACTATACTATACGCAACACAAGAGCAACTTCCCACTTGTTTTATTCGATTTTATGGCACTGGTGGGAGTAAAAGTTTGAGTAAAAGGCGGTTCTTTGCGCGCGAAGCGTGCAAAAAAGCGTCCGTTTTTCACTCGTATTATAAATTACTATCGACCAGTCAATAAGATTCAATTTCCTTCCTCGCAGTGCATTCAATGGTAATAATAGAAAATTGTATCGTTCCATTTGAGTCTCCATGAAGTGTCTTCCATAATCATCAATCAACCGATAAAAAATCACCCTAAATAACTGCTGCATTACCAGTTACATCACCACTTATTTAACATGCCCGACGGCTAAAGAGTCTCGAACCTGCCGCCGGGATAATTGCCGCAGAATGTAAACAATGATCGAGACTCCAGGGCTATTTGTTTGCACCAGGAGGCCCCTAAGGACCCCAAATACTTCTCTCTTTATCGCTCTCCCAACGATAAAACTCCAGAATGCGTGACACGACACACGCACACGAGCAGAACACACCCCTTTGCGTAACGATGTCGAAGGAGGGGAACTACTTCAAACAAAACAAAGACAGAAGAGGCGCATTAGCGGAGAAGGTAAAGAGGAATAGAGCGGCGAAGAAGAGATGGGGGTAAAATTGTTGTATATGTACTTGATACGACGAAAATACGAGGTAACATGTGGCAAGCGAAACCCAAGCGTTCCTTTTGTACTTGAAAATCCTGTTTGCCTTATCGCTCTACATTCAACCTTGGGTATTTTAAAGGCGTCCTCTGGCGTTGACAATACAGCCCTGGGGGAAGTGCTCTGTGCCCTCTTTTCCTGTTAGTGTAACTTATTTGTTTGATCGTTCGTACACGAAGGAAAAATCCGCCCCCTTAGCACAATTGCCTTTAATTAACCTCACTCTTTCATTTACTCAGCTATATGAAGACAAGTTTGTGTTGAAATTTAGTGTTACACAGAGAAAAAGAAAGTCTGGAATTACTACTGGGGGGCACGGTTAAAATTTTTTACTGAAATTTCTGGTGAGACTCGTGGAAATTCCTGATAAGTAATCTTTACACTGAAATTTCAAGGAGTTATGTCATTGAAAATTCATAATTTTATGAATTTCAGTTTAATTGATCCGGGAAAATTAATGAAAAATTAGGGAAAATTCCAGATTCCTCTGAATTTTCAAGGAATTCCTTCAAAAATGCTTGGAACTCCAAGAATTTGAAAGGCGTTCCCTGAAAATTCTTTCAAAAATTCTTGGAATTCAAAGAATTTGAAAGAAATTTCCTGAAAATTCAAGAAGATTTGGCAGTGAATATTCATTTTCACTTAAAAACTCCCAAAAATTCTTGAAAATTCCCAAAATAGCACGTCATATTATACTTGCACATTCAGACGCAAAAATACGTCCGAATGAAATGGCAATTTGTCTGAATTTCAACCATGAATTAAGATGTTTGGACACCTGTTCATCTGATATTGAGACAAATTTTCATTTTATTCAGACGTTTTTTAGTGTCTGCACGGAGAGAAAAATTCAGTAAAAATTGCAGAACAATTCACGTAATCCGCAATGAGGAATCGTTTTCCGGCAATTTTTATAGGAATGGAAGAGAAGAAACCTGAAACGTTCAGTGAATTTTCAGGTTCACCACCGAACAAAGTACGAAATTGTCACATAATTTTTCCCGAAAGGGTAAAATCTCACAGAACTTCCCGGCTTATTATGCCATCAAAATCAAAAATTCTTGAACGTTCAACAATTTCTATGAAGCTGGTGAGTTATTTCCGCGTTCCGTTCCGTAAAATTTCTCAATCGTCGGGGAAAAATTAAGGAACGACTTGTCCCCACAGCGGTGAGTCATCAGACGGGTGTTTAATTTTTACGGAACAAATCGTATAATTTACGTGGCGATTCGTACAATTTCAGTTTCGACTCCCACTTTTTATTGAATTTTACTTCGCTCGCGGATTACGTTTCGCAACTTGATTTTTACGTTTTTTTGTAATTTTTATTGAATTTTTCGCTCCGTGTGGAAAATGTCTACAAAAGATGTGTTCAATTCAGACATTCGCTTTTACTGCGTAGAGTTGATAACTCACCGCAAACCTGATTCTTGAGCTGTGCAACACTCTGCGCCCACTACCCCAATCACAGTAACTTATTTATTTGATCGTTTGCACATGGAGGAAAAAATCTGCCCCTTCCAACAATTGTCTTTAATTAACCCCACTGTTTTATTTACGCCGCTCGTTAACAAAGTGCAAAGTTTAACTTCAACTGGGTCTGAAACTTGTCCGCAAGGGCGAGATAAGTGGAAGTGCGCAGTAAGGAAATAATACAGCTGGGAATGAAAAAAGTTCCATCGCCGATTTTTTTTCTCCTTCACTGGTCATACTCCGATTTTGTGAAAAAATAAGCGAGCGGTTGCATGATTTCAACGTGACGGAATTACGGTCATTACATAAGAAATGAGGGATCTGGATGGGAACGAAAGCAACTAGATATTTCTCTCTTTTTTTTGCTGAATTGTCTTGTTCCCTTGATGTCTGCACTTCCACCGGTGCGAACTTATTCCAATGACGCATGAATAACGCATTGAGCAACAAAGGGCGGGAAACCTTTCAGGGACACGGTTTCCCTGTCTTTTTTCCTACGTGAGGTCTCTAAACATTGGCGCCGTGTGTTCTATGCGGGGGGTAATGTTCTGGTGGCAGCAAGTGAGGGAAATAAAAAAGTAGAAATTATGCAGCTTGAGGTGGAATGCGCGACCATGATGCGATAGAGGGAAAGTGTATTAGACATTGTCTAGGGGGTTTGCCGGAGACAAGACTTTCCCTCGTTTTCTTTCTCGACCAGCTCGCCCTTTCATGCTCTTTACTGATTCTTTTTCCCTATTTTTGGGCTTCGTGCGGGTGTTTTTACACGCAATGCCATGATGAATATTACAATGTTCGCGGAATATTGGAATTCTTCTTCTTTGTCGGCGTAACGGACGAGAAAAGACATGATAAAGATGATTGACCGTAATTTATTTATTTTTTTTCATTTTTCGTGTGGAAAACAGTTGGGGGAGGTTTTTGGATGCCCATGGAAATTGCGGGGAGGGCCATTCGACTGCGGAACTCGAGAGTACAACGGTTTTTGAATGACGGGGGAGATGCGCATAGGCTGTTTTGTGTATTCGGATATGGTGAAAACTGTCGACGAGAGGACTGTAGCAATGCGCGTGAATAATTTATGGTACAGAACACAATCACCCCCGTGGCCTGCTCTACCCCGAAAACCACTCCCTCCGCCGGTCTACTGTTTCTTCGGCATTCATCGCAGTGAATATCTAGTGTGCACCCCAAAAAACAAGCTTTATTTTGAGACTTATGGTCGCGAATTGAAATCTCGAATTGAGATTTTCAAATGTCTCAAGTTGAGACTTTCGAAGATCTCAAGTTGAGAATTTTAAAATTCTCAAGTACACGGAGGCAAAAGTTGGAGAAAAATTATCAAACAAGTCAAGTAGGGGAGACTAGGGCAAAACGGACCCCTAGGGCAAAACTGACCACTGACAGAAAATTGATAATTTTTGTTTTTGCCTCCGAATGGAGCAAATTCGAAGTCATTTGTGGTTTGAGGTGATTAATAAACCTGATCAAATTGCGGTTCGACGACACTTGTTGTCTATAAAACCCCTGTGACGGTTACGATCCAAGAAACTCACTTTCAATTCAATACATTCAGTGTTCCTGATTTGAAGGGAAGAAAAAAAAAACAAAGATTACCGGTCAATCCGAGAAATAATCCTGTAGCGTACGGCAGAAATTCCGGTGCTGGCACGGGAATTTTGTATTTTACATTTATGAAATTACGATGTTAATAGGTACTACTTATGCGTAATTTATAAAAAAAAAACGTATTGTACGCTTGAAATACCTTTTTTTTCTTCGCCGTTAATTACGAATAAGCAAACGCAGAATACCGATAAATCATTGTAATTTACGAGTACACTAAGAGAAAAATTCCCTAATACATAGATCAGATGGGTACGGCGGGTTGAAATATCTCTCTTATTCACCCCGGTACCCCAATGTTTTTTGTCGCCATCACATTGAACACATCATTCCCCTTATCTTCACATTTTTTCAAATTTTTCTTGAGTTCCTAGGGGGTTGAAACGTTCAATTTAATCAAAACTCCATAAGAGGCCGTGTATAAGACTGATTTTGTTTATTCAATTTCTCGATATCCATAAGTTCTAAAATTTAAAAATTGTCACCGATGTTCACCATCTGTCTAATACTATTAATTAAAAAAATGATGACTTTGTTGGTGAATGTCAATTTTCAAGGTCATCGCCAAATTCACTTGGCACCCTTAANTCACTTGGCACTCTTAAATCTCAGAATGTTTGCGGTTCGCGGAACTCAAACGAATTCTTATTTATTACTATCGTTGCGCATTATATCATGAATATATTACATATCGAAATAGTAGAACTGCGCATAACAAAAAAATTATGAAAACAATAAATACTTGGAGATTGACGATTCTTCTACGCGATTTGAGTGAGTTCATTTACGACAAAATCATACTTGAGTACGAGAATATGTTAAAGCATGAGACCTTTCTCGGGCCACACGTGTTGAGATGTCTGGTAGAATTGACCAATTGAAGAAAAATTACTTGTCTCAAGAAAATATGTTTTAGATATTAGAATTTTTTTCTCAGTGTACCAGACCGTAAATTACGTTTATGTAATCGTAATTTTCGGCGATTTTGAGGAATACACATAACATACACAGTCACCGAATGACGTGTAAGATTGTAATGAAGACATCACGACAAGAAGAATACAATTAATGAAGTTAATCGAACCGCGTATCCCACAAAGCCATCCACAATAATTCGTATACTATTAATAGCTTTGAACTTATTACAGAACAACATAAAACGGACGACAAATCTTCAAAATTTAATTTACACATCAACTCTATATATATTTTTAATCCCCCCGTGAATTTCGATCGATTTACCCATTCAGTTGATCGATGAGTGACGGAGCAACTATTGAGATAATTTTAATATCCCACAGAGTTCCTAATTTTGGTACCCGAAACCCCTAAGTGGACAGGTGAAATTTACGTCGATACTTTATTTACCCCATTCAATGGGTCATTCCGTGGTGCAGGATAATGGGCAGTGGGAGAATTTACGATAATAAGGTGCTAATGCATGTGCTGTAAGTGAGTATAATAAGAGACAATGTTTTATTGCGCGTTTTCCGGTCCGCTATCGACAGGAAGGGTCAATTATTCGGAAGTAATTGAATTAGCCGGACGTCGGTAATCTATAAATTCCCATCCTACCTTTTTTTAGCGTCTGCTTTCGACCCAAATACCGGAAACATTATATTGCCATTAGGCCCTCAATAGAAAAACAATCTTATATTCACTTCGTGATGGTTTTATTTGTTTACTGAATAATTTTTGGCAGACTACACTGAGAAAAAAAAGTTTTTTGAGGGACGCCTTTAGGAATTTTGCACTTCTGCTTAAGACGAGGACAATTTCTTTATGACAGTAAAGCGATTTCTCAAAAGAAGTCAAGTTGAATTCATTCTTTTAATGGTTTTTGCTACCGAATGGAAGCATTGTATTCATCAAATCCGAAGGTTCCAATTTTTTGTGCCAGGATAGCTAATTTTGGCCTCAGCAGTTTGAAATGCTTTTTTCATGACTCTTGCGTAAAGTGAAGTTTTACGCACTACCCAGTTGCTTCACAGTGTGATACAAAATAGGGTTCGACAGTCGTGGGAAAATAATTTTTTGACCCTTGGGAGCAGGGATAGCCACATTTGTAATATTTTATTACGGTTAAAAATTGTAGCCATCAATTAGATAACATCACTCTTGAAATTTTGAGATTGACTCTTGAGATAAGTCAATTTTAACTATTGACCAGTTTTTAATCAATATCTCTAAATCTAAGGGAGATGGAAAAATTTTTGTTATAACCTTTTTTTGGAGCCGATTGAGTGCTACAACAAATGTAATTACGAAAATTTCGCTATCTCCCTTAGATTCCGAGATATTGATTGAAGACTGGTCAATAGTAAAAATTGACTTCTCTTTTTACCACTTCGCTACTGAAATGAATTAATCATGTGTAGTTGGAAAAATAGACTTTAAAACCAATTTTTAGGGAATGGGCTGCCAACGTTGGGGTAATGTTGAATTCAATTAATCATTGAATCAATTTAAAATCCTCATTATAGAAATTTTATTGAGAACCAAATTTCTAATTTATCAGCAAAAATATATTGACTATATGTTGTAACAAACACAATTTGCCACTTGTCTAGATTCAATTCTAAAATATTTTAATACAAAAACCACTTGAATTAACTTGAGAACTCGTTTTCTTGTTATGAACCAATTGTCCTCATCTTTCGGAAGAGTATAAAATTCCCTGGCACAAGATTTTGCTCTCAGTGTGAGATATTTTGCTCTTGAAAATTTTCGAGCCATCAATTTCTTGATACAAGTAAAGAGGCACTTCTCCAAAAAAATTCTGTTTTCTCAGTATAATTCGGAAACATTCTGACGACTCACTTTCTCGCTTTCTCAAGCCAAAATTCTCCGTCATTTTTTACTTTACGGTCACATTAATGCGGGAGAAACGCCCTCAGAACACTCAAGTGTCCCCTCCGACGGTTCATCACCATCTTGGTTTCATGGCGGCTGTTTTTTCTTAATTGAAAAAATATCAAGTTTCTTCTCGCCACAAAAACTGGTGTGCGTGGTACAGTGCCACAGGAGAGTACTTTAGGGGCGTGTGGGGGGTAATTTCGTGAGATCAGATGGTACAAGAAATGAGGTAGGTGGATAAGATGGGGACAGTGTGGACTATCTAGAGGTACACTTTAAATTAATTTGTTCTTTATGGGGCTGTCAGGTTCTTTTCAGTTTACTAATGAAAAAAAGTTTATGGGGAATAGGAGAGTCGAGTTTATGACAATTTAGGAGAGTTTGGATTTTATGGGTGGCATTACGCTGTCAAAAATTTTTGGCTGTAATTTCCGGTGCATTTTTTGAGAATTTCGCTCTGTATTTTAACAATCAAAGTCGACTTCTGGTGATAAAATTTTGGTACTTGAAATTAAGACTCCACAATTAAGGGTCACAAGGGTCAAAATAAGGGTCACGAGGGTCAGAATCGGCGTCATGAGGATCAGAATAAGATCATGAGAGTGAGAATAAGGGTGATGAGGGTCAGAATAAAGGTCACGAGGGTCAGATTAAGGGTCACAGGGGTCAGATTGAGGGTCACAAGGATCAGATTAAGGGTCACAAAGAGTGTAATGAGGATCACGAGAGTCAGATTGAGGGTCACAAAGGTCAGATGAAGGTTCACGGCGTCAGATTAAGGGTAACAGGGGTCAGATTGAGGGTCACGAGGATCAGATTAAAGGCCATATGGGTCAGATTAAGGGTCATATGGGTCAGATTAAGGGTCACTAAGAACATATTGAGGATCACGAGGGTCAGATTGGGCGTCACAAAGGTTAGATTAAGGGTCACGGCGTCAGATTAAGGGTAACAAGGGAAAGATTAAGGGTCACAAGGGACAGATTAAGGGTCATATGGGTCAGTTAAGGGTCACAAGGGTTAGAATAAGGATTATTGGGATCATAGTCCCCTCGAGCGAACGTATTCCCTTCTGTGACATTCTTACAGTGAAATTTCATAATTTGAAAAAAAATGACGATTGATTGAAATTGAAATTTTGTATGATTATATTATTTTGTATGATTATCCAGATGGGGACAATTTGAACAATGTCAATAAACAACTAATTTTTTTGCACTAATTATTGGTTTTTAGACATATATAATCGATCTTGAATGTATGAAAAATCTCACTCCAATGAGTCGTCACCTATTATTCATCACTCATTATTATTCTTCAAAATAATTCAACAATTGCTATAATGAAAAAATAGTAATCTGCTGACGTCTCTACACATTAAAATCCATATAGCAATCATGATTTTGGGAGAGAAAAAAAACGGCAGTCTCCCCTATCTAATACTCAACGGAAAACTTTTCAATGGAAAAATTTCAACTTCATTTCCAGTGGTGATATTGAAAATTTGTCATTCAAAAACCATTTACCTGAAAAAAAATTTTCCGAAACTTTTTTTCGTTCCAAAAATTCGTGCATAAATGACGAGTGGAGAAAGAAGAACAAAAAAAAGTTACAGTAGTGAGGGAATGCGAGAGGGTAAAATTGGCAACGTGCACATATCCCAACTATCTTATTCATATTCGACGAGGCACTGAAGAAAAGTAGATAAAAGGGGCTATTCTTGCTGAAATATTTATAAAAGAACAACGCGGTGGGACACACACACGCGATTTGCATGTCAAGCATCCTGAGCATCTCCGATCACTGTACGTTCAATTACAGTAACAATTGTAAATAATGCATCAGTGTGGAAATAAAAATAACTTCACAATAATGCGGGCAGGGAAAAAAAAGAAAATACAAAAGCTCGTTGGCGACCGCCTGTGTGGGAATTAAAATAAGGCCCAAATCAGGAACTTGGGTCACTAATCGATGATTCGATGACACCATGACACAGAATTTTTTTTTTTTTCATTTTTAGAAACATGTCACTAATTTCCAGGGATCCATCATCAATTATTGGTGATACTGCGCACTGACTAGAAGAACCCCAATCATCAGTGCTGCCCGGAAAAAAATATCATGATTTGATAATCATGTTATTGGTAATTACTTTGATTTCCAATTCGGTAATTACCTGATAAGCAATTCAGCAGTGAAATGGTCAAACGGTTTAAGTCAATTCCATTCTAGCGCCAGTTCTCCATGAATATCTCAAATTCTAAAGGAGTTGGCAAAATTTTCCTAAGAATCTTTTTTGTAAAGAAAAGTGAAGACTATCGAAAAAGATTTGACTAGAATTTCGCTATCTTTTTTAAACTCCGAATATTCAACAAAAACAAAAACTCAACTGGGAGCTAAGTCGACTTGAATTTGTTAATCACTTTATGAGACGGACAGAGAAGTTGGATAAAAATTATCTAGAAAATCGGGGCAAATTTCACAGTATGAGCTGGAACATGCATACTTTACGTCCCCCGAGACGAAAACCTTTTTTTTAATTGAATTAAAATTTCGCTCCACGTGGTTAGAAATTTTTTGAAATTTTCTGGAAAGTATTATAGTAAATTCCATGAGGATGACATTGAATCGGACTTAGGGAAAAAAGGTTACGAAATTTTAAGTTTCAAGTAGGGAAATTTCTGAGTGTTCAGTGAGAGTGAGATGGAAATTTCACAACTTGATTGAATTTTCAGTGAAACATGAATATTCAGAACCAAAATAACCTGAATTTTCCAGGTTTTTCTGAACTTTCACAGAATAATTCAACTGAAAAATCAAATATTTTATTGATTTCCAGATCATTTAAATAGAAAATCAATGGAATATTTGGTTTTTATATGACAAGATTTACCGAAATTTCAATGAAACCTGAACACGATAAAAATTTCCGGAATTTGACACGAAAAATTCAGACGACTATTTCCTCAATTCTGATTTTGAGCAATCAGAGTGCAGTATTCGGGGTCACGTGACGCATTTCACACTGATAATTTCCCTGTAGCCTGTCAATTATTTTCTACAAATTTGACAGATTTTCTTCATATTTTGGTCAAATGTGTCCCGTAACCCCAAACACTGCACCCTGATCAGAATTGAAGAAATAGTCCTCCGAATACCCCTCGACCTTCAAAATTCATCGGATATTTCCCTCCAGTTTTCCTGCATATCATAGCTGAAAATTTTGAAATGCACAATTACCTTTCGTACAGTAAAATTTCTCGCGATTTTCCAGGTGGTTTTCATTCAACTTTTCCCCCGGTGCACAATCATAAAACATTCATTATCTGAACCGAAGAAAAGAACACCAATTTGTAATAATCCCACCAATCTGCAGATGACGACGTGACTTTAATTATTGTCACTAAATGGGAGGTTCGAGAAACGCGAAAAGGGAAGTTCGAAAAACAAAAGCCACTGTCTCCGTTAATCAAGATGTTTACGGGAAAGTACTCGCTCGAGCGCAACCAGTTAATCCCAGCTTAGCGGAGACTTAAATATTCCTTGTAAACTCTCGGGATCCACACTCTCGCCGGATTACTAAATGGTCGACGCTGAATAAGCTCCACGGATTTGTTCCCATTTTCTTTTACCTCATCCGACGCCTTAGTCCGTTATCTTATTGCATGAGCTTTACATAATGTCGGGAATTTGCGTCATTTCTGAATAAATTTGTAGGGAAGTGGTGACGAGCTGAAGTAAGTCTGGAAATTACATGTATTATTATGATGTGTGTCAGGCGTGGAGAATTATCGGAAAATACATCGAAGCACTGAATGGATAACAATACAAAATTTATTGGCCATAATTCAGTAGCGAAGCGGTAAAACGGTTTAAGTCGACTTAGCCCTTAGCTTAGTTTTCGAAGAATATCTCCGAATCTAAGAGAAATAATGACATTTTTGTCATGACCATTTTTGTGGAGCAAATTGAGAGTTATAAAAATGGTTATGACAACAATTTTTCTATCTCCCTTGGATTTTGAGATATTCATTGAAAACTGACCAATAACACAAAGTCGATTTAAACCGTTCTACCGATTCGCGGTTGAATTACAATTGATTATTAATGAATTATCATGAATTTTCCTTGGCATCGGTCAAGAAAAGTTTATACTCCGACTGTACAAGATCAGGCCAAGATCTACAGCGTATCTAACGAGAAGAGCCCACCCCCTCCACTACCTCTGGATCATTTTTATTCAGTAAAATGAAAGCGAGACGAGTAGTACGAAAATCGTCCTCAGCTACAATAGATAAATCGCCCATGAGCTTTCCAATCATGTAAGTATATCCGTAAGTCGATTAATTTTTTTTTAATTCAATACCAAATTACGCAGACTTTTTAATCGATTGAAAATTCTAAGAATAAGTTTACCTGAATTTTTCGCATTTTTATCAATTTTTATAGAATAACTGAACTGAAATTTACAGTTTCCATTAATTTTTCGATCAAATTGTCAATTTTGAATGGCAATATTCCTTGAAATTCTGGAGGAATTGTCATTTGTTACAAATTTTCAAAAAGTGTTCCTAAAATTTTATTTAAAAAAACATTTTAGTTGGTTTTATTTTGTGAGAGATACTTTCCTCTCGCTATATTATAATCTCTATATAATTTTACTAATAAATTTAGAATTTGCTTCCGAATAGAATTTTTGTGATGAGCTATTTTTAATTGAATTGAATGATTCATTGCCAACATTGCTCCAACATGAAAAATTTTGGCATTTTCCTGAATATTGATTTGAAGATAAATTTTTTGAACAACAAGTGATGCAATCAATCTCAAGATCGAACTCGATCAACTCGGCATTGGGAAGAATATTTTAAATCACAATTGAATTCAGTAGTGAAGTGGTAAACGGAGATAAGTCGAGTCATCTCCCAGTTGAATTTTTGTGGAATATTTCCGAATCTAAGGGAGATAGCGAAATTTTCGTAATTACATTTATTGTAGCACTCAATCGGTTCCACAAAAAAGGTTATAACAAAAATTTTGCTATCTTCCTTAGATTCCGCGATATTGATTGAAAACTGGTCAATAGTCAAAATTGACTTTTCTCCTTTTACCACTTCGCTACTGAATCCTATTCTAAAAAGAACATATACTTAAAGTCGATAACTATCGATATCTCGCAAGTCTGTCACGCTTATTCCTCATTGGTTCCAGTCGTCTAAGGCGGCAAATTTAATTCATGATGATCCTATTCTAAAATTTAATTCATGATTTCATTTTGAGATTTTCAATTATTTAAAAATCATTTAAAAATAGCATATTCGAACTCCTGAAGCCAAAATTAGTTATTTACCCCAAAAAATTGGAAATTTCGGATTTGATGAATTCAGTGTTTCCATTCAGAAGCAAAAAGACTCATTTGAGACTGCTCTATTTTCTCTCCGCCCAGTCTCAACAATTTCGTGAACTCGAACTTTTTTGATCGCTCAAAAAAAGCTCCATCAGCAGAAAAAAATATTCTCATCATATTTTTTTTCAAGACGTCACAACTGTAGAAGCACGGGCCATTGTCGCGCATTGTATATACCCGGGAAAGGGAAATGGAAGGGAGACAGAGAGAAGTGTGTATGTTTTCAGAGCGGTATTATATCGAGCATAAAGAACGCGCCCCGTCCCAAGGGGCACCAAGGGTGAAACAGGGGAAAAAAAACGTACACTTCGTGCGTGCGCGTTTTGCTTGTCTGCCTCGCATGCATCCCCGGCTCGGGACACCTCCTAACACATCCAGGAGAGCGAGCGAGAGAGCGGGGGTTGGGGGGTGAGTGCTGTCTCTCATACACGCGACCCCAAACAGGCTCCCCTCGACCTACGAGGATCGGGACCCAAGCAGGTTCATAATCTCCGTATAATACAAAAACTCGTAGTGCAACCCCTCCCCCCCATGTTCTATTCACATCAATGTACTCCAGTAACCACTTGCAATAGACGGGTGAACAGAATCTTTATCGTATTAACGCTTTTTTATCGAGATTCATCGTCATTCTTTTGAATATTCATTTCCATTTTTACCTTTTCGGAATTAAAAATGAGGATTCTGGAGAGTTTAGAAGATAAGGACCAGAGTAATTATTTATTTGTATTAATGTCATTTTTGTATTTTGTAATTTCTAATTTTTGTATTTTGTAATTTTGCGCCAGAATTTTAAAACCTTACCGTTTCTCACTTTCACTGATTTTTTGGAAAAATGAATGAATGAAATGAATTTCAACAAAGTTCTTGCAATGAAAATTTAATTCAGTAGCGAAGTAGTAAACAGTTGAAGTCAATTTGGTCTTTAGTTGAGTTTTCCAGAAATATTTACGAATTTAAGGGAGATGGCGAAATTTTCACTTAACCGTTTTTGTAGAGCGAAATGATTGCTACTAAAAAGGTTATGAGAAAAATGTTGCTATTTCCCTTAGATTTTGAGATATTCATCCAAAACTGGCCGATAGCCAAAATCGACTTAAACGGTTTGACCACTTCGCTACTGAATTGTTGAATAATTATTCAGAGTCGTCATAATCCTCTTCATTTTCTTTCTCGTTTCTCTTCTGCTTTTTGCGCTTTTTTTATTTTTAGGCATATATTATGTACTATATACATAAATACTATCTTGTGTATATTTTTTTAACAGAACTATATTAATTTTTTCCAGTTGAAAAAAATTAAAGTATAAAAAAATATATGTATATAGTACGTATTATTAGATATGGGGGTGAGGGGAGACCAAGGTGAATCTCGAAAGTTTTTCGCTGATGAAAATAGCCATCGAGCGAGTCTTAATATCGCTTGGGGTTCCTAAAAGGGAAGAAAAATTTTGAACTGAAACCATTTTACCCCGTACTATACTAGGGAAAACGATTTTTTTGTGTTTCTTTGTTGATATGCTGCCTGCCAGGGATCGGCATCAATTACTAGATTATTCAATATTAAGAGAAGTTGCATCTTAAAATAATTAAGGTTTACGTATCTTCATTGAAATTTGAAAAATAATAAAATAGTTGATTATCTATATTCTCAGTTGGAAATTTAAATTTAGATTTACAAATTCATTTGAAAATTCCATTTTTCCTGGACGATTTTATGGAAAAACTGAAAAATCGCTACAACCCAAGGAAGGAAGGGGGTTGTGAAGTCTGTAATGTTATTCACAAAAAGAATCCATGTTTATCATACTGTTAGAAAAAAATGAAATTTCATGGACAGTTCAGGTTTCACTGAAAATTCACTAAAATTCCAGAATTTTAAGTAGCAAAAAACGAGAATTCCTTAATTTAGTTGAATTTCTAACCTAATATGAATATTCAGAACCAAATTACATTGAATATTCAGTGAAACCTGAAAATTCATGTTTTTTTTCCCCCAAAATCGCATTCAGTGTCACAGTCCTGGAAATTCAAGAAAATATTTACCAGAATTTTCTGGTTTTCAACTCATTTTTAGGGAAAAATGGAACTGAAATTGACAGTTCTCTTTGATTTTTCCACGAAATTTTGAATTTTCAATGACGAAATTCTTTGAAATTTGAGTGGTAGTCAAATTCGATAAAAATTTCCAATATTGTACCAAAAATTTCAAACAATAATTTTTTACGGTGTACGGCTTGTAACGAAGGACTGGAGAGGGTCCAAATAATCCAAAAAATGCGTGACGATTTATTTGAATGGCCTCCAAATTAGTTGTTAAAAATCCAGTCTCTCCGAATTGTAAATAAATTATTGAAAATGGGAAATGACTACTGACTATTGCATGCAAATCCCACTTTTAATTCGCATGACGTAAATTATAGTTCTGCTTTTGGAGCCAATCTAAAATCAATAACTCCAAATTCTCACCCCCTGGAAAATTGTGTCATTCGTTAAATAACTGGGCGAAGGTTGGTCTAATTTCGTATTTTCGATTTTTCCCCATTGGGTAAACCGAAAATAAATAATCGATTCGCTGGGGAAACTGCTCTAGAGGTCGAGGAAGTAATTCGCCACGGAGGGGCGAAACACCAGTTAAATCCAATATATCTGTATATGCTTGGCCTGCAGCTGAGGAAGAAGTGGTATCTAGTGGGTAGTACATACTACATACTACATTAGGAGTGACTTCAGGTATATCCCTAGAAAACACGTTTTCCTTAAGGGGAGACTACTATGAGTTTTAAAAGTCGCGGGCTATTGGTGTGAGATTTTTCATGCATTGAAGCTCGATTATATATATATCTAAAAACGAACAATTAATGTAAAAAAAATGAGTAGCAAAGTGGTAAAACTATTTAAGTCGACTTATCTCCCAGTTGAGTTTTTGAGGAATATTTCCGAATCTAAGGGAGATAGCGAAATTTTTTTAATTGCATTTATTGTAGCTCCAAATCGGCTCTACAAAAAAGGTTCTAAAAATATTTTGCTATTGCCCTTAGATTCCGAGATATTCATTGAAAACTGCTCAATAGTGATAATCGAAATTGACTTATGTGTGACTACCATTTTACCATTTCCTTACTGAATTAATTTTTTATTGTTCGTTTTCCCCGCAGACGCTTAACATGTTGAAAATAGTCCGTTGTGAGAATGAAATAAATCGACTTATTTAGAATTTTTTCCGGAAATCCATAGGGACTAATTTTTGAGTCCGATTGTCTTCGGATATGCCATAAGGGGAAATGGAACCCCTGCGTCGATATGAACTTTTAGAATTGTATTTTCTCCTGCAATTATTAATTTTTATCTATGAAACTACTTCATTGATTCAACAGTGCAATGATTTATAAATAAAAAAGTAGTTTCATAGACAAAAATTGATAATTCTAGGAGAAAACACAATTCTAAAACTTCACACACTGTTAGAAATTTCTAGAAATTTCATTCACAATGTCATCTGAATTTTCAATGTTGTGAGTTTAAATTCAATTTAAAATGAAAACGTTCACTAAATTACTCATTCATCTTAAAAATTCAAGAAAATTGGGTTTTTCATGCTAAACGATCATTGATTTTTCAATGAAAGCTTGAATTTTCAAACTCATCGTCAAAATTGAACATCACATACAATTCAATTTTCAATAGATTGAAAATTCAGACAAGCTATTGCCTGAATTTTCAACATTTTCAAGGTTTTTCAGTGCCATATGGATCTGAAAATGGAGAATTACTAGAATATTCAAGAAATTAACTGATTCGTCAATGAAGAATGCTACAGAAATTTCATGTAACTTTGTCGTTGTTAAAAATTTCAAGCTTTCCGACTTGAAATTTCTACAGTAATTTTCTAACAGTGTATGAACCCAGGAAATTTCAAAAATTGCAAATTTTACGGGATTTCTGATGAAATTTCCGAATATTTCTGTGAAAATTTCGTATAATAACGAGAAAAAAATCACGTGCTACTCAATAAAATTTCAAGTGCCGTCACTCTGCGCCCTTTTCCCCGTGCTAGAACTAGAATTTCTCAAAAAGTGTACCAGCAATTTCAGGTAAAATTTTTTAACAGAGTGTATGTTTAAAAAAAATATTTCTTTCCCAACAAAAATACAAATCAACAAAACTAATTTTGCTATATTTGCTTCCATTTTTTGGTCTGCACGGAGAGAAATGTTCAGTAAAAATTACGGAACTCTCACTTCACTCACCGATTACGGAATCGACTCAGAAAATTTGAGTGGCGATCCCGTAATTTTTATCTGAATCTCTTGTTAAAAATTACGGAACGCTCCGGAAAAATTCCGTGACAGTTCCGTAAAATTTCCTACAACCACATTTCGCTCCGGAATTACGGAAAAGATACGTAATTTTTATTGAATATTTCTCTCCATGTATGAATGCATTCTAAAAAACATGAGGATCAATTTTAATATTGCAAAAACATCATTGTTAATAAATAAAAAGTAAATAATTTAAATATTTCTTTTATTACAGTGAAACCAGCTGAAATAAATTCGTCGCAGGGATTAGTCTGCAGGTAGTTATATCTTCCGTCGCTTTCGCGGGGGAGTGGACATCCATTAGCAGGCTTTGTGCCGGTCTGTCGAGCACTTTTCGCTCCCCCTCTCGCCCTCTCTGCCGCCCCCTTACCCCTTTTTCCCTCTTCATTCTGCCTCGAAATCCGTCAAGTGCAAAAAAAAGGGGAGAGACAGCACTTCCACACCTCCACCCAGCATCAACACAGTGTCACTCTCTTCACCGTCCATTCGTTGGTTGTCCCCCCTCCCCCGTAACCTTCAAAATCCACTCGATGCTCTGTGTCCCTTGGAAACTAGAGTGATGATACGTTCGAGAGGAAAAAAAAATAGGGACACGAATACGTCTTTTTGGTCCCTTGATCCCGAGGTCACGACAAGCCGATCATCTCAAATTACAAAGGGTATCGGAAACGGATTTATTTCCGGGGAGAGGGGCAAAAAGAAGATCATTTTATTCCATTAGAAAAAATCCCTGGGAAAATGTCGCTCTTCGTTTCTATCAACATGTTGAGATTTCTTTGTGAAGAAAAGAGAAGAGAGTTTCACCAAATTGAGAATGTTATTTTTTATTAGAGATCAATAATTCTTATAAATATAAATGTAAGTACGTGCGAGTGGGGAAAAATGAACATTTATGACGTCTTTTTGACTCGTAATGATTCATTGAAATTATAAAAGTGAACTCAATCAATTTTTTTCTTGTAAGCTCCCGAGTCGAAAATTTTGACCTGAAAAGTCCGGGAGATGACGGCTGAATTATTCTAGTTATGTCTTGCATGAATGATCCGCCTCTGGAGCCAAATGTTTCGTTGTGTTGAAAGCAGAGCATTCATTCATGTTTAAGGGGAGACTACTATGGTTATTGGAGTGAGACTTTTCATACGTTTAAGATCGATTATATAGATCTGAAAACGAATAATTAGTGCAAACAAAATTTTCTTTATTGTTCGTTTACCCGAAAACGCTTAAAATGCTAAGAACAGTCCAGGGCCTCCAATTTTTGAGCTACAAAAGATTTTTTTTCCTCAAAAATTTCGAAAAAATGTGTGACACAACAATTACGAGCCAGTTTTTTGGAATTCGACTTCTACACAGCTGATTTCGATTTTTTTCATATAAAAAAATTCACTATTTGTGTAAAAAAATACAAAACAGCAAATTGAGCCATGTAAGAGGCGAATTAAAAAAAAATAGCTCGTAACTGCTATCCCACATATTTTTCCGAAAATTAAAAAAAGAATCCTTCGTAGCTCAAAATCTGGAGGCCCTGGACTGTGTTTGGCATTTTAAGCGTTTTCGGGTAAACGAACAATAAAACAAATTTTTTTTGCACTAATTATTCAGATCTATATAATCGATCTTCAACGTATGAAAAGTCTCACTCCGACAAGCCACGACTTTTAAAACTCACAGTAGTCTCCTCTTCAGACTTTCAAATTCGACCTAAACAATTATTTTTTTCGTAATTTTTAACTAACGATTTTGTTGGTTCAAATAAAAAATGCTTGAGAACTGTTCGTTTCTCTGTCAGTGTATCATCAATTGAAATGTCATAAAAATTTTGCGTTTTCCAACTTCTTCGTTGTTCTCGCAATGTAGAATAATTAGGGATGGCGCAATTTTTATAATTACCTTTTTCATGGCTTTTAAATCGCTCTACAAAAAGAGGTTATAACAAACATGTTGCTATCTGCCTTGGATGCCGTGATGTTCATTGACAACTGACCAATAGTCAACATTGACTTGAACCGTTTTACCGCTTCGGTACTGAGTTGAAAATGAGAAGAAAATACTAGTAAAATTGCCTGATAGTGTATAAACTAATATTCAATTTTTACAAAAATGAAAATTGAGCTGAAAAAGCATCAAAAGAGAATGTTCTTTTTCATTCCTCATAGAGAGAAATATTCAGTAAAACTTATGGAACAATTCACGTAATCCGCAATTCAGTAGCGAAGCGGTAAACCGGGTTAAGTCGATTTGGACTATTGGCCAGTTTTTGACGAATATGTGGGAATCTAAAAGAGATAGAAAAATTTTTGTCACAACCTTTTTTGTAGAGCCAACTGAGGGTTATAAAAAAGGTAATGAGCAAAATTTTGCTATCTCTCTTAGATTCCGAGATATTTGTAAAAAAATGGCCAAAAGTCAAAATCGACTTAACCCGGTTTACCGCTTCGCTACTGAATTGGAGAATCGAAGAGAAAAAATCTGAAACGTTCAGTGAATTTTCAGGTTCATCACCGAACAAAGTACGAAATTGTCACGTAATTTTTTCCGAAGAAGTAAAATCTTACAGAAACTTGCCGACTTATTATGCCTCCAAAATAAAAAATTCTTGAACGTCCAACAATTCTTATGAAGCTGGTGAGTTATGTCTCCTCCGGTTCCGCAAAATTTCTCAATCGTTGGGGCAAAATTACGGAACGACTTCATTTCCCCACAGCGATGAATCGTCAGACGGGTGGTTAATTTTTACGGAACAAATCGTAGAATTTACGTGGCGATTCGTACAATTTCAATTCCGGCTCACACTTTATATTGAATTTTACTTCGCTCGCGGATTACGTTTCCAAACGTAATTTTTACGTTTTTTTCTGGTAATTTTTATTGCATTTTTCCCTCCGTGCTGATTATGTGAATTATTCTTCCGTACAACAACAAAATTACCAAGCGAATGTATACAAAGGAATTTTTCACACCTTGAAAAAAAAATTATATTAAAACAACACTATTTTTTGTAACTAATCAACCTCGATGAAAAATAACTATATAATTTCGCCTCAACCCGGATAAAAAAAATATATAATTCCGTCTCATATGAACAAGACAACAAGTAATTGGCCCTCGCAAAATGAAGGCAATTGACCTTCACTTGGCGAGACCATGCGATGTCGTTTCTCGTGTGCTATAAATTATAATTAGTCCAGCCCCGTAATGCTCATATGAATAAACGATAAACGAGCAACAACGGCTCTCGGGCAAACCGTCCATTCGACTCTGAGAGCTCCTCGAAAACTCCCCGTGTTAACCATGCACGTCATAATGCCCATTTTTCCCCGTAACCAAAAAAAATCTTCCAAAAATTAATTTCACCTTCAAGTTTCTGTTCAACCGTTTCATTTATTACTAATCGATTATTTTTGTCCATTATACGATCATACATATTATATAACTTTTCATCGATGAACGTAAAATCTTGACTCGAAAAAACATACATAAATCAACATTTTGTCTCCTTTTTCATTTTTAGTTTTAGAGTTTGTGGTGATTAATGCCGCCCAGGTTTTCCATAGGGCTGCTAGACTCTGCAGCTAGAAGGCGTCGATGGCCACTGGAACATCGGGTAAATTCAGCATAATTTATTATTATTCGCTAGTGATGCCGCGAGACGCGAGACAAACGAGACCAGACGAGACAAACAAGACGAGAGACATGACGAGACGAGACGAGAAGAGCCGGTCGAGAACGAGTGAAACGAGAGGCGAAACGAAATTCGAGAGAGCCTCCCGCTCTCTGCCCCTCTATGTATTTTATTTGCGTGCAAAATTTGATTATAGAGACGAGATAAGACGAAACGAGACGAGACGAGACGAGGCCAGAGAATCTCCCAATTCTCGACAAAACGAGAGAAGATATTGCTCTCGTATTTCGATACGAGACGAGACGAGAGAATGGTTTCCTGACAACGAGACGAGATGAGAGACTGCATATTCTCGTCTCGTCTCGCGGCATCACTGTTATTCACGTGAAATCTTTCTCAAAATAAAGCGAAAGAATGGAAACGAAGGACGAAAATAGGAAAAATTATAACACTTGGTCTGCATTGCTCAAAAGTCATCAAAACAACCCGAGTGGAAATTCAAATTAGGATAGAATAAGAGACTGAGCAGTGAAAACTGATTTTGATCAATTTTGGATCAGAAATGTAACGCTTGTTTGGGTCCATGCCTGGTCAAAATTCTAGGATTCGATCTTCCTGAACAGTACCGGATCCGATACAGATCTAGTCGAGATTTGACTGATCAGAATAGGATCACAATTCACTCCGCCACAATGAATACAGATACTCCATTCGGAATCTCATCAGATCCTGATTCGAAAGTATAATCAATAAATTCTGACCAGTATTGAACCTAAAACTAATGTAGTTCCAAGCTAAGTGAGTGAAATTTCCACTCGAGAAGATGGGCGGTATTGGACGCATGCCGGGCGGTATTACCCTTAAAATTCGATTCCATCGCTCACTGACTACATAATTACATATGTTTAATGCTAATAAAAAATCTGTCTTCTTCACGTCGAGAAAACACCTCGAAAAACCCATTCCAAGCGTTTATGACTTCTTGTAGACTGCGAGGCTGGAAAAATCGCTCGAAAAATCGGAATTGACGAGGCTGGGGTTCGAACCCAGTTCCAGTCACTTCATCCCCTAATAATGCCATCCCATTAATATTGACCGATGCACAGAGTGAATTCCGTGGAACGCAGCTCGATAAAATATTGATAAACTAATTACTGGATAAATCGGAGGTAATTAATCGCTCGGCTGAAGAATTAATACGAATTCTGATATGTTATTTTCCCCTGATAGTCATCGAGATTAAGAGGGTAATAATCAAATGCCTCGACGCTTAATTTCCGCGTATTTCCCCTCATAATTCCAACCGGAAAACACAACCAGTGCGTATTTCATCCAACTCAACCCCCTTTTTGCCTCCCTCAGCATGCCACTGTTTTCCCAAAAGCACGTTAAATATAATCTCACCGGTTGTTTGTTACATCTTACACCTCCTCGAGTTTTGCACACGAGTGTATTCCTGGACTCCCAGTCTCCCCGATCTCATCGTCAAGGCCCTGGCTTTATACTGAATGGGAAAGTAGAGTGAGAGGGCGTGGTGTATAGGGTCCGTGTGGAGGATGGCAAAGGCCATAGGCCTCGGCTTGGAAAAGCCGCGAGGAACAAGGGGTTAACCCGTTGCATTATTCAACTCTTCATTATATATGAATAAATTTTCGAGTAATGCCGAGATAAAGCTGCCAAGTTTTCGGGGGTCTATCCTTATGTATCTCTTGGCTTTTTTGGAATGGTGGGGGAGAAATATGGAGACACTTCGGGATTTATGGGGGAGGTCATTGAGAGTATTTCGGGGCTGAGGAATTTATTGAAATGGTGGATTGATTTTTTTGTGGAAAAAATGGCGCGGGTTCTTATGCACTTCATATTACTGTTTTAATTGGGGATTTTTAAATGGTACAATGAGAAAAAAAATTCTTATATCTGAAACATATTTTCTTGAGACAAGTAATTTTTCTTCAACTGTTTAATTCTCCCAAGCATCTCAACTCACGTGGCCCGAGAAAGGTCTCATATTTTAACATATTCTTGTTCTCAAGTATGATTTTGTCGTAAATGAACTCACCCAAATCGCGGATAAAAACCGTTAAACTTCAAGTATTTATTGTTTTCATGATTTTTTTTGTTATGCAGTTGCAATATTTTGATATATTTGATTCATCGATTGTGAAACTTCGGAAAGTACTAAGGCCCTATATATTTTTATTTGTGAAGCAATGAGCACAAGGAAAGAAACACTAAATCTGTGTTGAAATCTGTGGTAGAACTAAATTTCTGACTCTTTCGCGTACACTTCATTTTATACTCTACTTTTCTCTTCTGCTCGAAACACCGTGTGAAATGGACTGAGCTGATATGTGTATATATTGCGATCTTTTATGTGTAATGAATTAGCTCGTATGCTTATCTTCATATTTTTTATTATTAATTTTATGTTTGAATTAAATTTCGAGTTTCTTTTAAAAAATTCAAGTAAAGTCCCATTTTTTAGCGGTACTGAGATGACAATTCCACAATTTATATGAATTGTCAAGTGAGAATGAATATTCACTAGCGAATTCCCTTGAATTTTCAGGCAATTCTTTAAGTCTTGGAATTCGAATTTTTGAAGCAATTGCCTGAAAATTCAGAGAAATGTAGAATTCAAGGAATGATTTCTCTGAATTTTCTCGATTTTTTATTAATTTCCCCGGAATAATTAAACTGAATTGTACAGTTTTCACGGGTTTGTCCACAAAATTATGAATTTTAAAAGTCATAATTCCTTGCAATTTGAATGGAAATGTTGTTTGTTAGAAATTTTCAAGACTTTTACCGGAAATTGCAGCGAAAAATTTTCAACAGTGAAAGATTTTTTTACCACAAGCAAAGGAGAATTCACCAATATCGAGAATATGGATTCTGAATCGATGGAATTTTTCATGTAAAGAGTCTATTTATCGATGCGTCACACATAGGCGAAATTTTGTGCCATTGACTGATTTTAATAAATGAATTTTCGCATTTTTTCACAATTGCAATAAAAACATTGTTGAAGGTGGGTTTTCAGTAGTAAAACCTCCCAAATTATCGGATATTTCCTGATTGTTTTGTTGCGTAGCAACGAGAGGGAGAAGTTTTACAGATTAAAATTTTTGTGCAAAACTTATCCCGATCGTTGGTACGCAGGCAACCATGAGGGAAACGCTCGATTAATTTTGGAGTTCGAGTGGTATTCGACGGATTATTTTTCCAACCCAAATATCGGGCAATATAATTGGCCCATTCGACATCACGTGGTACAAGCTACAGGGTTTTCCACTGATAATTTTTTGATAATTTTCTCTGGTAGTTGCTATATAAAAAACAACACATCATGCAGTCCAATTAACCCCTCGTCAAACTGACAGATTGAATTCAATTGTGCTAATCCAAAGATTTTTATTCGAAATGAGTGTTATGTTATGTTCGTCTCATGGTCCAATTATATTGCCTGACATTTGGATTAGAAAAATAATCCCCCGAATACCACACGAGCTTCAAAATTAATCGGGCATTTTCCTCAAGGTTCTCTGCATACAAACGAAGTCGTCAAGTTTTTCAGGAAAAATCACTCGTGATTTTTTAACCTGAAAAACTTGACTCCTTCGTTTGTTTGCAACGAACCTATCTGAAAATACCCGATAATTTTGAAGCTCTTGTGGTATTACAAGTGATTATTTTTGGTAATCGGATCCTTCCCAAACCGACTCATTTTGACTTTCTTCATGACTTTCTTTCACTCCACAGGATAATATTTGACAGTTATTTGGTTAGAGAAACAATTGCAGAGCTAGAGGGAAATCATCAAAAGCTACAGGAAAATTATCAAAACTTAGGGGTAAATAACCGCTGTAATTTTAATTGGGAAGTATTTCATGTTATTGAATACTAAACTCTGATTGGCCGAGGGAAGGTCAGATCCGATTACCAAAAATAATCTAAACAATTAATTTAATCTAAACCACGTTCTCCAGCAATCTGAAACTCCGTTTCAGAACACGCTTGAAAAATTTCCTAAAATGGTCTGCATTTTTTATCCCCTTTTACCTCGCCTATTCATCATTAAATGAAAACGTGTCATTTCCTCCACGATTCCCATGCTAAAAAATTCACGGTTGTCGTGAAACTATTACACTTACTACCCAAATATCCAAGCCATTTCAATTTACAGAATTGTGTTCGACGTCGCGAGGTTGCGTTGTCACCGAAAATCAACGATGAATTTGTTTGTTAATGAATAAATCCACAATTCCGCCGAAAGCATACGCTCTCAAGGCAATTCAACTGTCATCAGTCCCCGGTAATCACCCAACAATTGCCTCCACCCTCGATCTAGCCTGCTAACCAATCCCTGGCCCCTCCCCTCCCAATTTTACCTGTTACTTAACGATTTCCCATCGACTCGTATACTCAGGAATGAAATGGATGCAGTCACGTGAATTCCACACGAGAGCATGTACAGGCCCCATCAGCGGTTTTTCCAGGGATACCTGGGTGCCGCTGAATGCCGGCACAACTGCTGTCATTCAGTCAACAAAGTGGAAGGACAGGAAACGGCTTGTGGTTCGGCTCTGGCATTATTCATTATGCAGCTCGCAACACTCCGTCACCTGTCTGCCACACCGCAACCATATACTTTATCTCTCTCTGTCTATTTTTTTTAACACTTTTAAATTGTCTCGAGGATTCTACCCGGGGGGTACTGAGGATAAATCACTCTGCACATCAGTTCCCCATTTGTCACGGTGTTTTAGAAGTGTCTCTTCAATTGGAGGTGAATGGAATTTGCGGGGAACAGAAGGTGATGCTCCCATAGCCCTTTTGGACGCGAGTGGACGCATTTCGAAGTACTTTAAAGTAATTAGGGAACTGTTGAGCATGACGGGTGGAGGGTGAGGGATTATTTCAAGTGGATAAATCAAAATGAATGGAATGAATGATAAGTGGGAGTGGAGAAATTTTCCTGAGCTCAGAATTGAGCTCACTCGGGTTATTTACGAATTTTATTTTATTTTATTTTGTTTTATTGAATTAAATTTCATGGCAGTAATTCGTAGTGAGTTTAGTTATTTAATAGAGATTTTCACATACTACTAGGGGGCTAAGCCGCGTACTCGCCCCGCTCGCTAACCCCCATATGACTCCCAAATGATACCCATATGACCCTTGTGACCCTTATTTTGAACCTTCATTTCTGATCCTTAATCTTGGAGTCTTAATTTTAAATACCAAATTTTCATCACCAGAAGTCGATTTGAATTTTTATAATATAACGAAATATAGAGACTCGTATTTTGACCCTTGGGACCCTTAGATTCTAAACCCCATGAGCCTTATTTGGACCCTTAATATGATCTTTGTGATCCTTATTTAACCCCTCAATCTGACCCTTGTTATCCTTATTTAGAATTTTAATCTGATCCTCGTGATCCTTAATCTGACTCTCATGACCCTTGATCTGACCTTTAATCTAACACTGAGGGCCCTTATTCTGGCTCTCGTGATCCTTCTTCTGACCTTCATGATCCTTGTAACCCTTTATCTGACACTCGTGTCCCTTACTATGACCCTCAGGACCCTTATTGTGACCCTCGTGATCCTTATGGCACTTATTCTGACGTTCATGACCATTATTTTGACTCCCGTGACCTTGATTCTGACCTTCGTGACCCTCAGGACCTTTATTTTGACCCTCGTCACCCTTATGGTACTTATTCTGATCTTCATGACCATTATTTGCAGCCCCGTAACCTTTATTCTGACCCATATGACCCTTATTCTGACCCTCATAGCTATTATTTTAACCCCCTGACCCTTATTTTGACCCTTGTAACCCTTAATTTTGGAGTCTTAATTTCGAGTACCAAATTTTCGTCACTAGAAGCCGATTTGGATTTTTATAATATAAAGAAATGTTTTGAAATGATTCTGTTTGTGGAGTTAATTATGAAATACATTTTTGAAATTTATTCATGTGAACAAATATTCATGTACGCTCTACAATGTTACAGTAATTATTGCTATGTCTATAGAACGTATTACTATTGAGAGACTTACTATGCTCCATAGTTACCACTACGATGTTGCATGGTAACCATTACCGTGTCGACACGAAGAGAAATATTCAGTAAAAATTACAGAACTCACAATTAACTCACCGATTTCGGTATCGACTCAGAACATTTATAAGTGACGGTATCTTAATTTTTCACAGGAGATTCAGACAAAAATTACGGAACGTTCCAAAAAAATTCCGTGACAGTTCCGTAAAATTTCCTACACCCACATTTCACTCCGGAATTACGGAAAAGATACGTAATTTTTATTGAATATTTGTCTCCGTGTATAGTAATACTTACAAAACTTTGGTAACTTTTACTATTTTCTTCACTTTCTGATTTTCTTTACTATTTTTTTTTTTCCGTGTGGTATTATTGGCAAATAGCGGTAATGCATCGATATACTACCCTTTTTGGGGAAATACCTTCGATGAACTTTCGATCAAAATTGATCGGCAGCTTATTTTTATTTATTTCGATACTTAACTATGAGTATTTTCTTAAATGGGCTTGAGACAACTGGGCCTATGATATTTTCTCATTTTTTCATGTCAACAAATGTGTTTTGATCGGAATAAAATAGTTTCAATATGTAATAATTCTTTATTTGGCTTAAATAAATCGTTTATTTACTTCTATTAAAAATTTTGGAAATAAATTGAGCGACAAAACTTAATTCTTTTCCCAAATTTTTGACACATCCAAAAGTACTGATTTTTTATCTCCCTTCATCTCATTCCGAATGCTTTCATTCCATTGATATGAGAATATGGAATAATAAATTGTTTCCATCTCTGTGATTTCAAAATTCTGGTAAAACCACAAATGGAATTGAATTCTATTTGTCGATGTAAAAGAAGGAATAATCGAGCGAGCCATACGGTATATAAAGTCAGTAGTGGAGATAAATTCCATCTGATAAGGAAATTTACGTCTTAATATCAATTTGTAAAAGGCACTTCGAGTACATCCTTCCCATCTGCGGCAAGAAGAATAACAGAGAATTCTGAATGCACAAAAAAATATGCAGAAAATACGATTACCAGATTTCACGAAAAGGCTTCCAGCGTCCGACCACTGCGTGCACCATTTCCACTGGTTCACGAGGTACTGTATAAAGTATTTGGGATGAAGCCCATAAGTGCACCCACTGGCCATCCATAATCCGGATTGGCAACGCACTTCGAAATCGTGAATTACAATGATTCAACTGCTGAATCCGATTAACGGAACCCGGTGGACAGAGTGAGAGAAATTTTTTTTATTTGGAAATGGATAATTAATAATCTGCGGAATAATCAGGTCGGAAATGAATTGATTGAAAAATGGAATGATAAATGGAATTTTTTGTTTCTCATGCGAAATTAAATTGTCGAAATTCTTTAAATTTTCGATAACAGTGATAGTGTAGAAAAAAAATGAAAACACACACACTGCTGAAAATTGTTGGCTAAAAATTTATTTTACTCTTTTTGGAAATTCCTAGCACGTTACAGCGCCATTGATATTTCACAGAACTTCGGCATTAAAAATTCAAAATTCAATGAAAACTGTAAATTTCAGTGCAGTTATTCCATGAAAATTAATAAAAATTAGGAAAATGACCAATTATTAAAAAAAACACAGTGATTTGGTACTAAATATTCATGTTCTGATTAAAAAACTCCAGTGAGTTCGGAAATTTTCGTCTTTCTGTTGCTCAAAAATGTAGAAATTTTGTTGAAATTGCAGTGAAATTTGAAAGTTTATGATTTTTCTTTCCCTAAAACCAATTAAATGTTGCTCTCCTGGAAATTCCTAGTCAACAGTCTATGCGAAGTTTCATTTTTTTCAAGTGCACAGGAATATTTAATTGTTCATGAAATAATTTTTTTTGGTTTTGTATAATTGATTTACTTTTTTTACTGAAATGCCGAGGAGTGTAAATTTTGTTATATCATCTTTAATGGATTTACACATTAAAAATAAATGAGAATTATTCAGTTATTTTCTTCAGTTATTTTACTATTCCATTATTCACTCACATGTTGCACATATTCGCAACGATTTCTGAACAGTTGAAGAAAAACTTTACCACACACCTAAGTACGGACACGCACGGACAGAAATTTTCTAGAAAAATTCTACTACGAGTACTGAAAAAATCACAATCCACCGGCTGTGAAAAATTCTAGTGGTATTAAGTTAAAATTTCTTGGTATTTCTGGTAAAATTTCGGGGGATTTCAGTAAAATTTTCACGGAAAAACAGGAAAAATTCACGTTTTCCCCAATAAAATTTCTCTCCGTGCGGTTTAAAAATTCCATTTTCAGATTTTTTGGATCATAATGGATCGATATAATACAAAACATCCGAAACTTAAATTTGAACTAAACATCCGAAACTTAAATTTGAACTCCTTCAATTATTAATTTTTATTTATGAAACTACTTTATCGACTCGATCATTGCATTGTTGAGTCAATGAAGTAGTTTCATAAATATAAAATAATAATTGCAGGAGAAAACCCAATTCTAAAAATTCAAATAGACACAGGGGTTCCGTTTCACCTTAAGCAGAATAAACGAACATGTTCAGATGCTAAAATAAAAAAAAATGCTTCTATTCGGAAGCAAAAAGCATTTTGCTGGAGAAAAAATAGCCGAAGTACTTAGATATCCTTAAAAAAGGGAAAAACTAAAATTGTTCCTTAGCCTCATCAATTTTCGAAAAGAAAAATAATTTGCAGAAATGAAGAGAATGTAAAGACCATAATACTCAGATAAAAAGCTTTCGACAAACTCGGTACACCATCATTACCCAGAAATATGTTTGTATATGTAAGTAAAAGGGTAGAGTACGTGGGTGGATGAGACTTGGCGGGGTTGGGTGGAGGGAAATAGAAAGGCAGCAGTCACGTGGATGATACGCAGTCGCATTAGTTGGGACTAACAACGCTGGGCAGACAATCAAAAGCTGATGGGCCATGATTCGCTATGATAATGAACCATGAATATGTCATGAGGTGAGCGAGGCTGGGGACGCCAAGTCCTCGCTTCGTGGAGAGAGCCACTCTCTCCCTCACACTCTCTCCAACCCCCCGCCCCGCCGCCGCTTCTCTATCTCTGTCGCCCCTTCCGTCCCCTGACGCGCGCACTGAATCCACTGTGATGTGTCTGACGGGGTTAAAGGGATACGTCAGGCTTGAATTTTAGAGGTGAGATATCCTCAAAATCAAACTTTTCTTAATTATTAAAGTTGTTTTTAAGATTGTTGGGATTATGAGGAGAAAAAAAAATTATTAAGTTAATGGGGTATAACTGAGATTGCTGATGATGATGATATGGTTGTGTTGTAGAATTGATATTAAGCAGCAGAATTGAGTATTGATAAAATCTGAAAACAAGTGGGAAATTGTTTTCGTCGCAACGTATTCAACAGATTTTTGGTGGTAAATTAGCAATTTGCATCCGAATGGACTTTCTACGACGATTACTCTGTTAGAAAATTACTCTTGAAATTTCAAGTGAAAAAAATTGAAATTTTTAAAAACGAAAAAGTTACGTGAAATTTCTGTCTATTTCATCATTGACAAATCAGTTAATTTCTTGAATATTCAAGCTATTCTCGATTTTCAGGTCCATACGGCACTGAAAAATCTTGAAAATTTTGAAAATTCAGACAATTACTTTACTGAATTCTCCAGTCGTCGCTCCGTCTTTTCGGGGCTCAGATCATGAGGAACCCATCTACCCTCCTTTTGAATTTTGCCAAGTTGATCTAGGCGATGAGAAATACATTGTTGAGTCACTCCGAGTTGTAGTGCAAGCTCTGTTTGGCTTTGAGCAGAATTTTCAGCCAAGAGTTGTTCGAGTTCTTCATCGCCGAATTTTTGCGGTTGACCCGGGCGTTCTCGATTCGAAAGATCGAAATCTCCGTCTCTAAACCTCTGGTACCACTTTTTACACGTTTTATGTGTTACAGCGTTTTTTCCAAGAGCAATACAAATCATTTGAGTAGCCTCGCCAGCATTTTTCTTTAATTGAAGTGCAAAAAGAATGCAGTGCCTCAAATGTTGTTTATCGGCAGACATCGTGTTTACTACTATTTTTTAAGGGTATGTAAGAAGTATTTACTGATTCGGTAACTGAATACTGCCAACATACAAAATATTGAAATATTAAGTTTTTGAACGCAATTATAAACTGCGAAATATAGGGGCACCTTATTAATTTGTACACCTAATAATTGAGAAAAAATCCTATCCGGCTGTATCCTTAATACAACAGTTAGACTTAACGTGGACGCGGTCAGGCGACGACTGACCCATTTACAACACTCCCACACGTCAACGCACCCGCACACGAATAGCAACCTAGACGTGTCCACGTTAAGTCTAACCACTGAATTAAGCGTGCCAAGTGAATTTGGCGATGACCTTGAAAATTGTCATTCACCAACAAAGTTATAATTTTTTTAATTATTAGTATTAGACACATGGTGAACATCGGTGACAATTTAAAATTTTTAGAACTTATGGATATCGAGAAATCAAATAAACAAAATCAGTCTTATACACGGCCTCTTATGGAGTTTTGATTAAATTGAACGTTTCAACCCCCTAGGAACTCAAGAAAAATTTGAAAAAAATTGAAGATATGGGGAATGATGTGTTCAATGTGATGGCGACAAAAAACAATGGGGTACCGGGGTGAATAAGAGAGATATTTCAACCCGCCGAACCCATTTGATCCCATGCTTTCGAGGTTCGTCACGCGAAATAGAGGATTTTCCGCATTTATTTTCTCCATGTCTAGTTCCGGTTGCGGGTTTGAAACTTCGTCGGATGGATGAATACATATTTCTCCAATGATGGAGGGAAAGAAAAATTTTTTTTTTTGAATCTTTTTTCAAATTCACTTGGCACCCTTAAGGCTTCAGCCGCTTAGGATTTTTATGCCCCTCACGACTCTTGTTTTGTCATTTATTTCCAATTTCGAAGGGTCAGAGAGGTTTTTTGCTACAGTTCCCCAGTAATTAGTGGATATTATATTTTTATTACCCATGCGAATATGTAGACCCGAAAATCAACAAGAATTGAAAAACTCTTGAAAATCAATTAAAAAATTTTTGTTCGTTTTTTCGAAAAAATTTTTCTTTTGCTTTTCATGCTTCGCTTTATCTCCCAGCATATGAACTGGTTTATTCCAACAGACCATCACGTTTCCGTGGTGTAGTTGGTTATCACATCCGCCTAACACGCGGAAGGTCCCCGGTTCGAACCCGGGCGGAAACAGTATTTTTTTTTTTTAACAAATGGAATCAATCAACATTTGGATTGTCTATTCAGTTTTCGCTTATTATTTTTGAATAGTGTTCTTTCAATTTTGTTTAATGGAATCAAATTTTATTTCTAGTTCATCGTTTTTTACTTTCCTCGAAGAACAGCATGTTATGTTAAAAGTGTTAAATGGGCAATATTGACACACGTGAGGTAATATTTTTCACGTAATTTATCTCGTTTTTATTATATCAATGAAAATGATTTAGTGATAGTAGAGGGAATAATTTCGTCGTGTATAGATACCCGGTAGCACACGGCCTATTCTCGAGTTGTGAGAAGATACTTTCACATTCGAAGGCCGAAGTTTCACAGATCTCATGTGCGAACGTCGATTTTCAAACTAGAGACCTCTGTTACACATGTGAATACTTTTCGTCAATGGTTCTTATCTCCCAGAGACATTCACATTGTGAAGATTCGTATGAGAATACTTAACCTCAAATGTGTGGGTATAAACACCTTTATTTTTCGTCAATTAGTTTAACATAATGTGTGGCTATTATTATAGTTGGCAAAAATGGATCATTCAGAGATTGATGATTGTTTCGATGGCTTTCAAAGGCGACGAACGAAGCGATGTGTGCATCACAATGGACGAAATCGTGTGTGAATATTGACATCCATTGACTGCAAATATTGCCGCCAAAGTTACAAGGGTCAAGAGGGTCAAAACCCCTTATTTGGCATTGTTACAAGCCTATTTCAGTAGCGAAGTGGTAGAAGGAGATGTTCATTTTGACGATCGACCAGTTTTCAATGAATATCTCGGAATCTAAAGGAGATAGCAAAATTTTTATTATAACCTTTTTGTGGAGCCGATTGAGTGCTACAACAAATGTGGTTACAAAAATTTCTCTATCTCACTTAGATTCGGAAATATTCCTCAAAAACTCAACTGGGAGATGAGTCGACTTGAACCCTTTTACCACTTCGCTACTGATTTGATGTTGCAAGGAAGGGTAACGAAATGCACCTTTGTGACCTTGCGGACCCTTGGGGCCTTTAAGGTCATAAGGGCCTTAAGGGCCTCAAGGGCCACCAAGGTTACACGGGTCAGGAGAGTCAAAATATCTCTTATTTGACATTGCTATAACTTTTTTAAATCCTGAATGGATGTTTATGGCGAATATGAATTTGCAGCCCAAGCCGAAGGCGAGGTATATTAAGAAAATTGTGATTGTTGTTGAAAATTTCACAATTTTTACTTGACATTTAAAAAGTAATTTGCTAACAGATAAGTACTTGCAAACGATGGATGAAATCGAAAATTCAGTGCAGATTATTTTGCAAATGTCTCTGGAACCAGCAATTTTATCCATAAATCTCAATCCACACCTTTTTTAGACCACACAATTGTCTAAAAGTCCCCTGATCGATTTCCTTGACGCTCACCTCTCAAAACACTTGAATAATAAAACAACTTCATTCTCCTCCAAAAATTGTCCTCCCAGAATAAAACATATCCTCCAATTTTTTTTCTAAACTTTGATGCTCAAACTAAAAGTGGAGAGCAAGTGTTCAGGTGATCTTCAACCATAAAGGGCGAGAGAAAAAACCGCTCGAGGTTTTGTGTGTCTCGAGGACGCTCGGTAAGGCACGAAAAACTGGAAAGAAGGATAAAGAGTGAAATGTTTTTTCACCCATTGGTGGGGGATGAAAAGAAAACGTGTTCATGGGCGTAGGGGGATGACGGTGGAAGGGAGAGCAGATAGTGCGTGAGTGCGTGGTCGAGCTGGCCGACTAACGGATAGACGTGGGTGGCTGGAGAGAGGGAGAGCAAACCAAGAGAGAGGGATGAGGACGAGGCGGGGGCGGCGGATGCCGCGTGGCCCGCATTGGCTGCTGAATTATAAATGAATGGAGCGTAAGGGCTGTTGCTAGGCAACCGCGTGCGCAGCGCAAAGAGAAAATGGAGGACAGACCGCGCAGCGTCCGGATGTGATACTGTTTGGAGGCTCGCGGAACTGTTCCGGCTCATGCGAATTCTGATGAATTGTTTTTCACCAGTTTTTTTCGTAAACGCAAATGTTTTTCCGTTATTTGATTAATCAGATTTTTATCAATGCCGATAGTGAACTGAGAGGAGGGAGTCAAGAGTCTTTTCGCAAAGAAACCCATTCGAATATTTAACATGGGGAATCCGTAAATCAAGGAATTTTATCATTCATTTATAGTGAGGTAAATTTTAGTGTCGAAAACCCATAAAATGGACCCTACATTCTGAAAAATTTATGGATGTATACCTAAATACTAACAAAAGTTTTTTTTCTCTGTGTTGTTTAAAACTTTGAAGATTAGAAAAGATTTTCTTTCTGATATGTTCTGGTGTTTCCTCTCACACAAAAATGTTTTACGCCCATTAAATAATCTTTATTTAAGTCAAATAAAGGGTTTACTCACATAACTGGTGATGAAACATTTATTCAAATTCAAAAGTGGTGTTTATTTCAATTTTTATCTATAGTTTATGCTTAGTTATTTCAATATGAACAAATGCAATTTCACAGATTAAAACGAAGTTATACCGGGTTTAGTCGATTTTGACTGTTGGCCAGTTTTTGACGGATATCTCGGAATCTAAAAGAGATGGACAAATTTTTGTCATGACCTTTTTTATAACCCTCAACTGACTTTACAAAAAAGGTCATGAAAAAAATTTTGCTATCTCTCTTAGATTCCGAGAAATTTATCAAAAACTGGCCAAAAGTCAAAATCGACTTAACCCGGTTTACCGCTTCACATGATTGTGAAATTATGAAATGAAGTATTTTTGCCACTAATAGTCAGTGAGATAACTCAGTCTTGAGTTTTCTTCAATTCAAATGCATAATTTCTCTGGATGCACTACTCCATTAGGAATCAACGATTAATTAAAAAAAGTAACACTGAATGAATTTTATTAATTTTAATCCCATTATTTTCACATCTAAATCTATAGATCATTTAATTTGATGAATGATTTTCTCTAGTTTCTCTTCATGTTCGATCATTTATTTTCATTCATGACAGTAAAATTATGAAATGACAAATAACAAATGAAAACAAATAACAAATGAAAATTTAATAAAAGTTTGAATAACAATTTTCTTCGTCAATTCAATTCGAAAGTGATTTTCTTTATTCTTTGAAATATAATTGTGTAAGATTCAAGCTGTACTTGAAACCCAATTACCCTTAGTCCTTAGTAAAGAATGCAGACGGAACGAAGGAAGTGGAAGAAAACGAGATTGACGGAGACGGCAGCCTCAAGCGCACGTGGCGACAGTATTTTTCCCCGCTCTGTTGAGTCGTTTTTCCTCCAGTTGAAATCAACTCGTCTCTTAATTCCACATCAGTCAGGGGTTTCTCACGCTCGGACTTCTCAATTGAACAATCTCGTCACTCTCTGACCACCTGAATTATCAATTCAGCACCCCCAACCGATGGTCTATTCCCATCTTCATTAAGGTGGTCTGGAATTAGTACCAGAATACTCAGTCTGGTGAGAATTAGAAAATGGAAAAATTATGATGGGGCTGGAGATTCAGAGCTCAATCTTTTATTTTAATCTGGACCATCGGTGAATTCTGGGGATTGACGGGAAAGTATAAAAGCAGAGTGAGATAAGTAATTGGAGTTCAGTCATGCACCCAGAATTTTTTTTTTCAATCAAATAAAAATCTTTATTTGAAATTTTGTACTTATTCCAAGAATATTTTCGTTACAAATGAATAAACTTGTTTAGTTGCTTCGAGAAAGAAGATTTAATTATATTAAACAAACAATTTATTCATTTCACATAAAGTTTTTATTAAATTTGGGAAAACTATCTATTTATTGCAAATTAATGATTTTTTGAATTGAATAAACAATTTATTTATTTCAAATAAATAGCTTTCTTATTTTAAGAAAATCACATTTTCATGTATTTTGTGAAAGAATTTCAAAAGCGTGTTTCAACAATATTCGTGTGCTATGTGGAAAAAGGTCGTATGAACTTAATCCAGGACCGTAAATCTGGTCGATTTGAGTTTTGTAGAATCATTCTGATCGAATTTTTTATTACATATTTCACTCTAGTATATACAACTTTCTTTCATCATCGTCTCCTTGATAGTGAAACCATAGAACAGCAATTTCTCCCCCTCCCCTCTATACTACCGCTAAGTGTCTTACGTGATGTATTCATACCCTCTAATAATTATTGCATGTTTTTCATTCTATCATTTTCGAGTTTATAGCCATTTCAAAGCGACAATAAATTATTAGCATCAAATAGATAATGATTTAGTTCAAAGAAAGAAATTATTTGATTCAAGTAAAGAATTTTTCTTATATGATATATAAATGAAGAATTTGTTTGGATCAAATAAAGATTTATTAATAGTGAAAAAACATTTATTCAATATGAACAAAACTTCGAATAAAAACATTTCAATCATTTTCAACCATCAAATTTGTCAAATAAATAGCGTAAAAAAAATTTGAAATTCCAATTACATTTTGCACTGAATTATTATTTTTTAAAACATTTGTTGTTTATAGATAAATAATTAAATAAATGGATAAGTAATTAACATTTTCCGAAACCTTATTTTTTAGGCATGAAATCGATTTCTGGTACAATTTTGAATATGAATAAATTTGGTACGATTCCGAACAAATGATTCTTGTGGTGGAAAATTGATTGTTTATAAATTGTTTATAAAAAACGCTTGTAATTTTAAAAAATTGCAACTCTTCAATCATTTCATCAATCTTCCTCCAAAAGCAAACTTTCTAATTTTCTTCAGATTTTCAAACTGTTTTCTAACGTTTCAATATAGAGATTCAAATTCAGACCTCGAAAGTTTAAATAACAAAATCATTGTAAAATGTCCGGAAACTTGGGATCAAATGGGCCTCAAATGAAAGCTCTGATGTTCGACTACAAATCTAGAAAATCACTTCACTGGAGAAAAAGAGTTAAAGTACTGGGATATCCTCAAGTCGAAAAAAATTTAAAGAAAAAAAAAAGATTGACAGTGTTGATGTCAGTGGGTCGAATCCGTCCCGGGCAATATGTTTACATTACCCATGTAATGAATTCACGCTGTGCGACACACTCAACGTGCCAGCATGGAAACAGGTTGTCCAATGAATCCCATATCGACTACCAGGGATCAAATCATAATACAAGAGCCGCCCAAGTGGTGAGGGGCTCTATCTTGCTCGGCAATAGCGCATCACGGTAAGTAAATCTGTCCATATCTGTGGATCCGCGCAGATGCTCTTTTGTCGGCAGATGAGCCCCCCCGCCCCTCCCTTAGTACCCCGTGGGGAGTGAAGGGTGATGTTGGGATGAGCCGCCTGAAATCGAAGGGGATAGATCGTCCACAGTGGCTTGGTGGCCCCCTCCTACAATTTGGGGAGTGATCCCACAGGTCCCGCAGGTCTCCCTGCCACCCTCGCTCCGTGTCCCACCCGGTTTTTGCTTCTCTCCCGTGACCCCGATGAAAAGTACGGGGGGATGGGGTGGGGAATAACACCACGCTGACAATTCTACGACTATTTTATGCCGCTCAAATGCTCGTTTGCGCCTGTTTGTATGGATTATGATTGCTCACGCTTATGCTGACGATTGGGTACTGGAGGTAATGAGATTCGAGGGGGTGAAAGTGCTTTTGGAATTGTGATAAAGAAACATTCTTCGGTTTCGGGAGTAGGAATTGATTTTATTTAAAAATCCCCAACAGGGATGGGAAATGACGTCACGTTTTAAAGTTGTTAAATCAGAAAAAAAAGACCGTTGTGTGACGGTCATATGTCATTTTTCTCATGTTATTATTTCGGACATACTTCCTCCTGTTCTTAACCAATTGGGTAGATGTAAACTGACAGTTATGAATTTTTCGGTCATAAAAATTTGGCACATTTTTTGTCACGAATGTTCTTAGTTTAGATATGTATGTTTTCTCTTATTTTTAGAAAAAGTTCTTAAGGATATCAAGTATCTTTACAGTTTGGTACAGACCACACTATATAGATTCAACCATTTTCAATTATCGAATTTGTCGCGGGTGAGGGTCCTTTATTTTACTTCCCGTGGTTAGACTAGTATTTTTCACCTCGATGTAGGCGCAAAGTCACTTTGTACCCGACGGGGTGAAAACCCCTTTTTTGACAATTTTTAATTATCGAAAATGATTTCTTTGACACAAATAAGACTTGTTTGAGAACTCTGCTCCTTTCGCTCAGTGTAAAAGCCCTTTTTTCCCTGTGCAATCTCCTGCTCTCATTTTTTTCACTCGCGAAAGCAAAAAAATTCATTTCCAATTTTCCAATCACTTCGGCAAAACCAATTACCCAAAAATTCATTTTTCGTTAGAGATGTTTACTGTTTGTACAATTCAGAGGAGGTCAAAGATGAAGTCCACACTAATTTGCAACATGCCCAGTTCATTCCTCGCATGATGAAATCGAATGCATAGGCAAAGTGTACGTACCCAATAGAAATACAGTGTGTATCACAAGTGTACAAACACGAGTCAAGGGGCGGAGGTGGGGTGAATGCGTATGCACGCACATGGATATACACGAGTTTGTGAAACGCATTGGAGCCTTCTCTCGCATTTTCCCAAGGGAATCAGAAATCCCAGGCGGTTATATCGACCCTCATAATATTTACGAGTGAGCGCCAATATACGAGTGTACATTCGTTGAGTCCAAAACGTAGGCGCCTTTTTTTACTCTTATTCTTCAATATTTTTCACCCCATCATTCCGAGGAGAGAAAAGGGAGAACACGAAGAGAAATTTTCTAGAAAAATTCTAGTACGAGTACTGAAATAACTCACAATCCACCGGCTGTGAAAAACTCTAGTGCTGTTAAGGTAAAATTTCTCGGTATTTCTGATCAAATTTCGGGGGATTTCTGTGAAATTTTCACAAAAATACGGGGAAAAATTCACGTTTTCTCCAATAAAATTTCTAGTGCTGGCACTGGAATTTTTTCCTGGCCGTCACTTTGTGCCTCTTTTCCCATGCTAGCACTAGAATTTTGACACAAATCAGATAAGAAATCAAAAAATTATCATTATCAAGTATTCATTAAACATCTTCACAGCATACTGGCTAACAATAAGTCAAGGAATTCGTTCAATTTTTCTTTTTCTCCGAGGTGAAATTCTCACAAGTCACAGTATTGTCGCCCCCCCCCCCAACTCAATAGTCGTCACGTGCTGGGTATAGAATACTATAAAACCTGTCGTTCACCGCGAAGGACGCGCCAAAACTGTCACAGTTAACGCTCATCGATCGATAATTCGATCTCTTTACGTTGCTTCCAAGCACATACTGATTAACCATCTCCCTACGTCCGTCGTAATCGACTCCGTCAATAACTCGACAGCCAATTCTCAAGTATACATGTTTTGACATATAAAACAAATTTACGATGCAACATTGCGACTATTTACACCGGGACCTCAAGTCACTAAATGTATGACTAAGCTTATATCTACTACTGCCTACACATGAAGTTCATGTGACCATCATTGACGATGTTTATCACCCCCCCCCCCCCCCCCCCCCCCCCCCCCCCCCCCCCCCCCCCCCCCCCCCCCCCCCCCCCCCCCCCCCCCCCCCCCCCCCCCCCCCCCCCCCNAACCTAGCAAATTCGCTAGAAAATTCTATTGGAATTCTATAGAAATTGTATGGGCTTCCTATAGAATTTCTATTGGAACTCTATTGAACAATTCTATTTGTTTTTGCGCTGATTCTATTGGATATTTAATAAGAAAAAGTCACTAGATTTTGAATTTCTGTTTGAATTTTTCACTTAGATTTTTTCTCCCAGAATTATTGGTCACAGATTTTCTAATTTTTTTCCGTTGGATTTTGTATTGGTATGTATTGCAGAATCCAAGTAGAAAAAACGTATAAAATTGATGTCCAAGCATTCTTATAGAAAAAATGTTAAGAGAAAAATTCAAACAGAAATTCGAAATCTATTCACTTGTTCTTATCGAATATCCAATAGAATCAGGGCAAAAAACAAATAGATTCTTTCAATACAATCCCAATAGAATTTTCTAGCAAATTCGCTACGTTTTCTATTGAATTTTTTCATACGTGACCGCTTGAAAACACGCACGAAAAAATGTAATCGAAAAACTTAGCGAATTCGCTAGACAATTCTATTGAAAAAAAAAGAAAAATAGAATGAAACAAACTTAGAAAATTTAAGCCGAAGAAATTCTATAAAAAATATCTCAATAGATATAGAAAATAGATAAACTATTTTCTATTGAATATTTCAATAGAATCGGCCAAAAACTAAAAGAGAGTTCAATAGCATCCAATTGAATTGTTTAGCGAATTCGTTAGGTTTTTCTATTAAATTTTTCTAGGAGTGAAGGGCCCGCTTTGTCGCATCTATACTTTGTCGTTCTGTAATTTTTCCCCAACGATTGAGAAATTTTACAGAACGGAACGTAGAAATAACTCACCAGCATCATAAAAATTGTTGAACGTTCAAGAATTTTTGATTTTGGAGGCATAATAAGTCGGCCAGTTTCTGTAAGATTTTACTTCCTCGGGGAAAATTACGTGACAATTTCGTACTTCTCTTCCATTCCTATAACAATTGCCAAAAAACGATTCCCCATTGCGGATTACGTTAATTGTTCCGTAATTTTTACTAAATATTTCTCTCCGTGTGACCGTCCATATGCATTTACAGATATGGTTCGACAGCGATTCGCTCATAAAGTCAGTCAGAAGACCATTATTTTTTGGTCATATGATGCGATCTCAAAAATGACAGTAATTTTGCGTTTCCGTCGAGTTTGGGCAGAAGTAGGCACAGACTAAGCCGTACTTGGCGCACCTTGAGGTCCCAATGTAAATAGCCTCGTTGTTACAGTTTTTTCTACAAATAATCACGGTTTGGCGTTATAAATATCGCTTAACATGTGGAGTTGAAGAGTGACGTCAAAATGAGGTATAGAGCACAGAATAACCAGATTGTCAGGCCATGAGTACTCAATAAAGGTATGAGCACATGCTTAAATAAATGTAAAAACGGTAAATAAAGAAAAAGCGGTAACTCAATGTGACAGATATTCACACCTTCAATCTCAATCGTCGAAGTGGAATGTAGGGCGAAGAACTACATATTATTTATCGATGAATTCTAAAAGAGAAAAGCTTTCTAGTTTTCAGTGAAAATTTCTGAGTTTCAGAGCTCTGTCGTACCCTATTAAAAATTTTTGGACAAAATTTCCGGTAATTTTTAGATATTTGCATCCAGTAAAGTCACACATTGAGGGAAAAATCAATGGAAGCTCGAATTTTAGGTCAATTGTCTAATAAAAATGAATAGAAATCAGAGAAATTCAGGCAAATATATTCTTGCATTTTTCACTGTTAGAAACTTGCGTCTGATTTGATTCTAAATGTTTTATGTTAATTAAAAACTCAAAAAAGTTGTGGAATTCTGGTCTTTCTGCTGTTGGAAAATTTTGAAATTCCATTGAATTTTCAATGAAATTGAAAAATTTGTTATTTTTTTCCCGTGAATTAAATTTAATGTTGCACGACGGGGCAAAACGCTCCGTAAATCTCTGAATTACGGCGCTCATGACAAAAAATAATGTTCGTCATATGGCCGAAAAGAAAATTTCTACCTCATGTAATTGCACATTGTTAAAAAATTTCCATTGAAATTTCCGCTGTTACAATTTTGACGCTTTTGCACTTGAAATTTAAAAAGTAATTTTCCAACAGTGAAGTTAGCTAAATACTCCCGTCCAAATTTCTCAGTTCATCTCTCCAACACTTCACACTGTTAAACATTTTCGTTTGAATTTCCCGTGTCAAATTCCGGAAATTTTTATCATGTTTAATTTCCACTGAAACTTGAGTAAATTTTGTGACTGAAAAATCAAATATTTCATAGATTTTCAGTTTGAACTATCAAAAAATCAATAGAGTCCTTGATTTTTCAGTTCAATTATTCCGTGAAAATTTGGAAAAATCAGGGAAATTCAAGGAAAAATTGAAAATTCATATCATTTTGTTTCTGAATATTCATGTTTAATTGACAATTCAATCAAGCTGTGCGATTTCCGTTTCACTTCTACTGAAAACTCATGAATTTCCTTGAATTCTAAGTAAAACTTGAAATTTTATAACCATTTTCTTCCTAAATTGGATTCAATGTCACTTTCATGGGAATTACTCCCAATTCTGCCATGAAATTTGAAAAAATCTTCAACAGTGCGTAATTCCAAAAAACACACGCAGAGAAATATTCTGTAAAAATTACGAAACAATTCACGTAATCCGCAATAGGGAATCGTTTTCCGGCAATTTTTATAGGAATAGAAGAGAAGAAATCGGAAATGTTCAGTGAATTTTCAGGTTCATCACCGAACAAAGTACGAAATTGTCACGTAATTTTCCCCGAAGAAGTCAAATCTTACAGAAACTTCCTGACTTATTATGCCTTCAAAATAAAAAATTCTTGAACGTTCAACAATTTTTATAAAGCTGGTGAGTTATTTCTACGTTCCGTTCCGTAAAATTTCTCAATCGTTGCACGGAGAGAAATATTCAATAAAAATTACGAATCTTTTCCGTAATTCCGGAGCGAAATGTGGTTGTGAGAAATTTTACGGAACTGTCACGAAGATTTTACCTAAAACCACGGAATTTTTCCAGAGTGTTCCGTAATTTTTACCTGAATCTCCTGTGAAAAATTACGATACCGTCATTTTAATTTTCTGAGTCGATTCCGTAATAGGTGAGCGAACTGTGAGTTCCGTAATTTTTACTGAACATTTCTCTCCGTGTGGGGAAAAATTCCGAAACGACTTCTTGTCCCCACAGCGGTGAATCATCAAACGGGTCATTAATTTTTACGGAACAAATCGTAGAATTTACGTGGCGATTCGTACAATTTCAATTTTCGAAACGTAATTGTTCTTACACGGAGAGAAATTTTTGATAAAAATTATCCTACCGTTCTATAAAAGTGTATCATGAGTCATCGCTTCCTCATTTCAACACTTTTATACACTTTTATAGATTTTTTATCAAAAATTTCTCTCCGTGTACGTTAAACGTTCTTTTCTGGTAATTTTTATTGAATTTTTCTCTCCGTGCACCCAACAAAAATCATAAAAACAATCCTCCCAAATTTCGAAATCTCCAAACACACATGTACCCCCATACATCCACGATAATACGACTATAAGATTTTTCGAGTGCCCCACTCCCGCCCCCACCTTCAGCAGTTTGGGAATTCACAGGGCAGCAGTAGAGAGGATCTAAAATCTTAAAAGCTCGCAAAGCGCATTGAATTGGGATTATGAATAAGGGATACACAAACCCCAGGGGCGTCGATGGATGAGCGGAGCAGGAGAAGAGGGAGAGTTGGAAAAGCAAAGGCGAAGAGTGGAAAAGAAACGGTTTGAAAGAGCTGGAGGGGGGGGGG